>NC_089715.1:0-353250 GCF_031753505.1 Anomalospiza imberbis | reverse complement strand
CTCAGCCTCCTCTGTGACATCACGCAGCTGCTCTATGATGTCACAGAGCCCTTTTCTATGATGGCAGAGTCTTCTCTGTGGCCTCACAGCCCGTTCTGTGATGTCACACTGCCAGCCTGTAATGTCACAGCCGAATTTGTGACATCACAACCTCCTCTGTGATGTCACAGCCTACTCTGTGATGTCACAGCCTGCTCTGTGATGTCACAGCCTGCTCTGTGATGGCAGAACTCACTTATCATGTCACACAGCACCTCTGTGGGCTCACAGACCCACCCTGTGATGTCACAACACCTTCAGTGATGGAACACAGCCACCCTATAATGTCACAGCACACTCTTTGACCTCACAGCTTGCTCTGCTCTGTGATGTCATACAGGCATCCTGCGATGTCACAACCTGGTCTGTGATGTCACACAATCACAGAATCACAGAATTACTGGGTTGGAAGAGACCTTCAAGATCATCAAGTCCAGCCCATGCCCTGACACCACCTCAGCTAAACCATGGCACTGAGTGCCCCATCCAGTCTTTTTTTAAACACATCCCAGGATGGTGACTCCACCACCTCCCTGGACAGACAATTCCAGGAATTTATCACCCTTTCCATAAAAAACTTTTTTCCTAATATCCAACCTAAATTTCCCTTGGTACAGCTTAAGACACTGTCCTCTAGTTCTGTCAGTTGCTGTGAGGAGAAAGAGACCGACCCCCACCTGACTGCAACCACCTTTCAGGGAGTGTAGAGAGTGATAAGGTCACCTCTGAGTCTTCTCCAAGATAAACAACTCCAGCTCCCTCAGTCGTTCCTCATCGGGCTTGTGTTCCAGACCCCTCACCAGCCTTGTTGCCCATCTCTGGACACACTCCAGGTCCTTTTTATCCCTCCTAAACTGGGGGGCCCAGAACAGGACTCAGCACTTGAGGAACTGTGCCAGTACAGGGGAAGAATGCCAAGTACACCAGTGCCAAGTACAGGGGAAGAATGACCTCCCTGCTCCTGCTGGCCACACCATTCCTGATCCAGGCCAGGAGCCATTGGCCTTCTTGGCCACCTGGGCACACTGCCGGCTCATGTCCAGCCAGCTGTCGACCAGTGCCCCCAGGTCCCTTTCTGCCTGGGCACTGTCCAGCCACACCATCCCCAGCCTAGAGCTGTGCAGGGGGTTATTGTGGACAAAATGCAGGACTGGCCACTTGGAGTGATAAAACTTCATCCTTTTGGCCTCTGCCCATCCATCCAACCATTCCAGGTGTCCCTGCAGAGCCCACCTGCCTTCCAACAGATGGAGACACGCTCCCAGCTCAGTGTCATCTGCAGTTCTACTAATGAAAGCCTCAATCCCCTCATCCATGTGGTCAATAAAAATATTGAACAGAGCTGGCCCAGCACAGAGCCCTGAGGGACAGCACTGGTGACTGTCCCCAGCTGGATGCAGCACCGCTTACCACCACTCTCTGGGCCGGCCATCCAGCCAGTTCTGAACCCAGCACAGAGTGCTCCTGTCCCAGCCGTGGGCTGCAGCTTTTCCAGGAGTGTGCTGTAGGAGACAGTGTCAAAGGCCTTGCTGGAGTCAAATAGACAACATCCACAGCTTTTCCTGCATCCACCAGGAGGGTCACCTGGTCATAGAAGGAGACCAGGTTGGTCAAACACGACCTAGCCCTCCTAAACCCCTGCTGGCTGGGTCTGACACCCTGGCCATCCTGGAAGTGCTGTGTGATGACACTCAGTGTGAACTGTTCCATGACCTTACCGGGTACTGAGCTCAGGCTGACTGGCCTGGAATTACCAGGAGCCTCCTTCCCACACTTGCTGTGAATGGGTGTCACATTGGGCAGCTTCCAGTCATCTGGGACCTCACCAGTGAGCCAGGACTGCTGGTAAATGATGGAGAGAGGCTTCACAAGCTCATCTGCCAGCTCCCTCTTTACCCTGGGGTGCATCCCATCTGGTCCCATGGATTTATGAACATCCAAGCAGCTCAGCAGGTCTCCGACGGCCTCCTCTTGGATAACAGTGGCCCACTCTGCTCCCTGACACCATCTACCAGCCCAGGAGAGTTGTCCTGAAGGCAAATCATCTTCTCACTAAAAACTGAGACAAAGAAGGCATTAAGCACCTCTGCCTTCTCCTCATCTTCATATATTAAATTCCCTTCCACATCTAATAAAGAACAATGGTTGGTCTTACCCTTTCCTTTTATCATCGATATATTTGCAAAAACATTTTTCTTTAGCCTAAACTGAAGCTGTCATTTTAAGTTCAAACTGATCTTTGGCTTCCCTAATTTCTTTCCTGCATGCCCAAGCAAGCCCCTTAAATACTTCCTGAGAGACCTGACCCTCCTTCCAAAGATGATACATCCTCTTTTTATTCCTACGTTCCTTCAAAACCTCCTTTCCCATCCAGACTGGACGTTTGCCTTGTCAACTCGTCTTTCAGCACACAGGGAAAGTCTGTTTTTGTGCCCTCAAGATCTCTGTTTTGAAGCTTCCCACCTTTCCTGAACTCCTTTATTTTCAAGGGCTGCTTCCCAAGGAACTCTCTGAATAAGTCTCCTAAGTAGGCCAAAGTCTGCCCTCCAAAGTCCAATGTAAAAGTCTCATTAGTGTTCCTCCTGACTTCACCAAATATTGAGAATTCTATAATTTCATGATCACTGTGCCCCAAGCAGCCTCAAACCAGCATATGTCCCACCAGCCCATCTCTATTTACAAACAACAGATCTAACATAGTCCCTCCCCTGGTGGGCTCACTCACCAGCTGCAACAAAATATTGTCCTCCACAAACTCTAAAAATTTCCAAGACTTCCTCTTTTCAGCTGTATTGAGTTCCCAGCAGATGTCCAGCAGGTTGAAGTCAACTACAAGAACAGGGGCTGATGAGCCTGAAACATTCTCTAGCTGTTTATAGAATGAGTTGTCCACCTCTTCTTCCCAGTTGGGTGGCTGATACCAGACTCCCAGTGGGATGTCAGCCTTGTTGGCCTTCCCCCTAAGTCTTACCCATAGAAATTCAGCTCCATCTTCATAAGTTTCAGTACTTATGGTGTCAAAACCCTCCCTAATATAAAGGGCCACCCCTCCACCTCTTCTCCCTTTCCTGTCTCTCCTGAAGAGCTTGCAGCCATCCAGTGCAGCGCTCCAGCCATGTGAGTCATCCCACCCTGTTTCTGTGATGGCAATTACATCACAGCTCTGCTGCTGCACCATGGCCTCCAGCTCTTCTTGTTTGTTACCCATGCTGTGTGCATTGGTGTACATGCACCTCAGCTGGGCTGCTGATTTCACCCCTAGCTCAGGCTTACCACCCACGAGCCTGCTTCCAGACAACCCAGCTACATCTCCCTCTCCCTTCAGACCTAGTTTAAAGCCCTCTCAACAAGTTCTGCCAGTTCATGAGCTAAAATTCTTCTGCTCTTCACAGAAAGATGGAGCCCGTCTGGTCCAAGCAGGCCAGGTGCCATAAAAGTTGCCCCATGATTAAAGAATCCCAAATTTTTTGTCGATGACACCAACCCTTGAGCCACTCATTGATAATGTGAGCTCTCCTATTGCTTTCACTGTTTTTCTCAGACTCCAAAGGGACTGAGGAGAAGACTGTGCCCCTGTCCTATTAACCACCTGACCCAATGCCCTAAAGTCCCTTTTAATTGCCCTGACACTCCTCTTTTCAATCTCATCACTGCCATCCTGGGGTATCAGCAGTGGGTAATAATCAGAGGGCTGAATCAGCCCAGGCAGTGTGTCAGTGATATCCCGTACCCGGGCCCCAGGGAGGCAGCAGACCTCTCTGTGGGGCAGAACTGGTCGATATATGGGGCCCTCTGTTCCCCTCAGAAGGGAGACACCCACCACGATTACCCTTCTTTCCTTTTTGATGTTAGAGGTGCTGATCTGTCTCACAGATGAATCATAACTGGGAGGCTCACTGGGCAGATAATTTTCTTCTAAACCATCTGGCTGACTCTCCAGATCCAGGGGATCATACAGAATCTGAAGTGGCACCTGGCTTGGGAGAGGGGGTTGGGAGGGATTTTTATTATTACCTCCTCGAGTAGGTACCCACTCCCACTCCCCTTCATCGGCCAGGTGTCCTTCTATAGCCTGACAGTGGGAGGTGTGGGAGACAGCGGGAACCAAGGAGAGCATTGCTGCCCTGCCAGACCTCATGGAACCAAGGATCCATTGTGACACTGCAGGGCCCTGGGGCACCACGGTGCCATTGTGACACTGCAGGGCCCAAGGATCCAAGGGACTTTGTGACACCAAAGGGACATTGTGACACTGGGAGGCCTCATGGAACCATGGAGACCATTGGGACACTCTGGGGCCTCATGGAACCGTGGTGACACCAAGTTGTCTGGGGGTGTTGATCTGCTGGAAGGCAGGAGGGCTCTGCAGAGGGCCCTGGACAGGCTGGATCCAGGGCCCAAATCCAACAAGGTGAGGTTTAACAAGTCCAAGTGCCGGGTCCTGCACTCTGGCCACAACAACCCCTGCAGCGCTACAGACTGGGGACAGAGGGGCTGGACAGCAGCCAGGCAGAAAGGGACCTGCAGGGACTGATGGACAGCAGGCTGGACATGAGCCAGCAGTGTGCCCAGGTGGCCAAGAAGGCTAATGGCTCCTGGGCTGGATCAGGAATGGTGTGGCCAGCAGGACCAGGGTAGTGATTCTTCCCCTGTGCTCAGCACTGGTTGGGCAGCACCTCGAGTGCTGTGTCCAGTTCTGGGCCCCCAATTTAAGAAGGACCTGGAGGGGCTGGAGCGTGTCCAGAGAAGGGCAACAAGGCTGGTGAGGGGTCTGGAGCACAAGTCCTGTGAGGAGCGGCTGAGGGAGCTGGGGTTGTTGATCCTGGAGAAGAGGAGGCTCAGGGGACACAAGGCACTGTCAGGGCACAGGCTGGACTTGAGGATCACCAAGGTTTTTTCAGGCCTTGCTGATTCTGTGATTCTGGGAAACCACCCTTGAAGCAGTTGCAGGAGGAGCCCTGGGCCTCCTCTTCAGAAGCTCCAGCAGCCCAGGACCCTCAGCTTCTCCTCACAGCCCCAAAGCCCATCCTGTCAGTCCTGCAGAGCCTCTGCAGCCCCTCCTCACTGCCCAGAACAGGCAGCCCCACAGCCAGACACAGAAGCCCAGATGTGCCCCCCTGGCCTGGGCTGCCTCTGGCAAGGGAGCAGCACGAGGCACTGCAGGAGCCTGCAGACAATTCCTGCAGCACTTGTGGGATGATCCTGCTCCCCAAGGGCCGTTCCCAGGGTGCCAAGTCAGGAACTGGAATGGGGAGTGAGGCCAGAGAGGAAAGGGCAAACAGGGATGGGCTGCTTGTAGGGGAGGGAACTGGGATGGGCAACAGGAAGAAATATGTACAAGGGAAGGAAAAAGAAAGCAAAGGTGAAGCAAAGGAAATGCTCAGGGCAGTTTGGGGGTGGCTGCCAGGCAGCCCTGGCTCTGAGCAACAGCGTCTGCAGTGGGACAGGAAACTCCCAGCTGATGGGAACAAACTTTCTGGCTGGCTGCAGAGGCCAGGACAAAGCTGAGTGGTTTCCCTGGCGTGCCCCAGCCCTTCCTGGCCCCAGGGGCTGATGGCATTTGTGCTCGCTCAGGTTCATGTCCCCACAGCAGCAGCATGGGGGTGCTCCCGCCTGCTGTGTGCAATGCAAACAGGGGCTCCTGAGCCAGCGCTGCCGTGGCTGTGCCTGCAAGGATGCGGCACCTGTGTGAGCTGGGGGAGGGGCCAGGGCTGCAGAGGGAGGATGTTGTTGGCAGCTCCATGAGGATGCTCTGGGACGCTGCCCTGGGCTGTCCAGCGCACTGGGGATGGATCAGCCCCTGCTCTGCTGCTCCTTCCCATCTCCCCCAGGGCCCTTGCAGAGCACCAGCCATGCTGTCTGCCCCCAGCCTGCCCACGGCCAGCCTGGGGCTGCTCACGGGGGTTTTCTGTGCTGAGCCTTGGCCTGGCCGTGTTCTTGAGAGAGCCTGGGCAAGGAGCCTGGAGCCCCCAGGCCCTGGCCTGAGGCGTCAGCGCTGCCCCAGCAGTGCCCATGGGCTGTCCCTGCTGCAGCCCCGGCACTGCCACCCCCAGGACTGTGCCCGGCCCCGAGAGCACTCAGGCCCTGCAGCAACACCAGGGCCACCAGGGCAGCGGGGCAGGGCCACGGGAGCAGCACTGGCAACACCAAGTGCTGCTGCTGCTGGGCACAGCTGCTGTGCCAGCACTGATCTGCCCCAGCTCTGCACACAGACATTGCTGCTGCAGCTCCAGAGAAGGCAACAAACGACATCTCTGCAGAAAACTTTGCTGGGACATCCTTGAGTTCCTTTAAAGCCACCGAGAGTGCAGCCCCTCACTGACACAGTCTCTGGCCACAGGGAAGGAGAGGGAAACAAAATGAGAAATGGAACAAACAATGACATTTCCTTGTGGACAATATTAAGAAAGGAAAACAAAGACAAAGGAGCTCCAAAATGAAACCAACAGGACATATCAAAGGTGACTTTTATTACAAGTGATTTGCAGAAATTGGCCAGCAGTTTAATGTTTCTGAAACCATCCAGTCATCAGTGTCCACACTGCAGCCTTGAGCTCCTGGTTCCTCAGGCTGTAGATGAGGGGGTTCAGGGCTGGAGGCACCACCGAGTACAGAACTGACAGGGCCAGATCCAGGGATGGAGAGGAGGTGGGGGGGGGCTTCAGGTGAGCAAACATAATAGTGCTGAGGAACAGAGAGAGCACGGCCAGGTGAGGGAGGCAGGTGGAAAAGGCTTTGTGCCGTCCCTGCTCAGAGGGGATCCTCAGTACGGCCCTGAAGATCTGCACATAGGAGAAAACAATGAACACAAAAAAGCCAGATGATAAGCAGACACTAACAGCAATGAGCCCAAATTCCCTGAGGTAGGATTTGGAGCAGGAGAGCTTGAGGATCTGTGGGATTTCACAGAAGAACTGGCCCAGGGCATTGCCATGGCACAGGGGCAGGGAAAATGTATTGGCCATGTGCAGCAGTGAATAGAGAAAGGCACTGGCCCAGGCAGCTGCTGCCATGTGGGCACAAGCTCTGCTGCCCAGGAGGGTCCCGTAGTGCAGGGGTTTGCAGATGGACACGTAGCGGTCGTAGCACATGATGGTCAGGAGATAAAACTCTGCTGAGATAAAAAAAACAAAAAAAAAGAGCTGAGCAGCACATCCGGTGTAGGAGATGGTGGTGGTGTCCCAGAGGGAATTGTGCATGGCTTTGGGGACAGTGGTGCAGATAGAGCCCAGGTCGCTGAGGGCCAGGTTGAGCAGGAAGAAGAACATGGGTGTGTGCAGGTGGTGGCCGCAGGCTACGGCGCTGATGATGAGGCCGTTGCCCAGGAGGGCAGCCAGGGAGATGCCCAGGAAGAGGCAGAAGTGCAGGAGCTGCAGCTGCCGCGTGTCTGCCAGTGCCAGCAGGAGGAAGTGGCTGATGGAGCTGCTGTTGGACATTGGCTGTGGCTGCACATGGGGACCTGCTCATGGAGAAAGGACCGGGAAGAGTTAGAGGAGATACCTGAAACCAAAATCAAAGCCATTTCCCATACTCACTTCCCTGGAACACACATAGACAGCCTTTTGTGTTCAAGAGTTCTGGGGTTTTCTTCATAACCTCCCCCCATGTCTCTCCTGGTATTCTTAGATATCAGAAACCCTCAGCATTTCCGCTGCACTCATAGGGAACAGAGGAAGTTCTGTGAGGTAAAGTGATGAGTATAGAGTGAGGGGATATGGTCTGTCATTCTGACCTGTACAGAGTTTCTCCGGGATTTAACTTCTCTCAGGTAGAGGGTGATCACCTTCCCACCCTTGTACTAAAATGTCACTAGGTACTGCTGAGAGCAGATGGATCCACCACAGCCCAGCTCCATATTTGTAGCCAAGGACTCACGTTGCTCATTTCATCAACCCAGCAGCATTTTCAGTGTCACAACACCTCTGCCTTTCCCCATCAATCTTATAACTCAGAGGTGCTCTAGGATAGGTTTGCATCCTGGATTGAAGCTCCCAGCTTGGACTGAAATCTCAGGGAGACTTCCAAGTGTCCTTCTGATGGCACTGGATGCAGGGAGATGCAGCTCCTTCCCTGGCTGCACTGACAGCATTGCCCAGAGCCGGGCACTGGGGACAGCTGTGTCACCCTGAGCCAGCTGTGCCCCCTCCCAGAGCCCCCAGTGCCGGGCAGCTGCTCCCAGCCCTGTGCTCTGCAGAGGGAACTGGGCCCGGGGCTGCAGAGCTGCCCCACGGCTCTGCTGCAGCTCTGCCTGCACAGGAGGGGCTGCACGCCTTGGAGCCCCGGCCCTGAGGGCAGAGGCATGGCTGGGGGGACAGGAGGGAGGGGGCTTGTTCAGAGGGAGGGGCTGCACTGGAGGGGATCCTCTGGACATCTCTAAACTCTCCCTGCCACAGCATTTCTGGGTTTTGCTTTCTCTCCTTGCCTGATCTTCTCTCTGCTTCTTGGGGATTTTCCTCCTGCAGGTGTTTCCCTGTGCCTGAGCTCTCCCTGCCAGCACTCACAGACCCCAAATCTCTGTGCACTCTCCTTGGCCTGACAGAACCCTGCCTGTTTGCAGGGCACTGGCTGGGGGCAGGTTCTGTTTGCAGCTTGGAGAAAGGACAGCTCAGACTGAGCCTAAAGGCTCCAGCAGAGGTGATGCTGGTGCTGTCCATGGGCAGAGTGGCTGAAGACACGTTAGGGATCTCCTGAGAAACTATTGATCACTAAAGGTAATAGTTTGGATGTCTCAGGTGCTTGTCAAAATTCCTAATCAACCGTTAATATCTATTCCTCCCTCCCTGCCATTCTCCAACAGTACGAAATTGAATAAAAATTCTTAGGAAATTTCCTCATTTTTATCAAAATCCATGTCTTGGAAATATTCTATGACTGATCAGAACCCCTCAGCATATCAGAGCTTCATGAGCATTTTACCTCCCCTGTACCAGAAACACTCAGAGTTGTACTCACAGAGTCTGTGCGCATTGGGATGATCCAGCTGTAGGAGATCACTCCAGGAGCTGCAGCCAGAGGTTCCTGTGCCAAGGGCTGCCAGTGATTCTGCCCCAGGCACTTCTCAGCACCTTCCCAGCCCTGACTGATGGAAGCTCTCTGTGCCTCTGTGCTGTGCCCAGGCTGGCTGCAGGCAGTGCCCCAGTCCTGCTGGGCTGGGAGAAGAGCTGCTCATCCAGAGAAATGTGCTTTTGAAGCTCTCCTTGGTTGCCAGGATCACCCTCTGTGCCAGGAGCCCCTCCCAGCTCAGCAGCACAGACACAGCACAAGGACTTTAATGACCCTCTGGGGCTTTGTGCTCAGGCCCTGAACATCAGGCCCTGAGAGGGAGCTGCAGAAACCTCTCCAGAGCTCCAAGTCAGAATCCAACTCCAAAGTTTCTTTGACTTTTAATGGGTCCCACTGAGGGACACGACTGAGAAAGTGTCCCCAGGCCCCAGGCAGAGCAGAGAACTGGAGGCACTGATGACAGGTGGGGACCAAGAGAAGCCAAGTCCTGGTGCCCTGGGGCACAGCAGGCTCTGTGCCACCAAGGGCTGTCAGGAGACACCTTGTCCTGAGGCACTGGGGCCTCCTGGCACAGCCCCAGCCAGGCTGGGCACTGTCAGCCCCTTGTCCTGCCCTCAGCATCCCCCCCTAGCCCACATCCCAGTGGCCTCAAGGATCTGCTGGAAGGAGTCCCTGGGGAGCCTTGCTCAGGAATGGCCCTGGGGGCTCCTTCATGCTTCCAGGGACTGCAGGTTTTTCAAAGCACTTTGGCTTTGGCTTTTGCCTTGGAGTCTCTGAGAGCTTTGTGCAGTCATGGCCACCAATTATCTGCTGTAATTAGTCCCTGGAGAGGCTTTGTCAGGAACAACACTCAGTGGGGCTCATTAATGCTTCAGGGTACTTCAGTTCTTTTAAGGTACTTGGTGTTTCCCTTTTGATCCAGACTCTGAGAGAGGTTTGTGCAATCATGGCCCCAATTATCTGCTTTAACGAGTCCCTTGAGAGCTTTGTGCTGACACTCAGTGGGGCTTATGAATGCTTTGAGATACTCAAGTTTTGTAAATTACTTTGGATTTTCCTTTCCATACTGAGAGGTTTTTGTGCTCTTTTGAGTCTCTGAGAGGGTTTTGTGCCTTCCTGGCCTCCAGTTCTCTCCTCCAAGGAGTCCATGAGGAGCCTGTGTTGGGGATGGACCTCAGTGGGTCCCATTAATGCTCTGAGACACTTTGGGGTTTTCTTCTGACTTTGACTCATGGAAAGGTTTGTGCAATCTCCTCTCGGGCCCTGAGGTTCAAGGGCTCAGCTTTAAATGCACCACGGGGCTCATGAGAATCAAACAAATCTTGAAAAAACATGACTGTGCCTTAATTTCGCTCTTGTCTGAGGCAGTTCATCAGGAAGTTTCTGTATTGGTTTTGGTTCACCAATTTGAGAGTGGCTAATTACCAGGGCACTCACTAGAATATATTTACTCATTTCCTGCTCTGAGATAGGATTAGGAGAAAGGCAAAGTGGGCTCAAAACTTTAAAAGTGTATAAAGAAAACTTTATTAACATTAACTAAAAGAAAGAGTAATAAGAATCAGAACAAAACTTTCTGAACACTTCCTCTCTCCATACAACCTGACAATGAAGAGAGAAAAAACCTAAAATTTTCAGTCAGTTTTCCATCTCTAGAATAGTCTTTCATCAGCTCACTTAGGGAGAGAAGATCCTGTTGTAAATGTTATGGGGACTTCTCCACAATAAAACAGTTGTCTCATGGCTTTTCATTTCCATGAATAGCAGCTGCCTGCAATGGTGAAGTCCCTCCCATTTTTCACAGCTTTTCCCACAGCTGTGTTTATGGGCCATGTCAACTTATGAGGTATTAGTTTACAGATGAGCTATTTAAGAGCAAAGGTTCTCTTCATCTATTTCTGAAATCATCTTCATCTCTGGAAACAGAGGTCTTCTTCTTCTCTCCCTGGGGGCATAGGTTCTCATCACTCTGCTGTCTTTCATTGTTCAAACTTCTCATGGGATCACAGCTACTGCAACATTCCCTTACATTAGCATGGAGACCTTTGCTGAACAAGTCATTTCCCAATTCTTTTCAATGTGTTATAGGGAAAAAGAGAGTCTGATGTATCAATTACATCCTTCTCCATAGCGTTACCAGAGGATTTCAGCCCCAAGATCAAGGCATCTCCGCATCCTTCCCATCAGGGACTCAACTTCCTCTTCACTGACCTCGGTGTCTTCATGTTGCTCCTGTGTGTGCCTGCACTTTGTCCTTTTCTCTCACTCGAGGGAGGATGGAAGCACTGGAAGAGTCAATATCTCAGCCGGGGCCTGCAGATGGTTCCGTGACCCCGGCCGGGCTCGGTACTTGCGGCCGGAGCTGTTTTACCATGGAGGTTTCTGCAGCGGCTGCGCTGGGGCTGTGTCAGGCTGGGCCGCGCTGGGGCAGGGCCAGGATCTCAGCAGCCAGGCCAGAGCACAGCAGCAGCACGGCCGGGCCCATGGCTTCTCCTCCCCTGCCCGCTGGTTGCGGGCGAACCCCAAGGGCGGCAGAACCTTGGCCGAGCCGGCCCGGCCCGGGGCTGCTCCCGGGGCCTGGCGGATCCTGGCTGGGCCCGGGCTGGCGGCGGGGCAGGGCTCGGTAGCGGCCAGATGTCAGCAACCGCAGCCACGGCCCAGCCCGGCCTCGGCCCCGCGGCCTCCCCTGCCCTGCCCGGCAGCCGATGGGGCCTGGCGGCTCCCTGGGAAGGGGCCCGGCCCCACGGCAGGAGCCGCCCGGCCTGGCCTGGCTGAGACGGGGCTGGGCCGGCCTGGTCACCTCTTTGCTGGCCAGAAGGGAAACAGACCCAGCCAGGCTTCTCCATCTTTAACTTGTGTCTTCACAGAGGCGTGTGCAGTTTCCTTAGTGGTTTAACAGATTGTCAGCTCTCAAAGCTAATTACTGATTGTTTTTTTTGTCAGACACGGGGGAAACTGCTAGCAGCTTCTCTCAGGACATCACTTCCGTGATGTGAAACCACCACAACAGCACAGAGCTCCTTTGTCCATATGCAGTGGTCATGTGCCCAAGGCCTCAAAATCCCAGCCTGGGACATCTCTGGGCACTCTCCAGGGTGTTTTCAAATGAAAACATTCAGCTCATTGTCTAAGAAAATCACCGGAGCATAGGGCCAGCCCGACCTGTCTGTCCTGGCTACTTTTGTCTTGGTGCAATTCTCGGATATACGGAATTTGGGAGGCCAAAGTCTAATTTTTGCCATGGTCTTTGGCAAGAAGGTTGTTTTTTATCCCTAGGAAGGAAGGAACAGTGCCCCTGTGTTCCAGGGGCAGATGAGAGGTGACCACTGTAGGCCAAGGCCAGCCAGAGCTAGCAGGTTTTTCTGAGAGATACCTTTGCATAGAGGAAATTTTAAGGGAGATTACCAATTTGGGCAATGGGCATCTGAAAAGAGGGACAGTTCTTTTCCATGGCAAGGAAAGCACAGAGCCCCAGTGCTCCAGGAGCTGATGAGAGGCAGCTCTTGGCATTCCAAAATCAGCCAGTCCTGTCAGGTGGCCCCTGGGAGGCCAAGCCAGCCAGACCTGTTCCATGTTCCCTCGGTTCCATGGGGCCCCACAGTGTCCCAATGGTCCCTTGCTTCCATGAGGCCCTGAGGTGTCACAATGCCCCCTTGGTGACACGAGGCCCTGAAGGGTCAGAATGGCCTCCATGGTTCCATCAGGCCCCACAGAGTCATAATGGTCTCTGGGTCCATGAAGCCCCGCTGTGTCACCATGGCCCCTTGGTTCCATGGGCTCCAGTGGTGCCACAATGATCCCCTTGCTTCCATGAGGTCCCCACCGTGTCACAGTGATCTCCATGGGAAGGAAAGAACCGAGCCCCAGTGTGGCAGGGGCAGCCACCAGAGGCCAAGGCCAGCCTGAATGGATGGTACTGGCAGATTTTGACTGGGAGCAACCCTTGGATATAGGGAATTTGGGAGGTGGAGCCCCAATTTTAGCCATTTCTGCATAGATAAGAAGGACAGTTCTTTTCCATAGGAAGGAAAGCACAGAGCCCAAGTGTTTCAAAGGCAGAAGAGGAGAGAGGTGGCTCCTGGAAGGCCAAGCCAGCCAGACCTGTTTGTCCTGGCAGCTTTTGTCGCGAAAGGATCCTTGTATATATGGAATTTGGGAGGAGGAATCTCAATTTCCACCATGGACACCTTGAGAAGAAGGACGGCTCTTTTCCACAGGAAGGAAAGCATCGAGCCCCAGTTTTTTGAGGCAGGTGAGAGGCAGCCCCCAAGGGGCCAAAGGCAGCCAAACCTTTAAGTCCTGGCTGCTTTCACTGGGGAGCAATCCTTCGACGTACGGAGTTTTGGAGGTGGAATCCCAGTTTTGGCCATGGGCACCTGGTCAGGATGGATGGTTTTTTCCTATAGGAAAGAAAAGCACAAAATGCAAGTGTTCTGGAAGAAGATGAAAGGTGGCCACCCTTAGGCCAAGCCAGCCAGACCTGTCTCTCCTGGCACCTTTTGTCTAGGGGCTATCCTTGGACACAGGGCATTTTGGAAGTGGAATCTCAATTTTGGCCGTGGGTGCCTGGACAGGAAGAGGAGTTCTTTTCATTAGGAAGGAAAGCACAGAGCCCTAGTGTTTCAGAGGCACATGAGTGCCAGCCCTCAGGAAGCCAAGGCCAGCCAGACTTGTCTCCCCTGGCAGCTTTTGTCTGGGAGCTATCCTTGGATATAGGGAATTCTGGAGGCAGATGCCCAATTTTGGCCATGGGTGCCTGGTTGAGATGGATGTTTTTTTCCCATAAGAAAGAAAAGTACATGGTCCCAGTGTCTCAAAGGCAGATGAGAGGTGGCCCCTGGGTGGCCAAGGCAGCGAGACCTGTCTCTCCTGGCAGATTTTATCTGGGAACAATCTTTGCATATAAAGAAATTCGGAGAAGGAATCCCGGTTCTGGCCCGAGGTCACTGGAGGAGAAGGACAGTTCTCTCCCACAGGAAGGAAAGCCATGAGCCCCAGTGCTTCAGGGCAGGTGAGAAGCAGCCCTTGACATGCCAGGGTGTCCTAGTTTAGGGCAAATTTGGGAGAAATCCTCCAGGAGGAGCCCCCAAAAAATAATCCCCCCCCCCCCCCACGGCCCCTCCCCTTCCTGGTTCGGGAAGAATTTCCTTGGAGAGAAGTGGAAAAAAACCCTGTTATTCAACAAGCAAAGCACTCCCCAATACAAAAAACCAACTAACTAATAAGCAAAAGCAAAAGCAAGGGCAACGCGAAAGCAAGCCAGCAAGCAAGCAAGTAAGGAAACCTAGCCTCTCCTAGACACAGACTGTGGGGGGAGGTGAGCTGGCTGATAACAAGACAAAACAAACCTTCACTTTTCTGAGCCAGTCCTGAAGGTACAAAGCATAACATCAAGCCTAAACAGAACACACGATTGGGGATGCAAGCACCCTAACGTCACCCTAGGACATTCCACCCCATATCTCCAAATCGTCAACATAACTACCAAACATCATGTAAAAACTTCATGAAGTTAAAACTTCCATCTTTCACTTACCCATCCTTCCATCTCACTTGCTCAAACCTTCGACACTTACACATTTCCTTCTATCTCTCTTGCACAAACCTTTGACACTTAAATATTTCCTTCTGTCTCAAGTCTGTGTGGTTTAATGTACAGACAGTGGCAGTAACATCCAACAAACAGTGATATTTGCATATGAGGCTCACCCCACAATCAGATCTCCCTGAGGTACACATCGTGTTCTTCCATATTTCTGCATTATTCACCATGTACAACCTGGTCCTTGAGCAAAGACAATCCCACAAATGGGTTTGTCTGTACTCGAGGCAGAATTGATCCACACATTGTTCCCTAACAAACCTCTGATATGTGCCACTGGGACTTTATCTCCGTCTGCTATAATCAGGGACTCAGACTGGGCAGGACCTGCTCCATTGGTGGAACCTCGGGTGTTAACTAACCAGGTGGCTTTTGCTAAATGCTGCTCCCAGTTTTTGAAAGATCCCCCACCCAATGCTTTCAGGGTGGTTTTTAACAGTCCATTGTACCTCTCCACTTTGCCTGCAGCTGGTGCATGGTAGGGGATATGGTGCACCCTCTCAATGCCATGTTCCCTAGCCCAGGTGTTGATAAGGCTGTTGTTGAAATGAGTCCCATTGTCAGACTCAATCCTCTCAGGGGTACCATGCCTGCACAGGATTTACTTTTCAAGGCCCAGGATGGTGCTCCGGGCAGTGGCGTGAGGAACAGGGGAAGTCTCCAACCATCCCGTGGTGGCTTCTCCCATTGTGAGCACGTAGCGCTTGCCTTGGTGTGTCTGGGGCAGTGTGCTGTAGTCAAATTGCCAGGCCTCCCCATACCTGTACTTGGACCACTGCCCACCATACCACAGGGGCTTCACTCACTTGGCCTGCTTGATCTCAGCACACGTCTCACAGTCATGGATAACCTGAGAAATACTGTCCATGGTTAGAGCCACCCCTTGATCTCATGTCCACTTGTAGGTGGCATCTCTACCCTGATGGCCTGAGGCATCATGGGCCCATTGTGCTAGGAGCAACTCTCCCTTGTGTTGCCAATCCAAGTCTATCTTTGACACCCCTATCTTTGCAGCCTGATCTACCTACTGATTGTTTTGCTGCTCTTCATTAGCTCTACTTTTGGGGACATGGGCATCTATGTGGCGAACCTTCACAGGTAGTTTCTCTACCCGGGAAGCAATGTCTTTCCACTCATCAAGAGCCCAAATTGGTTTTCCTCTACGCTGCCAGTTAGCCTCTTTCCATCTCTCTAGCCATCCCCACAGAGCATTGGCTACCATCCATGAATCAGTGTAGAGGTAGAGCTTTGGCTTTGCTGCTCAGGGCCCCAATGGAACTCGTTCTTCTTGTGGGTGACCATGTAAAGAGGGCTCACGATCCTACTGTACTCAGGAATGTGCATTCTCCAAAAGCCTATGGTGCCTAAGAAAACTTGTGTTTCCTTCTTATTGGTTGGTGGGGACATAGCTGTGATCTTGTTGATGACATCCGTAGGAATCTGACGCCATCCATCTTGCCACTTCACTCCCAAGAACTGGATCTCTCAAGCAGGTCCCTTAACTTTGCTCTTCTTGATGGTGAAACCAGCTTCCAGGAGGATTCAGATGATTTTCTCCCCTTTCTCAAACACTTCTGCTGCTGTGTTCCCCCACACAGTGATGTCATTGATGTACTGCAGGTGTTCTGGAGCCTCACCCTTTTCCAGTGCAGTCTGGGTCAGTCCATGGCAGATGGTGGGGCTGTGCTTCCACCCTTGGGGCAGTCGGTTCCAGGTGTACTGCACTCCCCTCCACATAAAGGCAAACTGAGGCCTGCATTCTGCTGCCAGAGGAATGGAGAAAAACACGTTAGCAATGTCAACAGTGGCGTACCACTTTGCTGCCTTGGACTCCAGCTCGTACTGGAGTTCCAGCATGTCCGGCACAGCAGCGCTCAGTGGTGGAGTCACTTCATTCAATGCACAGTAGTCCACTGTCAATCTCTATTCTCCTTCAGATTAACGCACAGGCCAAATGGGGCTGTTGAAGGGTGAGTGGGTTTTGCTGACCACTTCTTGGCTTTCCAGCTCTTGAATCATCTTATGGATGGGAACCACAGCATCTCGAGTTGTTCTGTACTGTCGGCGATGCACTGTTGAAGTGGCAATTGGTACCTTTGCTCTTCTCCCTTCAGAAGTCCTACTGTAGTTGGATTCTCGGACAGTCCAGGCAAGGTGTTCAATTGCTGGATGCCCTGTGTCACTGCAGCTGCTATTCCAAATGCCCACTTCAGTCCTTTTGGGTCTTTAAAATACCCCCTTTGGAGGTAATCTATGCCCAAAATGCATGGGGCCTCTGGGCCAGTCACAATAGGGTGTTTTTTCCACTCATTTCCAGTCAGGCTCACCTCAGCTTCCACCAAGGTAAAGTCTTGTGATCCCCCTGTCACGCCAGCAATGGACACAGGTTCTGCCCCCACATGTCTCGATGGGACTAATGTGCATTGCGCACCAGTATCAACCAAAGCCTTCTATTTTTGTGGTTCTGATGTGCCAGGCCAACGAATCCACACAGTCCAGAAAACACGGTTTTCCCTCGCCTCTACCTGGCTAGAGGCAGGGCCCCTCTAAGCTTGGTTATCCTTCTTTCCCTGGGCATATGTCTTAGAGCTTCCTTCAAGGGGATCGGACATATCATCATCATCATCATCATACCTGGCAGCTTGGCTATGGGCAACTGGAGCTGCTTTCCTTTTGGTGGAACTTCCTCTCTGAGTCGAGTCTTGCCTTCCTTCAATTCACGCACCCGTTGTGCCAGAGCAGCAGTAGATTTTCTGTCCCATCTCCTCATGTTTTCTCCGCAATCACTCAGGAAGAACCACAGCTCAGCTTGTGGGGTGTACTTTCTCTCCCCATCTGGGGAACGTCTGCGATGGATACCAGGGCCTCTAATTTGTACTGCCGAGATTTGGAAGGTCCTCTTTAATCTCCTCCCTGAGTTTCTTGTGATTCTCCTCTATCTTGTCTTCTAATTTCTGCAGACATGTTTCCACTGCTGCAATTCTGGCGTCTGTTGGGCCATGCACAGCATCTGCATATGCCCTGAACTTCTTGGCCATATGAAGCACGGTCTCCTCACTGTCATGCCGCTTCATTATTGCTAAAGCAGAAGTGCATTCATGTGGCCCCAGCCGTAAAAGTTTTTGCCACACCGCAGATGTACATGGTACCATGTCTGGATTCCTAGTTGTTATGTCATCTGAGAAGATAATCCCTGCCACTGCCATTTCTCTCAGGCGTTGGATCCCTTGTTCTATACTCTTCCACTGGGTCTGCTGCATATGAAGATCATCTGCACACAGGTATCTTTGTGCTACACTTTCCAGGAGCCGTGCCCAGAGGCTGTGAGGGTTAGCCCCCCTTCATCATTCCTTGGTTGATGACAGGATCATGTGACAGGGATCCCAAATGCCTCGCTTCAGTGCCGTCCAGAATTGTAGCTTCACCTGCAGCATCCCAAAGATGGACCAACCAACTAATTGTAGACTCACCAGGTTGTCGAGTGTAATCCTTTCTTAGGCCACAGAGGTTCTTTAGGGAAAAGGACTCAATATTGGCCTCTGATCTTGTACCAGTTTCTTTGACTCCTGATTTTGTGTCAGGTGGCGTTGAGGGTCCTTCTCCTACATCATAATCATCATCATCATCCACTGGTCGATCGGTCTTGTCTGTGCACTTTCCACTTCTCGTGCTGGTAGCAACAGCCACTGATTGAGGCTTACAGTCTGGTTTAGCTGCTGGCCTCGAGCCTGGGCTGTTGGCTGCAGCCGGAGTGACTGGGATCGCTGCTGATTTATCTCCCTGCCCCCCTTCCTCTGTCTGCTGCCCTACAGGACCTAGCAGAGTGCGATAAGCATATGCCAGGGCCCGGCTCACTGCAATGATCTTTTTCTCCTTAGGGGTATCATGGCACTTCTCTTTCAGGTACTTTGCCACCTCAGCTGGGTTCTGAATTAGTTCACATGGAAAGTCCCAGACTATAGGGTCAGAAAACTTTAAGATTTGGTCCATATCCTCCCATTTCCCACACCACTCAGGATTTCTCACACCTGTGTCTACTCCTGGGTCAGGGGTCTCATCAGCCCTTCTAGAAATCTCAGCCTTCATTCTAGAGAAGCTGCAGACTGTATAGAGAAAGCTTACCAAATTAAATACCAGAAAGATGGTCTCTTTAACATTCAGGGGAAACTGAACATTCTCCAATAGGGATGTAACAGATTCAGAGGAGAAGAAGGAAAGCAAAGGCTGAAAAGCCTCATCTCCTGCTTCTCCTCTAACAAACTGGGTGCACAACCATAACCATGAACCAAACATTCCTGGAACAGACTCCAGCATCTTTATAAACCTCCTGCAAGCCATTACAACCAAGCCCAGCCCAATGGATATTCTGGTCAGTGCCCCTCTACTGCAAAAACTACATATTAGGGACAATACCAGAGCTATTTCGGGATAAGAAAATAAACCTAAGCACCATAGAGGTATTAAGACCTCAAAAAACCCTAGGGACCAGAAACACATGCAGGCCTGCACCCCAAGAGACATTATTAATTCAAAAAACATAGCCAGTAACTGCTCTATACCAGCCCAGAGTAATTGCAACCAAAATATGATTAGAACAGGGTTTTTTCCACTCTCTCGAGCCATGAGTTGGGCACCAAAATATTTGTCTTAGATTAGGGAAAATTTGGGAGAAGACCTCCAGAAGGATTCCCCAGAAAGCAAACCCCCCACGGCCCCTCCCCGACCTGGTTCAGGAAGAATTTCCTGGGAGAGAAGTGGAAAAAAAACCTGTTTATTTAAGAAGTAAAACACTCTCCAAAACAAAAAACAACACCAGATGACAAAACTCTTTCACCGTTCTGAAGAGATGACAAATTCAGAAAGTCTCTCTGGGAGTGGTCACCCAGCTATCAGTCCCCAGTGCTGGGGATGGCTGCTGCAGGTCACAAAATGGTGACCTGGCTGGCTCTCGGTGTTTCTTGGTGTTTCCCAGGTTCCAGTCTGGAGCAGGTTGGGATGGTATTGAGAAAAGGGAAAGGAAAAAAAAAACCAGTCCAGGGTAAAAATTGGATTGCCTAGCTAAACTAACTAATAAGCAAAAGCAAAAAGCAGGAGCGCGAGCAAAGCAAAGCAAGCAAGCCAGCAAGCAAGCCAACCTCCCCTAGACACAGACCATGGTGGGGAGTTGAGCCGGCTGATAACAAGACAAAACAAACCTTCTCTTTCAGAGTCAGTCCTGAAGGCACAGAACATAATATCAAACATAAGCAGAACACACGACTGGGTATACAAGCACCATAACGTCACCCTAGGACACTAACCGAGGGAGTTCCACTAAAGTGAAGATAGTCTCAACCTCCCATGACCGAGCAGCTGGGTATGATCTGTCAGATCCCATTGAAGGTACCTCTAACATGTATGCCCAGGAAAGAAATAATAACCAGGGTTAGAGCCTCTAGCCAGGAAGAGGCACAGGAAAACTGGATCTCCTGGACAGTGTGGATCTGATGGCCTGGCACATCAGAGCCACAAAAATGCGACGCCTTAGTTGACACTGGTGCGCAGTGTACCCTGATACCATCGGGACATGTGGGGGCAGAACCTGTTTCCATTGCTGGGGTGACGGGGGGATCACAGCAATTGACCCTGTTGGGAGCCGAGGTGAGCCTGACTGGGAAGGAGTGGCAGAAACATCCTATTGTGACCGGCTTAGAGGCCCCGTGAATTCTGGGCATAGACTTCCTCCAGAACGGCAATTACAAAGAACCAAAGGGACTCAGGTGGGCTTTTGGCACAGCTGCTGTAGAGGCAGAGGACATTTGGCAATTGGAACACCTTGCCTGGACTGTCAGAGCATCCATCTGCAGTAGGACTCCTGAGGGTGGAAGAGCAACAAGTACCAATTGCCACCTCGACAGTGCATCGCCGGCAGTATCAGATGAATCGAGGGGCCGTGATCCCCATCCACAGAACGATCCATTAGGTGTAGAGCCAAGGGATGGTCAGCAAAACCCACTCACCCTTCAACAGCCCCATCTGGCCTGTGCACAAGTCTCAATGGAGATTTACTGTGGACTATTGTGCCTTGAATGAAGTGACTCCACCGCTGAACGCTGCTGTACCGGACATGCTGGAACTCCAGTACAAGCTGGAGTCCAAGGCAGCAAAGTGGTACGCCACTGTTGACATTGCTAACGTGTTTTTCTCCATTCCTCTGGCAGCAGAATGCAGGCCTCAGTTTGCCTTTATGTGGAGGGGAGTGCAGTACACCTGGAACCGACTGCCCCAAGGGTGGAAGCACAGCCCCACCATCTGCCATGGACTGATGCTACTGAAGGAGAAGGTGCATCAAGGCACCTTGCTGACCTCAAGGCCGTTCAGCTGGCCCTGGACATTGCTGAGAGGGAGAGAAGTGACCAAAGCTAGACCTTTATATGGATTCTTGGATGGTAGCCAATGCTCTGTGGGGCTGGCTGGAAAGGTGGAAAAAGGCCAACTGGCAGCATAGAGGAAAACAAATCTGGGCTACTGATGTGTGGAAAGACATTGCCGCTTGGGTAGAAAATGTGTCTGTGAAAGTCTGTCATGTAGATGCCCATGTCCCCAAGAGTCGGGCTAATGAGGAACACTGAAACAACAAGCAGGTAGATCAGGCTGCAGTGATAGAGGTGTCAAAGATAGACTTGGATTGGCAACATAAGGGGGAGTTGTTCCTAGCTCAATGGGCCCATGATGCCTCAGGCCATCAGGGCAGAGATGCCACTTTTAAGTGGGCATGAGACCGAGGGGTGGATGTAACCATGGACAGTATTTCTCAGGTTATCCATGACTGTGAGATGTGTGCTGAGATCAAGCAGGCCAAGTGAGTGAAGCCCCTGTGGTATGGTGGGCAGTGGTCCAAGTACAGGTATGGGGAGGTCTGGCAGATTGACTACATCACACTGCCCCAGACACGCCAAGGCAAGCGCTACGTGCTCACAATGGTAGAAGCCACCACGGGATGGTTGGAGACCTCCCCTGTGCCTCACGCCACTGCCCGGAACACCATCCTGGGCCTTGAAAAGTAAATCCTGTGCAGGCATGGTACCCCTGAGAGGATTGGGTCTGACAACGGGACTCATTTCAAGAGCAGCCTTATCAACACCTGGGCTAGGGATCATGGCATTGAGTGGGTGTACCATATCCCCTACCATGAACCAGCTGCAGGCAAAGTGGAGAGGTACCATGGACTGTTAAAAACCACCCTGAAAGCATTGGGTGGGGGATCTTTCAAAAACTGGGAGCAGCATTTAGCAAAGGCCACCTGGTAAGTTAACACCCGAGGTTCCACCAGTGGAGCAGGTCCTGCCCAGTCTGAGTCCCTGAATATAGCAGACGGAGATAAAGTCCCAGTGGCACATATCAGAGGTTTTTTAGGGAAGACAGTGTGGATCAATTCTGCCGCGAGTACAGACAAACCCATTGGTGGGATTGTCTTTGCTCAGGGACCAGGTTGTACATGGTGAATAATGCAGAAATATGGAAGAACACGATGTGTACCTCAGGGAGATCTGATTGTGGGGTGAGACTCATATGCAAATATCACTGTTTGTTGGATGCTACTGCCACTGTCTGTACATTAAACCACACCGACATGAGACAGAAGGAAATATTTAAGTGTCAAAGGTTTGAGCAAGAGAGATAGAAGGAAATGTGTAAGTGTCGAAGGTTTGAGCAAGTGAGATGGAAGGATGAGTAAGTGAAAGATGGAAGTTTTAATTGATGAAGTTTTTACATGATGTTTGGTAGTTATGTTGACGATTTGAAGATATGGGGTGGAATGTCCTAGGGTGACATTATGGTGCTTGCATCCCCAATCGTGTGTTCTGTTTGTGCCTGATATTACGTTCTGTGCCTTCAGGACTGACTCTGAAAGTGAAGGTTTGTTTTGTCTTGTTATCAGCCAGCTCACCTCCCTCCATGGTCTGTGTCTAGGAGAGGCTAGGTTTCCTTGCTTGCTTGCTGGCTTGCTTGCTTTTGCTTTGCCCTTGCTTTTGCTTTTGCTTATTCGTTAGTTGTTTTTTTGTATTGCGGAGTGTTCTGCTTGTTGAATAACAGGGTTTTATTCCACTTCTCTCCAAGGAAATTCGTTCCGAACCAGGTAGGGGAGGGGCCGTGGGGGGGTTCGCTTTCTGGGGGCTCCTCCTGGAAGATTTCTCCCAAATTTGCCCTAAACTAGGACACCTTGGCATGTCAAGGGCTGCTTCTCACCTGCCCTGAAGCACTGGGGCTCTGGGCTTTCCTTCCTATGGGAGAGAACTGTCCTTCTCCTCCAGTGATCTAGGGCCAAAACCGGGATTCCTTCTCCAAATGTCTTTATATGCAAAGATTGTTCCCAGATGAAATCTGCCAGGAGAGACAGATCTGGCTGCCCTGGCCACCCAGGGGCCACCTCTCATCTGCCTTTGAGACACTGGGACCATGTACTTTTCTTTCTTATGGGAAAAAAACATCCATCTCAACCAGGCACCCATGGCCAAAATTGGGCATCTGCCTCCAGAATTCCCTATATCCAAGGATAGCTCCCAGACAAAAGCTGCCAGGGGAGACAAGTCTGGCTGGCCTTGGCTTCCTGAGGGCTGGCACTCATGAGCCTCTGAAACACTGGGGCTCTGTGATTTCCTTGCTAATGAAAAGAACTCATCTTCCTGTCCAGGTGCCCACGGCCAAAATCGAGATTCCACTTCCAAAATGCCCTGTGTCCAAGGATAGCCCCTAGACAAAAGGTGCCAGGAGAGACAGGTCTGGCTGGCTTGGCCTAAGGGTGGCCACCTCTCATCTTCTTCCAGAACACTTGGATTTTGTGCTTTTCTTTCCTATAGGAAAAAGCCATCCATCCTGACCAGGCGCCCATGGCCAAAACTGGGATTCCACCTCCAAAACTCCGTACGTCGAAGGATTGCTCCCCAGTGAAAGCAGCCAGGACTTAAAGGTTTGGCTGCCCTTGGCCTCTTGGGAGCTGCCTCTCACCTGCCTCAAAACACTGGGGCTCGATGCTTTCCTTCCTATGGAAAAGAGCCATCCTTCTTCTCAAGGTGTCCGTGGTCAAAATTGAGATTCCTCCTCCCAAATTCCATATATCCAAGGATCCCTTCGTGAAAAAAGATGCCAGGAGAAACAGGTCTGGCTGGCCTGGCCACCCAGGAGCCACCTCTCTCCTCTTCTGCCTTTGAAACACTTGGGCTCTGTGCTTTCCTTCCCGTGGAAAAGAACTGTCCTTCTTATCTATGCAGAAATGGCTAAAACTGGGGCTCCAGCTCCCAAATTCCCTATATCCAAGGGTTGCTCCCAGTCAAAATCTGCCAGTACCATCCATTCTGGCTGGCCTTGGCCTCTGGTGGCTGCCCCTGCCACACTGGGGCTCGGTTCTTTCCTTCCCATGGAGATCACTGTGACACAGTGGGGACCTCATGGAAGCAAGGGGATCATTGTGGCACCACTGGAGCCCATGGAACCAAGGGGCCATGGTGACACAGCGGGGCTTCATGGACCCAGAGACCATTATGACTCTGTGGGGCCTGTCGGAACCATGGAGGCCATCAGGACCCTTCAGGGCCTCGTGTCACCAAGGGGGCATTGTGACACCTCAGGGCCTCATGGAAGCAAGGGACCATTGGGACACTGTGGAGCCTCATGGAACCGAGGGAACATGGAACAGGTCTGGCTGGCTTGGCCTCCCAGGGGCCACCTGACAGCTCTGGCTGATCTTGGAATGCCAAGGGCTGCCTCTCATCAGCTCCTGGAGCACTGGGGCTCCATGCTTTCCTTGCTAAGGGAAAGAACTGTCCCTCTTTTCAGATGCCCATTGCCAAAATTGGTAAGCTCCCTTAAAATTTCCTCTATGCAAAGGTGACTCTCAGAAAAACCTGCTAACTCTGGCTGGCCTTGGCCTCCAGTGGTCACCTCTCATCTGCCCCTGGAACAGAGGGCTCTGTTCCTTCCTTCCTATGGATAAAAAACAGCCTTCTTGCCAAAGACCATGGCAAAAATTAGACTTTGGCTTCCCAAATTCCGTATATCCAAGGATTGCTCCCAGACAAAAGTAGTCAGGACAGACAGGTCAGGCTAGCTCTATGCTCTGGTTATTTTCTTAGATTATGAGCTGAATGTTTTCATTTGAAAACACCCTGGAGAGTGCCCAGAGATCTCCCAAGTTGGGATTCTGAGGTCTTGGGCACATGACCACTACATACGGACAAAGGAGCTCTGTGCTCTGTGATGTTGTGGTGGTTTTGCATCACAGAAGTGATGTCCTGAGAGAAGCTGCTAGCAGTTTCCTTGGTGTCTGACAAAAAAACAATCAGTAATTAGCTTTGAGAGCTGACAATCTGTTAAACCACTAAGGAAACTGCACATGCCTCTGTGAAGACACAAGTTAAAGATGGAGAAGCCTGGCTGGGTCTCTTTCCCTTCTGGCCAGCAAAGAGGTGACCAGTCCGGCCCAGCCCCGTCTCAGCCAGGCCAGGCCGGGCGGCTCCTGCCGTGGGGCCGGGCCCCTTCCCAGGGAGCCGCCAGGCCCCATCGGCTGCCGGGCAGGGCAGGGGAGGCCGCGGGGCCGAGGCCGGGCCAGGCCGTGGCTGCGGTTGCTGACATCTGGCCGCTACCGAGCCCTGCCCCGCCGCCAGCCCGGGCCCAGCCAGGATCCGCCGGGCCCCAGGAGCAGCCCCGGGCCGGGCCGGCTCGGCCAAGGTTCTGCCGCCCTTGGGGTTCCCCCACAACCAGCGGGCAGGGGGAGGAGAAGCCATGGGCCCCGGCCGTGCTGCTGCTGGGCTCTGGCCTGGCTGCTGAGATCCTGGCCCTGCCCCAGCGCGGCCCAGCCTGACACAGCCCCAGCGCAGCCGCTGCAGAAACCTCCATGGTAAAACAGCTCCGGCCGCAAGTACCGAGCCCGGCCGGGGTCACGGAACCATCTGCAGGCCCCGGCTGAGATATTGACTCTTCCAGTGCTTCCATCCTCCCTCAAGTGAGAGAAAAGGACAAAGTGCAGGCACACACAGGAGCAACATGAAGACACCGAGGTCAGTGAAGAGGAAGTTGAGTCCCAGGTGGAGGGATGAGGAGATGCCTTGATCTTGGGGCTGAAATCCTCTTGTAAAGCAATGGAGAAGGATGTAATTCATGCATCAGACTCTCTTTTTCCCTATAACACATTGAAAAGAATTGGCAGATGACTTGTTCAGCAAAAGCCTCCATGCTAATGTAAACAAATGTTGAAGTAGCTGTTGATCCCATGAGAAGTTTGAACAATGAAAGACAGCAGAGTGATGAGACCCTGAGCCCCCAGCGAGAGAAGACCTCTGTTCCCAGAGATGAAGATGATTTCAGAAATAGATGAAGAGAACCTTTGCTCTTAAATAGCTCATCTGTAAACTAATACCTCATAAGTTGACATGGCCCATAAACACAGCTGTGGGAAAAGCTGTGAAAAAATGGGAGGGACTTCACGATTCCAGGTTTTTCCAGGCAGCTGCTATTCATGGAAATGAAAAGCCATGAGACAACTGTTTTCTTGTGGAGAAGTCCCCATAACATTTACAAGAGGAAATTCTCTCCCTAAGTGAACTGTAGAAAGACTATTCTAGAGGTGGAAAACGACTGAAAATTTTAGGTTTTGTCTCTTTACATTGTCAGGTTGTATGGAGAGGGGAAGTGTTCTGAAAGTTTTGTTCTGATTCTTTTTACTCTTTATTTCATTTACTATTAATAAACTTTTCTTTATACCCTTTTAGAGTTTTGAGCCCACTTTGCCTTTCTCCTAATCTTATCTCAGAGCAAGAAATTAGTAAGTATATTCTAGTGAGTGCCCCAGTAATTAGTCAACACTGAACCCACCACAGTAATTAACGCATTGGCTGAGAAATCTCAAATTGGAGAAGCAAAGCCAATACAAAATCTTCCTGATGAACTGCCTCAGACAAGAGGGAAATCAAGGCACAGCCATGGTTTCTCAGGATTTGTTTGTTCCTCATGAGCCCCGTGGTGCATTTGGAGCTGAGCCCTGGAACCTCAGGGCCCGAGAGGAGATTGCACAAACCTTTCCATGAGTCCAAGTCAGAAGAAAACCCCAAAGTGTCTCAAAGCATAAATGGGACCCACTGAGGTCCATCCCCAACATAGGCTCCTCATGGACTCCTTGCAGGAGAGAATTGGAGGCCAGAATGGCACAAAAACCTCTCAGAGACTCAAATTGCACAAAAACCTGTCAGTGTGGAAAGGAAAACCCAAAGTACCTTAAAAAAGTTGAGTATCTCAAAGCATTAATGAGCCCCACTGAGTGTCAGTACAAAGCTCTCAAGGGACTCGTTAAAGCAGATAATTGGGGCCATGATTGCACAAACCTCTCACAGAGTCTGGATCAAAAGGGAAACACCAAGTACCTGAAAAGAACTGAAGTACCTTGGAGCATTATGAGCCCCACTGGGTGTTGTTCCTGACAAAGCCTCTCCAGGGACTAATTACAGCAGATAATTGGAGGCCATGACTGCACAAAGCTCTCAGAGACTCCAAGGCAAAAGCCAAAGCCAAAGTGCTTTGAAAAACCTGCAGTCCCTGGGAGCATGAAGGAACCCCCCAGGGCCATTCCTGAGCAAGGCTCCCCAGGGACTCCTTCCAGCAGATCCTTGAGGCCACTGGGATGTGGGCTAGGGGGGGATGCTGAGGGCAGGACAAGGGGCTGACAGTGCCCAGCCTGGCTGGGGCTGTGCCAGGAGGCCCCAGTGCCTCAGGACAAGGTGTCTCCTGAATGCCCTTGGTGGCACAGACCCTGCTGTGCCCCAGGGCACCAAGACTTGGCTTCTCTTTGTCCCCACCTGTCATCAGTGCCTCCAGTTCTCTGCTCTGCCTGGGGCCTGGGGACACTTTCTCAGTCGTGTCCCTCAGTGGGACCCATTAAAAGTCAAAGAAACTTTGGAGCTGGACTGTGACTTGGAGTTCTGGAGAGGTTTCTGCAGCTCCCTCTCAGGGCCTGATGTTCAGGGCCTGAGCACAAAGCCCCAGAGGGTCATTAAAGTCCTTGTGCTGTGTCTGTGCTGCTGAGCTGGGCCGGGCTCCTGGCCCAGAGGGTGATCCTGGTAACCAAGGAGAGCTTCAAAAGCACATTTCTCTGGATGAGCAGCTCTTCTCCCAGCCCAGCAGGGCTGGGGCACTGCCTGCAGCCAGCCCGGGCACAGCACAGAGGCACAGAGAGCTTCCATCAGTCAGGGCTGGGAAGGTGCTGAGAAGTGCCTGGGGCAGAATCCCTGGCAGCCCTTGGCACAGGAACCTCTGGCTGCAGGACAATGCAGCTGCAGCTCCTGGAGTGATCTCCTACAGCTGGAACATCCCAATGCCCACAGACCCTGTGAGTACGACTCTGAGTATTTCTGGTGCAGGGGAGGTGAAATGCTCATGAAGCTCTGACATGCTGAGGGGTTCTGACTGGTCATAGAATATTTCCAAGACAATGCTTTTGGTAAAAATTAGGACATTTCCTATGAATTTATATTGAGTTTTCTACAACTGGAGAATGGCAGGGAGGGAGGGATAAATATTAATTGTTGATTATGGATTTTGACAAGCACCTGAGACATCCAAACTATTACTTTTAGGGATCAATAGGTTCACAGTAGATCCCTAATGTGCTTTCAGCCACACTGCCCATGGACAGCAGCAGCATCACCTCTGCTGGAGCCATCAGGCTCAGTCTGAGCTGTCCTTTCTCCAAGCTGCAAACAGAACCTGCCCCCAGCCAGTGCCCTGCAAACAGGCAGGGTTCTGTCAGGCCAAGGAGAGTGCAAGGAGAGAGGAGATTTGAGGTCTGTGAGTGCTGGCAGGGAGAGATGAAGCACAGAGAAACACCTGCAGGAGGAAAATCCCCAGGAAGCAGAGAGAAGATCAGGCAAGGAGAGAAAGCAAAACCCAGAAATGCTGTGGCAGGGAGAGTTTAGAGATGTCCAGAGGATCCCCTCCAGTGCAGCCCCTCCCTCTGAACAAGCCCCCTCCCTCCTGTCCCCCCAGCCAAGCCTCTGCCCTCAGGGCCGGGGCTCCAAGGCGTGCAGCCCCTCCTGTGCAGGCAGAGCTGCAGCAGAGCCGTGGGGCAGCTCTGCAGCCCCGGGCCCAGTTCCCTCTGCAGAGCACAGGGCTGGGAGCAGCTGCCCGGCACTGGGGGCTCTGGGAGGGGGCACAGCTGGCTCAGGGTGACACAGCTGTCCCCAGTGCCCGGCTCTGGGCAATGCTGTCAGTGCAGCCAGGGAAGGAGCTGCATCTCCCTGCATCCAGTGCCATCAGAAGGACACTTGGAAGTCTCTCTGAGATTTCAGTCCAAGCTGGGAGCTTCAATCCAGGGTGCAAACCTGTCCTAGAGTATCTCTGAGTTATAAGACTGATGGGGAAAGGCAGAGGTGTTCTGACACTGAAAATGCTGCTGGGTTGGTGAAATGAGCAACGTGAGACCTTGCCTACAAATGTGGAGCAGGGCTGTGCTGGATCCATCTGTCCAGCAGTACCCTGTGACATTTTAGTGAAAGCATGGGAAGGTGATCACCCCCCTCCACCTGAGAGAGGTTAAAGCCCAGAGAAACTCTGAACAGGTCAGAATGACAGACCATATCCCCTCACTCTCCTCTCATCACTTTGCCTCACAGATCTTGCTCTGTTCTCCCTGGCGGAATCAGAAATGCGGAGATTTTGATATCCAAGAATACTAGGAAAAATACTGGGGAGCTTATGAAGAAAACCCCAGAAATCTTAAACACAGAATTGTGACTGTGTGTGTTACAGAGCGGGGTGTATGGGAAATGGCTTTGGTTTTGGTTACAGGTATCTCCTCTAATTCTTCCCGGTCCTTTTCCACGAACAGGTCCCCATGTGCAGCCACAGCCAATGTCCAACAGCAGCTCCATCAGCCACTTCCTCCTGCTGGCACTGGCAGACACGCGGCAGCTGCAGCTCCTGCACTTCTGCCTCTTCCTGGGCATCTCCCTGGCTGCCCTCCTGGGCAACGGCCTCATCATCAGCGCCGTAGCCTGCGGCCACCACCTGCACACGCCCATGTTCTTCTTCCTGCTCAACCTGGCCCTCAGCGACCTGGGCTCCATCTGCACCACTGTCCCCAAAGCCATGCACCATGCACAATTCCCTCTGGGACACCAGCACCATCTCCTACACAGGATGTGCTGCCCAAGTCTTTCTGATTTTCTTCTTTCTTGCAACAGAGTTTTATCTCCTGACCATCATGTGCTACGACCGCTACGTGTCCATCTGCAAACCCCTGCACTACGGGACCCTCCTGGGCAGCAGAGCTTGTGTCCACATGGCAGCAGCTGCCTGGGCCAGTGCCTTTCTCAATGCTCTGCTGCACACGGCCAATACATTTTCCCTGCCCCTGTGCCATGGCAATGCCCTGGGCCAGTTCTTCTGTGAAATCCCACAGATGCTCAAGCTCTCCTGCTCCAAATCTTACCTCAGGGAACTTGGGCTCATTGCTTTGAGTGTGTGTTTAGGACTTGGCTGTTTTGTGTTCATTGTTTTCTCCTATGTGCAGATCTTCAGGGCCGTGCTGAGGATCCCCTCTGAGCAGGGACGGCACAAAGCCTTTTCCACCTGCCTCCCTCATCTGGCCGTGGTCTCTCTGCTCCTCAGCACTGGCACATTTTCCTACCTGAAGCCCCCCTCCATGTCCTCCCCATCCCTGGATCTGTCACTGTCAGTTCTGTACTCGGTGGTGCCTCCAGCCCTGAACCCCCTCATCTACAGCCTGAGGAACCAGGAGCTCAAGGCTGCGGTGAGGAGACTGGTGACTGGATGCTTTCAGGAACATTAAACTGCTGACCAATTTCTGTAAATCACTTGCAATAAAAGTCATCCTTGATACTTCTTGTTGATTTAGTTGTGGCGTTTATTTTCCTTTGCCTTAGTTTTTCAATATTGACCACAAGAAAATGTCAATGTTTGTGCAATTTCTCCTTTTGTTTCTCTCCACATTCCCTGTGGCCACAGACTGTGTCAATGAGGGACTGCGCTCTTGGTGGCTTTAAAGGAACTCAAGAATGTCCCAGCAAAGTTTTCTGCAGAGATGCCCTTTTGTTGCCTTCTCTGGAGCTGCAGCAGCAATGTCTGTGTGCAGAGCTGGGGGCAGATCAGTGCTGGCACAGCAGCTGTGCCCAGCAGCAGCAGCACTTGGTGTTGCCAGTGCTGCTCCCGTGGCCCTGCCTCGCTGCCCTGGTGGCCCTGGTGTTGCTGCAGGTCCTGAGTGCTCTCGGGGCCGGGCACAGTCCTGGGGGTGGCAGTGCCGGGGCTGCAGCAGGGACAGCCCATGGGCACTGCTGGGGCAGCGCTGACGCCTCAGGCCACGGCCTGGGGGCTCCAGGCTCCTTGCCCAGGCTCTCTCAAGGACACGGCCAGGCCAATGCTCAGCACAGAAAACCCCCGTGAGCAGCCCCAGGCTGGCCGTGGGCAGGCTGGGGGCAAACAGCATGGCTGGTGCTCTGCAAGGGCCCTGGGGGAGACGGGAAGGAGCAGCAGAGCAGGGGCTGATCCATCCCCGGTGCGCTGGACAGCCCAGGGCAGCGTCCCAGAGCGTCCTCATGGAGCTGCCAACAACATCCCCCCTCTGCAGCCCTGGCCTCTCCACCAGCTCACACAGGTGCCGCATCCTTGCAGGCACAGTCACGGCAGCGCTGGCTCAGGAGCCCCTGTTTGCATTGCACACAGCAGGCGGGAGCACCCCCATGCTGCTGCTGTGGGGACATGAACCTGAGGGAGCACAAATGCCATCAGCCCCTGGGGCCAGGAAGGGCTGGGGGACACCAGGGAAACCACTCAGCTTTGTCCTGGCCTCTGCAGCCAGCCAGAAAGTTTGTTCCCATCAGCTGGGAGTTTCCTGTCCCACTGCAGATGCTGTTGCCCAGAGCCAGGGCTGCCTGGCAGCCACCCCCAGACTGCCCTGAGCATTTCCTTGGCTTCTCCTTTGCTTTCTTTCCTCTTTCTGCTATAAATTTCTTCCTACTGCCCACCCCTGTTCCCTCCCCTGCACACAGCACATCCCTGTTTGCCCTTTCCTCTCTGGCCCCACTCCCCATTCCAGTTCCTGACTTGGCACCATGGGAACGGCCCTTGGGGAGCAGGATCATCCCACAAGTGCTGCAGGAATTGTCTGCAGGCTTCTGCAGTGCCTCGTGCTGCTCCCTTGCCAGAGGCACCCCAGGCCAGGGGGGCACATCTGGGCTGCTGTGTCTGGCTGTGGGGCTGCCTGTTCTGGGCAGTGAGGAGGGGCTGCAGAGGCTCTGCAGGACTGACAGGATGGGCTTTGGGGCTGTGAGGAGAAGCTGAGGGACCTGGGCTGCTGGAGCTTCTGAAGAGGAGGCCCAGGGCTCCTCCTGCAACTGCTCCAAGGGTGGTTTCACCGAACCACAGAATCAGAAAGTCTGGAAAAGACCTTGGAGATCATCAAGTCCAACCTGTGCCCTGACACTGCCTTGTCTCCCCTGAGCCTCCTCTTCTCCAGGATCAACAACGCCAGCTCCCTCAGCCGCTCCTCACAGGACTTGTGCTCCAGACCCCTCACCAGCCTTGTTGCCTTCTCTGGACATGCTCCAGCCGCACAATGTCCTTCACTGCCCTGCTCCTGCTGGCCACACCATTCCTGATCCAGGCCTGGAGCCATTGGCCTTCTTGGCCACCTGGGCACACTGCTGGCTCATGTCCAGCCTGCTGTCCATCAGTCCCTGCAGGTCCCTTTCTGCCTGGCTGCTGTCCAGCCACTCTGTCCCCAGCCTCTAGCGCTGCAGGGGTTGTTGTGGCCAAAGTGCAGGACCCGGCACTTGGACTTGTTAAACCTCACCTTGTTGGATTTGGGCCCTGGATCCAGCCTGTCCAGGTCCCTCTGCAGAGCCCTCCTGCCCTCCAGCAGATCAACACCCCCAGACAACTTGGTGTCACCACAGTTCCATGAGGCCCCAGAGTGTCCCAATGGTCTCCATGATTCCATGAGGCCTCCCAGTGTCACAATGTCCCTCTGGTGTCACAAAGTCCCTTGGATCCTTGGGCCCTGCAGTGTCACAATGGCACCGTGGTGCCCCAGGGCCCTGCAGTGTCACAATGGATCCTTGGTTCCATGAGGTCTGGCAGGGCAGCAATGCTCTCCGTGGTTCCCGCTGTCTCCCACACCTCCCACTGTCAGGCTATAGAAGGACACCTGGCTGATGAAGGGGAGTGGGAGTGGGTACCTACTCGAGGAGGTAACAATAAAAATCCCTCCCAACCCCCTCTCCCAAGCCAGGTGCCGCTTCAGATTCGGTATGATCCCCTGGATCTGGAGAGTCAGCCAGATGGTTTAGAAGAAAATTACCTGCCCAGTGAGCCTCCCAATTATGATTCATCTGTGAGACAGACCAGCGCCTCTAACATCAAAAAGGAAAGAAGGGTAATCGTGGTGGGTGACTCCCTCCTGAGGGGAACAGAGGGCCCCATATGTCGACCAGACCCACCCCACAGAGAGGTCTGCTGCCTCCTGGGGCCCGGGTACGGGATATCACTGACACACTGCCTGGGCTGATTCAGCCCTCTGATTATTGCCCACTGCTGATACCCCAGGCTGGCAGCGATGAGATTGAAAAGAGGAGTGTCAGGGCAATTAAAAGGGACTTTAGGGCACTGGGTCAGGTGTTTAATAAGACAAGGGCACAGACAGTCTTTTCCTCAGTCCCTTTGGAGTCTGAGAAAAACAGTGAAAGCAATAGGAGAGCTCACATTATCAACGAGTGGCTCAAGGGTTGGTGTCATTACACAAATTTCAGATTCTTTAATCATGGGGCAACTTTTACAGCACCTGGCCTGCTTGGACCAGATGGGCTCCATCTTTCTGTTAAGGGCAGAAGAATTTTAGCTCATGAACTGTCAGAAGTTGTTGAGAGGGCTTTAAACTAGGTCTGAAGGGGGAGGGAGATGTAGCTGGGTTGTCTGGAAGCAGGCTCGTGGGTGGTAAGCCTGAGTTAGGGGTGAAATCAGCAGCCCAGCTGAGGTGCCTGTACACCAATGCACACAGCATGGGTAACAAACAAGAAGAGCTGGAGGCCATGGTGCAGCAGCAGAGCTGTGATGTAATTGTCACCACAGAAACAGGGTGGGACGACTCACATGGCTGGAGCGCTGCACTGGATGGCTGCAAGCTCTTCAGGAGAGACAGGAGAGGGAGAAGAGGTGGAGGGGTGGCCTCTTTACATTAGGGAGGCTTTTGATGTTGTGGTTGTTGAAACTAATGATGATAAAGTCAAATGTCTATGGGTGAGAATTACGGGGAAGGCCAACAAGGCTGACATCCTACTGGGAGTCTGTTACTGTCCACCCAACCGGGAAGAAGAGGTGGACAACTCATTCTATAAGCAGCTAGAGAATGTTTCTGGATCGTCAGCCCTTGTTCTTGTAGGCGACTTCAACCTGCTGGACATCTGCTGGGAACTCAATACAGCTGAAAAAAGGTAGTCGAGGAAATTTTTAGAGTTTGTGGAGGACAATTTTTTGTCGTAGCTGCTGAGTGAGCCCACCAGGAAAGGGACTATGTTAGATCTGTGGTTTGTAAATAGAGATGGGCTGGTGGGAGATGTGGTGGTTGGAGGTCACTTGGGGCACAGTGATCATGAAATTATAGAATTCTCAATATTTGGTGAAGTCAGGAGGAACACTAATGAGACTTTTACATTGGACTTTGGAGGGCAGACTTTGGCCTACTTAGGAGACTTATTCAGAGAGTTCCTTGGGAAGCAGCCCTTGAAAACAAAGGAGTTCAGGAAAGGTGGGCATGCTTAAAAACAGAGATCTCGAGGGCAAGGGAACAGACTGTCCCTGTGTGCCAAAAGACGAGTCGACAAAGCAAACATCTAGCCTGGATGGGCAACGAGGTTTTGAAGGAACGTAGGAATAAAAAGAGGATGTATCATCTTTGGAAGGAGGGTCAGGTCTCTCAGGAAGTATTTAAGGGGCTTGCTAGGGCATGTAGGGAAGAAATTAGGGAGTCCCAAGCACAATTTGAACTTAAAATGGCAACTTTTGTAAAGGATAATAAAAAATATTTTTACAAATATATCAATGGTAAAAGGAAGGGTAAGACCAACCATTGTTCTTTATTAGATGTGGAAGGGAATTTAGAAACTGCAGATCAGAAGGCAGAGGTGCTTAACGCCTTCTTTGCCTCAGTTTTTAGTGAGGAGACGATTTGCCTTCAGGACAACTGTCCTCCTGGGCTGGTAGATGGTGTCAGGGAGTTGAATGGTACACCCATTATCCAAGAGGAGGCAGTCAGAGGACTGCTGAGATGCTTTGATGTTCATAAATCCATGGGACCAGATGGGATCCACCCCAGGGTGATGAGGGAGCTGGCAGATGAGCTTGCCAAGCCGCTCTCCATCATTTACCAGCAGTCCTGGCTCACTGGTGAGGTTCCAGATGACTGGAAGCTGCCCAATGTGACGCCCATTCACAGCAAGTGTGGGAAGGAGGATCCTGGTAATTCCAGGCCAGTCAGCCTGACCTCAGTACCCGGTACGGTCATGGAACAGTTCACACTGAGTGTCATCACACAGCACTTCCAGGATGGCCAGGGTGTCAGACCCAGCCAGCAGGGGTTTAGGAGGGCTAGGTCGTGTTTGACCAGCCTGGTCTCCTTCTATGACCAGGTTACCCTCCTGGTAGATGCAGGACAGGCTGTGGATGTGTCTGTTTGGACTCCAGCAAGGCCTTTGGCACTGTCTCCCACAGCACACTCCTGGAAAAGCTGCAGCCCACGGCTGGGCCAGGAGCACTCTGTGCTGGGTTCAGAACTGGCTGGATGGCCGGCCCAGAGAGTGGTGGTGAGCGGTGCTGCATCCAGCTGGGGACAGTCACCAGTGCTGTCCCTCAGGGCTCTGTGCTGGGCCAGCTCTGTTCAATATTTTTATTGACCACATGGATGAGAGGATTGAGGCTTTCATTAGTAAATCTGCAGATGACACTGAGCTGGAAGCTTAGTTACCTACTCCTACCATCTGTTGGAAGGCAGGAGGGCTCTGCAGGGACACCTGGAATGGTTGGATGGATGGGCAGAGGCCAAAAGGATGAAGTTTAATCAGTCCAAGTGCCCAGTCCTGCATTTTGGCCACAATAACCCCCTGCAATGTTATAGGCTTGTGGCGGTGTGGCTGGACAGTGCCCAGGCTGAAAGGGACCTGGGGGCACTGGCCAACAGCCAGCTGAACATGGTCTGACAGTGTGCCCAGGTGGCCAAGAAGGCCAATGGCTCCTGGCCTAGATCAGGAATGGTGTAGCCAGCAGGAGCAGGGCAGTGATTCTTCCCCTGTACTTGGCACTGGTGTACTTGGCATTCTTCCCCTGTAGTGGCACCGTTCCTCGAGTGCTGTGTCCAGTTCTGGCCCCTCTGTTTGGGAAGGACGTTGAGATGCTCGAGAGAAGAGTGACAAGGCTGGTGAGGGGTTTGGAACACAAATCCTGTGAGGAACAACTGAGGGAGCTGGGGTTGCTTAGCCTGGAGAAAAGGAGACTCAGAGGTGACCTTATCGCGCTCTACAACTTCCTGAAAGGTGTTTGTAGTCAGGTGGCAGTTGGTCTCTTTCTCCAGGCAACAAATGTCAGAACGTGAGGACACAGTCTCAAGCTGTGTCAGGGGAAATATAGGTTGGATACTAGGAAGAAGTTTTTCACAAAAAGACATAAAATGTTGGAATGGCCTGCCTGGGGAGGCGGTGGAGTCACCATCTCTGGGAATGTTCACAAAAAGACTGGATATGGCACTTCGTGCCATGGGTCAGTTAAGGTGTTTAGGGCATGGGTTGGACTTGATGATCTTGCAGGTCTCTTCCAACCCAGTCATTCTGTGATGCTGTGAAAGCAGCCCACACCTGAAGTCAACATCTGTGCAGACCAAAAGGCAACGCTGTCATCCTTCCTCAGCCCGCTCTCCCTGACCAGGCTGCCTTGCTGTTGGCATGGGTGGTGGAGCAGCAGGGTCATGACATGCGCATGCGTCACAATGGCCTCTGGGCACGATGTCACCGCGGGTCACAAAGGCCTGGTGGGCATGGCCGCCTTTCTGCCAGAGGCCTGGTGGTTTCCATGCAGATGCCCCTGGACACAAAGGCCTTCTTAATGCCTTTGCCCCTTGACTTTGCCTACTCTTGTTCCTCTCTCAATGATCTGCAGCTCTCTCTTGTCCCACCTTTGTTCCTCCCCTCAACATCCCCAAGGAAGCTCTGTGCAAAAGTGCCAAAGTGCTTTTCCCACCCAGCCCACCCTGGGTCCCAGCACACAGCGCCAACTTCCTGGAGAAAGTTCATCAGGAAGGCAAATGTGGATATTCTCAGTTCAGTCAGAGAGAAAAAGAGAAGGTTTTCTAACCAGGTGAGAGCCTGGGAGACAGTTGGGAAAGGATGTAAATAATTCCCTAATCTATCTTGTTATTCACATTGTTTATGGATAGGTTCTGCCACCGTGCGTCATTCACTGCACATCAGTGGTGTGAGATGTTTTTACTCTAGGACCAATGAAATTAGTCCGCACTATGTTCTCTATAAATAGAGCAGTGCATTTGAAATAAAGGGGGAGTCCATTCTCTAGCCTTTGATTTGGAGTCATTCTCGTTACCGTCCTGCTCTACAGCAACATCTGTTACTGCAGCCTCGGCTGAAGACCTGAGCCCCGGCGCCTTGCAGGGGTCGCTCTGCGGCTGCGGCTGCTCGCCAGGAGCCTGGAGGCTCCGGCCGGACACCTTTACCCTCCTGAGAGAGGTTACGCTGAAACCGTGTGCCTTCTGGAGAAAGCTTGGTCCTGTCTGGACTGCGGATCGGCTCTTAGAAGCCGAAGGCTGAGCGGGACAGTTTTCCCTGAAGTAGTGGACTGTCTGTCTCTTGCAGTGGACGTCTGCTAAGGGAGGGTTTCCTAACAATGGGGAACCAGTTATCTACGGCTGAATGGTTGTTCTTGACCGCGTGGCAGACTTGCGCCCCTCACATAAGAGTCCAGGTCTCTGATAATGAGCTCGTCACACTCTTGAGTTGGGCTTGAGACCATGGATTCCCTGCGGACCCTGAACGCGCCTTTGATCGTAGAGTCTGGCGTGGCTTGGGCCAATGCCTCCTGAAGGAGATGCGCAAAAGGGACGCTACAGCATCCATGCTGTTCATAATCTGGGGGTGCATCTACACGGCCTTGAGTGGCAAGACCCAGAGAGGCAGCGGTTCCGACCGGGACATTTTGGGATTCCAGACACAGACCGCGCCGCAGCCCATGCTGCGTTTGGCTGGGCAGACGCACCTCGCCTTAAGCAAGGTGCCGGTGACATCATCCGCCTTCCAGGCAGGGGGGGTGCCTTTGCCGCAACTATCAGCTTCAGCACACCCGGCATTGCAGGGACTGCACTCGCTGGGGGGCCGGCCGCAGTCCACGGTGCAGCGGGGGCTGGAGCCCCCCCGACTCCTTCGCTGATGGAGCCTGTGCAGATGTACGGGTCCCACCCTCTGGTACTGCTGGGACCGGCAATGGAGCCTCTGATCCATCCCCTGGCACGCGCCCCACTGCATGCGGGGGCTTCTGCTTTGCCAACAGGACAGGTGCAGCTTCCTCCTGGCGCGCCTCCCTGCGCGCCGTGCGTACTGGCGGAGTTGATATCCTTTGAGACACCAGCGTCAGTTGTGCAGCAGCACATCCTGGGCGGGACCACCATCTCGTTCTCTGTCCTGCCCTCAGTGGGACTGGCTCCTGCGCCGGGGGCGGGGGCTGCCCTCCCCGCCCCGCCTGCCGTGGAAGGCTCGCTGTCTTCCTCGCTGTCCTCTGAATGACCTGGCAGGTTGCGCATTAAGCTTTGTGTTATGTAATAAGTATTTTTAAGCTATAAGCTGTAGGTATTATAAGTAAGCTATAAGTATTATATATTAAGATATAAGTATTATAAGTAAGTTTTGTGTTTTAGAAGTAAGTATTATGTTCCAAATAAGCTTTATTATTTCATAGATAAGACCACTATTTTAGATTCCCAATCTGGAATTGTCCCAGCTTTATTCATCTCAAGGCCGATCCTGCCTTGGGAGTCGTCTTGACTCTGTTCATCAATGCCAGTTCTGCTCTGGAAGTTTTCCTAACTTTATTCATCCAAAGGCCACTTCTTTTTCAGCATATTGTTTATCTCAGTACTCTATCCTGTATCCTATTTTCTCATGAACATCACAAAACATCTGTTTTGTGGCACTAATTACATATCATTTTCCTCTATTACTTTTTAACAAATATTTTCTAAAATATCAATATAGTTACAATTGTAAGCATGAATCATATTCATTTATCACATGTGGATTTACCTTTCTGTATTTAAAAATCAGACGAGGCCCCATCTGGCCTTGTTTAGGGGTCAAAGTCAACTTCCTTGGTTCCTCCTTGGGCCCTGGCCAGGCTTCACGAGAAGCCAAGCAGGAGAATGAAAGCAGAAGTTCCCACACTAGCAGTGATGTCAGCTTGTTTGTTTAACAGTGTAAAAGCTGGGCCCTCTCCCAGCGAGGCTGGAGCCTCACCTGTGGCTGGAGGCACCTGCAGGAATTCCCAGTGTCCAGGAGTGGCTCTGCAGCCCTTGGCTGTGACAGCTTCCCCAGCTGCTGTGTGGATCTGGGGCATGGTAAAGCCTGAGGGTAACTGCTGCTGGATCTTTCTCAATCACTGCTGCAATCTTTGGTGCTGATGGCTGGGTGCATTGCTGAGCTTCTGGTTTTGTAATTACTTTCTAATGATTATGTGGTTGGCTGAACTTATAATTTCATGGGGGTTTTTTTGCAGATTTACATTATAGAAATTACACAATTCCTTAGGTTGGTCTCTGTGTCTTTGGAGCTGACCCTGCCCACTGGCAAAACTGACCCTGTGGGTTCCATAGAACCAAGGGGCCCTTGTGACACTGCAGGACCTCGAGTGACCAGAGGACCATGGTGACCCTGTGGGGCTTTATGGAACTGAGGGGTCATTGTGACACTGTCAGGACTCATGGAACCACGGACACCATTCTGACACTGTGGGGACTCCTGGGGACCAGGGTCCATTGTTTTCCTCTCCTTGGCACTGCCCAGTTCAGCCTTTCCCTGCCCCGGCCCCAGCCCAGCAGAGCAGCAGTCAGGTCTGGCCCTGCAGCAGGAACAGGAGGCACTGGAGGTCAGGGACAGCCACTCTGTGTCTGGAATGCTCAGCAGATGCTCAGCTCAGGCAGCTCCTGCAGCCCCAGGCCCAGCCCCGCTGCCCAGCACAGCAGCAGAGTTGGCCCCTGGGGCTCCTCAGGCAGCTCCTGCTGGCCCAGGGACAGGGCAGCCTCTTGCCAGGGCTCCTGTGCACACCCACGGGCTCCTGCTCTGCTCCTGGCACATGCCAGCTGCCCCCAGAGCCTGTCCCAGGGGAACATGTCTGTGCTGGCCGGAGCAGGCATTGCTGCAGCCCCTGCCCTGCTCCCCAGAGCCCGGGCTGGGGCTGCTGCTCTGCAGAGCGCGGGGGCTGTGCTGCCCGGGGCCCTGGGCTGCCTCTGCTGGGCTCTGCTGCTCAGCCTGGGACACAGAGGCACTGATGGTGCTCCCTGCACTGACCCCATCCCACACAGGCTCTGCGGGGCCATGGAGGGTGCTCAGAAGTGCCTGCCTTGTTCCAGGGCTGCAGGATGGGCTCGGGGCTGCCCTGGATCTTCCTGGGGGAGTCCCTGAGGGTCAGACGAGTCAGTGTCCAGACTCCTTTCCCTGGGCCTGCTGTGTCCCCTGGGCTGCAGGGCTCTTCTGGCTCACAGCAGACATTCAGTCCTTGCTCTCGGGATGACACCACCCTGGGCAGGATTCTGCTCCCCGGCTCCATTCACTGCTGACCTGATGGGCCAGGCTGTCCCTGCAGATCCTCTGTGCTCTCCTGGCAGGTTCTGATTTCCTACAGAAAAGTGCTCACCTTCCACCAGAGCCATCACTGACCGCAGAGCCCCAGGCAGGTGACTTGGAGATCATTTGTCATCTCCATGGCCACTGACCACTGAGACAACACACCTGACCCTGCCCCCAGTCCCTGAATTCCTACAGTGGGACCCTGATCTCACTGGGACAAACAAGCACAGCAGTCCCTGAACTGTCCCTGAACTCCAGGGACAAACAAGCACAGCAGTGATACTGCAAAATCCATTCCTTGGGCTTCTCCAGGAGACCAACATAGTAAAAAGACCTAAACCTTTGGGCACTGCACTAAGGAAATCCCCTTTGCTGGTGGAGCTGCTCTGGTGGAACCCAGCTGTGTCCCAGCAGTGCCCGTGGCCTGTCCCTGCCTGCGGGCATAGCACGGACACACAGCAGGACAGGGACGGAGCTGCCAGAGCACTCCGGCCTTGGACAAGGACAAAAAAGGAGAGGTTGGAAGTGGAAAAAGTACAGCTCTCAAAAGACCAGGTGCTGCTGCTCCCTGGCAGTGCTGCTGGGCTGGGACTGTTTTTCTCTCGACCTCTGCACACAGACACTGCCCCTTGCAGCTGAAGGAGAGGTAACAGAGGGAGGATTTTTAACAAATAAGTTTTTCCAGGAAGATTTACTTTATTTAAAGACACACAGAGAGTATGATTCCTAATTTACACAGTCTGTGAGCCAAGTTAAAGAGGTAGACAGTGAACTGAATATGGACGATTATTGCCGCAGGTGGTGAGGGAAGACAAGCATGCAACCAATATGATTGATAAGCAAGCTCCAATTTATTCAAGGATCTAGTCAGTTTATATAATATTTTGCAAGCAATGTCAGCCAACAAGCTCTCATTGGTTAATTCATAAAGGTTCATTGTTTTATATTCTTCTACCTGTGGTTTCAGCTGCAGCTAAGTTTTTCATCTTCTAGCTTGATATATTTTACTTTGCTAGGTACATCTTGTTTTACATCCTGTTTTTGTACAACTCATATCTCAAGGATATTCTGCCTTCTGATATCTGTACATGCACAGTGTACTGTTCACAGGCCAGTGCTGTTTCCCAGGCCAGATTCCCAGGCCAGAGCTCCTCCCGGGCACAAAGCTCAGGTCTGGGGTCTCAAACAGAGGATTGATGGAACAATTGTTCCATCGATCCATGACCCTGTTCAGCCATTCCCCAACAGAAGATGACTAAATTTTCAATGTGAAAACAGTAACAACGAAATATGAGAAAAGCCTGTCCCCCCACTCCCAGCACAATTAAAAGCTTTAGAAGGCAGGCTGGGCATGCAATGTATTACAGAGAGAACACTGCAAAAGAAAATAGAAAGATTTTAAATTCTGAAAGGCATCCAGTCATTGCTTTCCTCAGAGAAACCTTGAGTTCCTGGTTCCTCAGGCTGTAGATGAGGGGGTTCAGGGTTGGAGGCACCACCGAGTACAGAACTGACAGGGCCAGATCCAGGGATGGGGAGGAGATGGAGGGAGGCTTCAGGTAGGCAAACACTGCAGTGCTGAGGAACAGGGAGACGACAGCCAGATGAGGGAGGCAGGTGGAAAAGGCTTTGTGCCGTCCCTGCTCAGAGGGGATCCTCAGCACGGCCCTGAAGATCTGCACATAGGAGAAAACAATGAACACAAAACAGCCAAATACCAAACACACACTAACAGCAAGAAGCCCAAGTTCCCTGAGATAGGATTTGGAGCAAGAGAGCTTGAGGATCTGTGGGATTTCACAGAAGAACTGGCCCAGGGCATTGCCATGGCATAGGGATAGGGAAAATGTATTGGCCGTGTGCAGCAGTGAATAGAGAAAGGCACTGGCCCAGGCAGCTGCTGCCATGTGGACACAAGCTCTGCTGCCCAGCAGGGTCCCGTAGTGCAGGGGTTTGCAGATGGACACGTAGCGGTCGTAGCACATGATGGTCAGGAGGGAAAGCTCTGCTGAGATGAAGAAGGCAAAAAAAAAGAGCTGAGCAGCACATCCTGAGTAGGAGATAGTGCTGGTGTCCCAGAGGGAATTGTGCATGGCTTTGGGGACAGTGGTGCAGATGGAGCCCAGGTCGCTGAGGGCCAGGTTGAGCAGGAAGAAGAACATGGGCGTGTGCAGGTGGTGGCCGCAGGCTACGGCGCTGATGATGAGGCCGTTGCCCAGGAGGGCAGCCAGGGAGATGCCCAGGAAGAGGCAGAAGTGCAGGAGCTGCAGCTGCCGCGTGTCTGCCAGTGCCAGCAGGAGGAAGTGGCTGATGGAGCTGCTGTTGGACATTTGTGGTGCCTTGGAATCGAGATCTGTAATAAAAGTAATCATGGAATAGTTGGGTTTGGAGAGGACTTTAAATATCCCAGCACCGCTTGGGGGCACTTTCCCCCTCTGCCTGCCCAGGGCTCTGCTGCCTGGAGCTGTCCCTGCCAGCAGCTGCTTCCCTGTGCCCAGGGCTGGGCCCTGCCAGTGCTGCCAGTGCCCAGCCCAGCCCTGTGGGCTCAGCTCTGCCCTGCAGACCCCTCCCAGCTCAGGCACTGCCCAGGGGCAGCTCTGGCTCTGCAAGCTCTGATGGCAACATCAGAGCAACCCTGTGGAGGCTGGAAAAGCGACAATGATGCTGCCTGTGAGGGGCCCAGTGCTGATTTCTGTCAATGAGTGGTTTATTCACATCTGAGAGAAAAAGTTTTTATTTCTCTCAGCCTGAACTGAGAGATGAATATCTATGTGCAATTTCCCATACAGGCAACACAGATCAGTAGACTAAAACTGCAGGATCTTCCCTTTTATGCCGCCCCTGACTTGCGGTGCTACCAGTATAATCTTCTTGGAAATGTTCTGCAGTTAAATGCCATGCTGGGAGCAGTCCTGAACAATGCAGCATCCTCACCACACAAGGAGAACACTTCCAAACCCTACTAGCTGTTTCCATCCACCCACATCTTGTCCCCCAGGGCTGGGAGAAGCTCCCCGGGCCGGCTGAGAGCTGTCCCTGGCAGGCAGCAGAGTCCCTGGCCCAGCACAGCGCCCTGGGCTGCAGGACCCTGCTCTGCAGGACAGCCCTGGGCACCCCTGGCTGCTCTGCACAAGAGATGATCAGAGAATGTACTCACAGGGTCTGTGGGCATTGGGATGTTCCAGCTGTAGGAGATCACTCCAGGAGCTGCAGCTGCATTGTCCTGCAGCCAGAGGTTCCTGTGCCAAGGGCTGCCAGTGATTCTGCCCCAGGCACTTCTCAGCACCTTCCCAGCCCTGACTGATGGAAGCTCTCTGTGCCTCTGTGCTGTGCCCGGGCTGGCTGCAGGCAGTGCCCCAGCCCTGCTGGGCTGGGAGAAGAGCTGCTCATCCAGAGAAATGTGCTTTTGAAGCTCTCCTTGGTTGCCAGGATCACCCTCTGTGCCAGGAGCCCGGCCCAGCTCAGCAGCACAGACACAGCACAAGGACTTTAATGACCCTCTGGGGCTTTGTGCTCAGGCCCTGAACATCAGGCCCTGAGAGGGAGCTGCAGAAACCTCTCCAGAGCTCCAAGTCACAGTCCAACTCCAAAGTTTCTCTGACTTTTAATGGGTCCCACTGAGGGACACGACTGAGAAAGTGTCCCCAGGCCCCAGTCAGAGCAGAGAACTGGAGGCACTGATGACAGGTGGGGACAAAGAGAAGCCAAGTCCTGGTGCCCTGGGGCACAGCAGGCTCTGTGCCACCAAGGGCTGTCAGGAGACACCTTGTCCTGAGGCACTGGGGCCTCCTGGCACAGCCCCAGCCAGGCTGGGCACTGTCAGCCCCTTGTCCTGCCCTCAGCATCCCCCCCTAGCCCACATCCCAGTGGCCTCAAGGATCTGCTGGAAGGAGTCCCTAGGGAGCCTTGCTCAGGAATGGCCCTGGGGGCTCCTTCATGCTCCCAGGGACTGCAGGTTTATCAAAGCGCTTTGGCTTTTGCTTTTGCCTTGGAGTCTCTGAGAGCTTTGTGCAATCATGGCCTCCAATTATCTGCTGTAATTAGTCCCTGGAGAGGCTTTGTCAGGAACAACACTCAGTGGGGCTCATAATGCTGCAAGGTACTTCAGTTCTTTTAAGGTACTTGGTGTTTCCCTTTTGATCCAGACTCTGTGAGAGGTTTGTGCAATCATGGCCCCAATTATCTGCTTTAACGAGTCCCTTGGGAGCTTTGTGCTGACACTCAGTGGGGCTCATTAATGCTTTGAGATACTCAAAGAATTTAAGTTACTTTGGATTGTCCTTTCCACACTGAGTCTCCGAGAGGTTTTTTTGCCATCCTGTCCTCCAGTTCTCTCCTCCAAGGAGTCCATGAGGAGCCTGTGTTGGGGATGGACCTCAGTGGCACCCATTAATGCCTTGAGACACTTTGGGGTTTTCTTCTTACTTTGACTCCTGGAAAGGTTTGTGCAATCTTCTCTCGGGCCCTGAGGTTCCAGGGCTCAGCTCCAAATGCACCACGGGGCTCATTTGGATCAAGCAAATCCTGAGAAGCCATGGCTCTGACTTGATTCCCCTGTGCTCTAATGTAGTTTATTAAGAAGTTTTCCTTTTACAGTTATTGAGAAATATTTCAAAGAGCTTCTAAGAAATATGTATTCCTATTTTAAAGAGTGTCTTTATTACTGTTCTCTTTAGAGAAGGGCTGATTGCAGCATTCTGTGATTGATATTGATGTAGGGCTGCTCCTAAGGAGGTCTGGCCAGGTCAGAGAAGTTTCACCTTGAGGTCTGACCCATTGTGGACAACCTTGCCCCACATTCCCCAACCCCATGTGAGAAACAATTTTCACTTTCAAAAATTTTACTGGTTTTATTAAGACCTTATCAAAATACAACAGAAGAGTGAATAAAGTAAAGAATACAGCGCCAGGAGCAAAGGATTCAGTGACCGTGTGCTCATCTACAAAATGGATGTTCTGTCTTTAATACCTCCAGCCCCTCCCAAAATCTTGTCAATCCGCTCCTCCTTCGCTGTCCAGTGGTGGGGATCACTTTCTTACAGCTTGATTGGAGCTCAGGCTCTGCCATAGCAACAAGCCGACCCTCCCAAATGCCCTGACTACTGAGGGCATCCCATGATAACAATGCAAGGGGGAAGGGAAAGATAACTATACACCTACACAGCTTCTCTTAACATATACTTAATATTCACCCCTTAATTGTAAGAGTCAACAACAGGATTACCCATCTATAACAAACCCCCTTTTCTTTTTCTATATGTCATTATGCTTGAACAATTAAGTAAGAAATTTTTTTATTGAAAGAGTCATACTAGCATCTGTTGATGTGGGCAAGGACAGTGGGAACAGGAGAAAAATCTCAGGTTTTCCTTAGACACACTTATTTGGAATGGACAAAAGGGCCTAACAGAGGTCCAGGATGGCTTTGACTCCCATCTATCATGCCTCTGTGGTTGCTACCCATAGTCAGTGTGTCTTAGGGGTCCAGAGGCCAGCTCAGTCTCGCCCTCCAGTCCCTGTTGTATTCAAAGACAGTTGGGGAATGACAGTGGTCCAATATGGCCTTTTGTCCCTACCTTACCATGCCTACGGGGTTGCTACCCACAGCAGGGCTATGGAGTCTTCTTGGAAGTGAACAAAGGGGTCTTGCCCTCCTTCCTTTGTCTTATTTTCTTAAAGAAGCTGTCCCATTACCTCTTACGGTCCCTTGTGTACTTCCCCTCAACAGGTGCTGGTAATTCTCACCCATTAAAGGAGGAAGACAGTTCTCAGACTGGTTGGTGGAAGCTTGACTTTGGGCGTCTTGGTGTTTTTCTGGTTGTCTTTCAGTATCTGCCTGAGAGTCAATCTTGTTTCAACTGGCCTGGATGTTATGTGTAGTTGATTCTTTGTGTTTTTCCTGCTGGGCCTTTAACTCTGTTGGCATGAGTCCATCTGTTGGCATGACTCCATCCCCACTCTGCAGTTCACATGGCTGATTCGGTGGTGAGCAGTACCTGAAAGGGACCTTCCCATTGAGGAGTTAAAGGCTGATCCCTCCATGACTTGATCATCACCCAATCGCCAGGATTAATATTATGGATTCTGAAATCCAGGGTGGCTGTTTGAGGCATTGCCCCTTTATGTCTTAGCCCTTCTAAGGTTTCTGCTATAGACACAACATATTTCTTGGCATTGGCTTTCCCTTCCTCATAGGTGGCAACCCTCTGGGGTGAGGTCAAAAAGGGTAACCTAAACGTCATTTCATAGGTGAGACCCCCAGATCTGACTGGGGTTGAGTTCTAAGTCTTAATAAGGACAAAGGGAGACATTTCATCCATGACATTTGGGTTTCAATCATTAGCTTATCTAAGAGCTCTTTTAAGAGTTTGATTCATCCTGTCAATGTGACCAGAATTTTGTGAATGCCATGGAGTGTGTAATTCCCATTTACTCCCTGGGTTTGAACAACTTTTTGCAATATTTTAGAGGTGAAATGAGTTCCTTGGTGTCATGTTCCGCTTGTGCAGGGTGTCATGATGGTTCTTTTCACTGATCCCAAAAGTGCAAAAAGGCAAACAACAAGGGACTATTTGTTAATCATAAGAAATGCACCTTTATTAGGGGCCAAAACAGTAAATGCGATAGTGGGGATCAGAAAGGAGATAAAAGGATAAAGAGAGAGAGAAAAGAGGGGGATGGGAATAGCTACCAACACAGGCGAGATCCTCACTGGTCCGGACGATGGGGATCCGTCTGATCGTGTCAGGGAAGTCTTTGAAGTTCTGGTCAACTCAGGGGTCCAGTTATACTCCATGGAGGAAAAAAGGGGGGAACATGCAGGACAATGAGAGTCTATTGTGATTACTGCAGGGGAACAGGTGAGTCCACTGAAACCACCAAAGCAGGACAAACACAATGAAGAATAAGTCCACTGAAATTACTGAAGAAGAACAGGTTGTGTCATTAGTGGTTTCCCCACTCCCTGTGGGAGGGGTTTCAGTCTCAGTCCTTAGGAGGAGGGTTTTCCATCTCTGTCCGTCTGTCACAGTGGTAACGGGGCAGATGAGAGGTCTTCAGTGAGAGACCATTAGGGTCACCCCAAAAGTTCATTCAGCTTCAGGAGGAGAGTGGGCAAATATGCAGTAGGCCATTCCTTGCTGTGTTCATGACAGGTCCTTGCCGATTCCTTGCCAAATCCTTGCCAGGCCTTGTTCAGAACAGCTAACGTAACGGTGCAGCAACTGCACCTGCACTGCTGCTCTCTCCAAGCCAGTACTGTAGTGGGGAAGGGGGTTTCTCCTCGTGGCAATCGGTAGGCAAAAGTGGGGGCTTCAGACGGCCTCTTACACTTGGTCTGAATCAATCCTGTTCAACATCCCATGTTGGGGAATGATTGATTCTAGAAGTGTTTTACTCACAACATTGGCATTGGCTTTAACCGTGGGTACCGCCTCTACCCAATGAGTCAGGTCACCTACTATCACTAGTAAAAACTTCCACTGTTGTACCTGGGGAAGCTCGGTAAAGTCTACTTGGATGTTTTGAAAGGGCTGTAAGGCTAGTTCTCGCCCTCCCCTGGTGTTTTCCTCATGACCTTCTCATTTACTTATTGGCATGTCACACACCTTTCAGTTACCTGCTTAGCTATCCCAAAAATTCCTATGCAGCCCCAGTCCATTAGAAATTGATCACTTAGCACTTGTGTACCCCAGTGTGTTGTCCCATGTTTGCCTTCTAGCATTTTCCTGGCAAAAGGTTTATTCAACATTTGCCTCCCATCTGCTAATCTCCACTTCCCTTTGTTATCTTTCTTGGTCCTGTTTTGAGGAATTCTTTCTCTTCTGTCTCACTGAATACGGGGACTTCTTCCATTTCTCTCATGGGGGTTAATGCTATCATTAGTTTTTCTGTTCCTGGTTCGGATGAATTCTTAGCATCTAAATCTGCTAAATGGTTCCCTCGTGCTTCTTGAGTCACTCCTTTTTTATGTCTTTTAACATATACTGCTGCCACTTCTTCTGGCAATTGTAAGGTTTCTAATGCTTCTAAAATAAGTTTTTAGTTCCTTTCCCCTTGAATTTAATAGCCCACTCTCTTCCCAAATTTTTCCAAAGGTATGCACTACTCCAAAAGCATATTTTGAGTCTGTATATATTGTTTCTCTTTTCTGTGTTAATATTTCCAGAGCTCACTTTAGGGCATACAACTCACATGCTTGGGCTGACCAGTTGGAAGGTAACTTTCCTTTTTCTAGGGCCACTAACTCTTTATCTACTATAGCCTACCCCAATACCCTGTGCCCTGGATTACCCGTGAAAATCCAGCGATGTACAATCGTTTCCCACCTTGGAGTGGTTGATCTGTTAGGTCCTCTCTTACTTTAGTTTGATAGTTTATAACTTCTAGGCAATTATATATTAATTCCTCACCTGGTTTTCCATCTAAAGCTAGGCAGGGTTGAGTTGGTTACTCACAACTAGCTCTAAACCATTATCTATTAAGATGGCTTCATATTTTAGTACTTGGGAATCAGTGAGCCATTTCTCAGCCTTTTAGCTGAGGATACTCCTTACTGAGTGTGGGGTATATATTTTCAGTTTTCCTCCAAAGGTTAATTTTTTGCTTTCTTCTACGAGTGGGGCTCTCGCTGCCACTGCCTGAATGCAGGTTGGCCACGCCCAGCTGACAGGGTCTTGCAGTTTTGATAAACAGGCCACTGGTTTCCTGGATCCTCCCCGGTCCTGGGCTAACCCTCCATGTGCTGCCCCTTTTTCTATATCCACAAACAGATAGAAGGGTTTGTCTAAGGCAGGAAGACTCAGTGCTGCTGCACTGACTAATTTTTGCTTTAAAGCTTCAAAATTTGCTTGTTGTCTTCTTCCCACCTAATCTCTTCTTCTGCTAACTTTTCATACAAGAACCTGATGGCCTGCGTGTATCCTTCAATCCATAGCCTGCAATATCCCAACAGGCCTAAAAACCTTCTGACTTCTCTCTCTTAGTTTTTGGTCATGGGAGTGAGGCTATCCCTGCAATTCTCTCAGGGTTCAACCGCCAGCTTCCTTGACAAATCACATGTCCCAGGCATTTTACTTCCCTCCCTACAAACTGGAGTTTCCCTTTTGATACTCAAAGTCCTTGGTCCCCCCAAAAATTTACCAGTGCTGTGGTGGATTCTCGAACTTTGAGATACCTTGAGAGGAGCCCAGTGCTCCTTGCTCCCCTGTGCTGACACGTGAGTGTTTGTCTGGTTTCGGGATGGCCCTGGCTGTGTGAGGGGTGCTACGTGGACACGAGACAGCTGGTCCTGTCCCGCTGGGTCCCAGCAGTGCCTCACAGCAGTCCTGCATCCACGTCAGGATGCTGGCCAAGAGAGGTCCTGGAAGCTGAGGCAGCTGATTTTAAGCTTGTGCAGGTGCCTACACGCCAAGGCCAACGGTGTTCCCTCAGGATACAGCAGTCCTGAGGGGTCTCCCTCATTCAAACAAATCAGCAGACAAATGCATTGTCAGCCAAAAGCCCTTTTATTGACCTGGCAGGAGGGCAGGGGTCTGCACCCCACTAAAGTGTTTCTCCACCATGTATAAATTTCAGTGGGTTGATGTAGGAGTTGTATCAAAATCACCATCCATCTTTACACTGCTGAGGGGATTCCATAGGCAGGCGGTTGGAAATACATTGTGTCAGATTCCCATACTTGAAGCTGATGTCCAGGCCCTGGCCAGGAGCGGTCTCGATGCCCCAAAGCAGCACAAATTCTTCCTCAGGGCTTCCCTGCACAGGGCTGATTCCACACTTGCCCTTAGTTCTTCTGGTAGACTGTGTCTAAAGCTTTTTGTCAGGTCACTCTCATGTCAAGTTAGGCCATCAGGTTTTTGTTATGCTAACTGGTGCTAAGTACTTAGGCATGTCTGTGCTAATTACTTGTTTACTCATGTGAATGGCTTGTGCTTACTTATGTCAAACCAAGGCCTTGTTCCATCCCCAAAGGTGCCTGAGGCCACCCGCTCCTTGTGGCACCAGTTGCTTTCCTGTGGAATGTTCTCCCTCCCCGAGGGTAAAGAGGGAGCTGCAGAAAGAGCTTGCCAGGCTGCTCTCCATCCTTTCCCAGCACTCCTGGTGAAGTGGAGAAGTCCGAGCTGAGCGCAAAGGTGCAAATGGAACAGCCGTGCACAGGAAGGCTCGGTGGGAAGGATGATCCAGGATCCATAGGCCTGGCAGCCTGAGCGTGCTCCAGGGGAAGGCCTTGGAGCAGATCCTCCTGAGTGCCATCCCACGGCACCTGCAGGGAACCAGGGCGTCTGCTGGAGGGTGGGAAAGCTCTGCGGAGGAACGGGGACAGCTGGGGCTCCTGGCGGGGTGTTGAGGGCTTCTGTGCAGGAGTTTGTGGGGCTTGGTGCTGGTGGGGTTTTGGAGAAGGAGTTGTCTGGAAGGTGAGAGGTCTAGGCTGGAATTTGAGTCAGTTTGAAGGCAGCATCTGTGCTTTGGCACAGCTTTGGTTATGGAGGCCAGAAGGAATATCTGTGACTTTTACTCCTCATGGTCCTGATTGTCCTGCAGGGAACAAGAGGGGAGAGCTGTACTTTACTGGCCACTCAAATATCTGTACCAGGAGGAGGATTAGCCCTTTTGCCATCTACACATTTCTTTTGGCCACTTTTCTACCACTGAGTGGACTTTGATTTCTTGAGAGCTTTTATTTCTTAAGAGAATTAGGATATGATCATCCATTCATAGAAAACGAAAGAATGGCCCTTGTTTTTTCCCTTTTTTGTGTAGTGTTATGTTCTGTAAAGTGACCCTCAGTGGATGAGGTTAAGGCAAATGAGTTGCTGCTTTGAGATGGGAAGCAAAATTCCAAATCTTCACCTCCTCAGGCCATCCCAATTAATTTGGGAAGTTTGCAACTTTTTGGAACTGCTTGAGTTGAGCAATGGGAAGTAAAGCTTTCCTGAATTGAGGATTCTTACTTGCCAGACTCTTCTGTGCTTTCGCCACTAAGGTGTTTTTGTGCTGAAGGCAATAACTTCAATGAGAAAATAATTTCAGCATGGAGTAAGAGCTTCTGACAGAGACCAAGTGTTGCCAGCGTTGCTCCAGGTGCTCCTGCCAACAGCCCCTGCAGGCAGGAGCGCAGCCCCCAATGCACGTGGGCTTTGGCTCCCTCTGGCACAGAAGCCCCCCACGGGCACAGGTCTCTGGGGCAGGAGACGGGCACCGGTGCTGCCAGGGCTCGGGGAGTGGCTGGTCTGCTTGGGCAGGGACCCTGCCACACCTGCTGATGTCAGCGCTCCCCGGGCCCCAGGGGTCAGAGCAGCATTCGTGCCCTGGCCCACACGTTCCTTGTCTGTGTCACACCCGCGGGTTTAGGATGGCCACCAGCCGGGACGTGTCCCAAGGAGGCCGTGCCAGCTTCTGTGAAGGCCCTGTGCCCTTCCCAGCACGGCTGCGTCGGCAGCCCTGGGGGCTCCTTCTGCTGCCCTGAGCCTGCAGGGCAGGGCAGCATTTGCTGATGGTTTGAGCCGTTCCTAAAGATCCTGTTGGGCTGTCTTAGACACTTGGGGTGAGGGATTCCTTCCAACCTGAGCCACTTTGGGTGGGCTGGGGGCGGCCCCAGAGCAGGGGGCAGTGTGTGCAGGGGCCCTTTGTGACATGGGGCAGCACGGTCACCGTGGCATGGAACGGGACAGCGTGTCCAAGGGCCCTTTGTGACACAGGCTGACATAGGAGCTGGCGGTGACAAGACCACGCCACAGTGCTCGGAGCACGCGACGGGACAGGACGAGACAGAGCGGTGCCGTGAGGAGCCCCCGCACAGCGCACTCGTTCCTGTCTGACCCGGAAATTTTCTGAGGCGTCATTCCTGCAGCTGACCTCGAGGCCAGACCACAGGACTTGGTGACCTATGGCGTCCCCGAGGCTTCTCTCCTGCAGGTGTCCTCAAGGGCAGACCGTGGGACTTGGTGCCCCAGAGGCATCTCCCATCCCTGCCACCAGTGCCCTCGAGGCCTGACCACAATCCTTGACAGGAGTCTCCTGTCCTTGTGGCAGGAGCCCTCAAGACCAGAGTGCAGGACTTGCTGTCCTGTAGCCTTCCTGAGGCTTCTCTCTTGAAGGTGCCTTCCAGGCACGACTGCAGGCCTTGCTGACTCGGAGCTTTTCCGAGGCATCTCTCCTGCAAGTAGCCACAAATCCAGTCACTGACATGGAGCAGAGACCCCCGAGAGTGCCCAAGCTGTCCTGGGTGGAGGAAGAGGAAGAGGGCCCTGGAGCTGGCCCTGCACAGGAGACCTGTGCTGCCCTGCTGGATATGCTCGTAGAGGAGGGGTTTTGCAATCCAAAGCAAGTAAGCAGCCTGTGGCCAGGGTTTGATCCTCCCAGGAACTGGTTGGCCTCCCAAGCCATGGCTACTGCTCACTGGAAGCCTTTGAGGCCATGGCAGTGTGGTGGGAAGGGAAGCACTTCTCTGGGGAAGCTGGGGACATTCCTCCCTCTGGCAGCTTTCCAAGTCTCCCTGTGCCTTCTCCAGGTGCCTGCCATGGTGAAGTACATCCACCAGTGGCTCATGGCCAGTCAGTTTGCTGAGCACAGGCTGAACAGGGCCCTGCTGGATCTCACCAACGAACAGCCCGCTGATGTAGTAATGTGTCCTGGTTTTGGGCAAATTTGGGAGAAAACCTCCAGAAGGAGCCCCCAGAAAGCAAACCCCCCACCGCCCCTCCCCCACCTGGTTCAGGAAGAATTTCCTCAGAGAGTAGTGGAAACAACCTGTTTATTGAGCAGGCAAAGCACTCCCCAGCACAAAAAATGAACAGCACCAGATGACAAAAAGTCTTTCTACGCTCTGAAGAGGTGACAAATTCAGAAAGTCTCTGCTGGGAGTGGTTGCCCTGTTATCGGTCTCCGGTGCTGGAGATGGCTGCTGCAGGTCACAAAATGCTGGCTCTCGGTGTGTCTTGGTGTCTCCCATGTCCCAGTCCTGAGCAGGTTCAAATGGTATTCAGGAAAGGGAAAGAAAAAAAAACAGTCCAGGGAAAAAATTGGATTGCCTAGCTAAACTAACTAATAAGCAAAAGCAAGGGCAAAAGCAAAAAGCAGGAGCAAGAGCAAAGTGAAAGCAAGCAAGCCAGCAAGCCAGCAAGAAAGCCAGCAAGCCCTAGCCTCTCCTAGACACAGACTTTGGGGAGAGGTGAGCCGGCTGGAAACAAGACAAAACCAACCTTCACTTTTCGGAGCCAGTCCTGAAGGCACAGAACATAACATCAAGCATAAACAGAACACACGATTGGGGATGCAAGCACCATAATGTCACCCGAGGACATTCCACCCCTTATCTCCATATCATCAACATACTACCAAACATCATGTAAAAACTTCATCAAGTAAAAACTTCCATCTTTCACTTACTCAGACACATTTCCTTCCATCTCTCTTGCTCAAACCTTTGACACACATTTCCTTCTATATCACTTGCACAAACCTTCGACACTTACACATTTCCTTCTGTCTCATGTCGGTGTGGTTTAATGTACAGACAGTGGCAGTAACATCCAACAAACAGTGATATTTGCATATGAGATCTCCCTGAGGTACACATCGTGTTCTTCCCTATTTCTGCATTATTCACCATGTACAACCTGGTCCCTGAGCAAAGACAATCCCACAAATGGGTTTGTCTGTACTCGAGGCAGAGTTGATCCACACTGTCTTCCCTAACCAACCTCTGATATGTGCCACTGGGATTTTATCAACCTGGATCGGAGCAGCATATAAAAAGGAGCAGTTCCAAACATATGGCACATTATGCCAATCAGCCTTCTGATGAGCCTGTGACATTTCTTACTCAACAGTGACATTGCAGTGGTGGCCACCAGGCCGGCTTGCCAAGGGAGGCTTCTGGCCATGCCCTGCAAGCAGCTGCTGCTGCCAAGGCGCCTTTGGTGCCTCAGGCTCTCCCTGGCACAGCTCCCAGCACGGCACTCTGCCCTTGTGCCCGAGGCCTTCCCTGTGCTGGGGCTGGCCTGGGGCTTTTCCTGCAGCGGGACCTGCCCTGCTCCTGGCACAGGAAAGGCAGTTCCTGCTGGAGCAGGAGGCTCTGCCTGCGGTGGGCTCAAACCACTCCAGCAAGGCCCTGGTGACTTCAAAATTGCTTCCTAGAGCAGAATAGTCTATAATTGGTATAGCTCCTATATTTAGGAGTAAATAACTATTTTTTAAATTTTATTCTGTGTTGTAAATAGACCGTTTTATCTAATAATGATCAGAATCAATCATAGCTGTATTTATACAGATTTATCTGGTATTACATCATTAATCTTTTGGGACAAATTGCATTAAGGTTCAATTCCACCTGTCCAATCTGCAGGGTCAGGATGGGATCCAGCCGCTGCCAGTCTCTTCTATTAGAAGGAATTCTAGAAGTCTAGAATTCTGGGGTGCTGCAGGGGTTTCAGGATCTATGGTGGCTGTTGGGGGACATTTCTCCACCTCATGACTCAGCAGGAGTTTCTCCAGTAAGGAAATAAAGCTTTTGCCTGAAGCTCCCACTCTGCCCATGACAGGAACCCCTGTGAGTGCCCGTGACATCCCGGCTCTTTGTCAGCCTGGGGACTCCTGGGATGTCACTGTGGAGCCCCCGTGAGTGCCTGTGACAGATCGGTGCCTTTGCAGCCCAATGTCCCCTGGGATGTCACCATGGGATGGCTGTGATTGCCTCTGACCACACGGCTCTTTACCATCCCCAGAAACCCCTGGGAGGTCTCCATGGAGCCCCTGTCTCTGCCTGTGACATTCCAGCTCTTGAACAGCCTGGAGACTCTTGGAAATTCTCCATGGAACCCCTCTGAGTGCCTGTGACAAATCTGAGCCTTAGCAGGCAACCATCACCAGGAACCCCTGTTGCTGTGGTCAGTTTCCATGGCAACCATCACCAGCCCCTGTTGCTGTGGTCAGTTTCCATGGCAACCATCACCAGCCCCTGTTGCCATACTCTGTTTCCATGGCAACCATCACCAGCCCCTGTTGCTATGGTCAGTTTCCATGGCAACCATCACCAGCCCCTGTTGCTATGGTCAGTTTCCATGACAACCATCACCAGCCCCTGTTGCTTTGGTCAATTTCCATGGCAACCATCACCACCCCCTGTTGCTTTGGTCAGTTTCCATGGCAACCATCACCAGCCCCTGTTGCTATGGTCAGTTTCCATGGCAACCATCACCAGCCCCTGTTGCTATGGTCAGTCCCTGGGCAGCTCCATGGAGATCCCATGCCAGGGGTGGTTGCCATGAACACCAGCTCAGGCCTGGAGTCAGAGCCCGTTGCCATGGCAACCATTGGCAGTCCCATCCCCAGGGCCATGGGATCCCAGAACCACAGAACTGGCTGAGCTGGGAGGGGCCCATCAGGATCCTCGAGTCCAACTGCTGGCCCTGCACAGGACACCCCAACAATGCCAGCCTGAGCCTGGCAGCGGTGTCCAAACGCTGCTGGAGCTCAGAGAGCCCTGGAGCTGTGACCCTTCCCTGGGGAGCCTGGGCAGTGCCCCAGCAGCCTCTGGCCAAAAACCTTTTCCTGAGATCCAACCCAAGCCTGCCCCGACTCAGCTGCAGCCACTCCCTCCACTCCTGTCCCTGGGCACCAGAGTGAAGAGGTTCTCACAGCCCCAGCCAGGGATCCACTCCCAAGGCTGTGTCCATGGCCACCAGGGCTGGGACCAGCTGGGTGCTTGGTTTCCAAGGGCTGGGGTTCAGGAATGCGATTCCCCAATTTCCTGCTCCTGCTAAAACCACACTGCCCCTCGCTGCCCTCCGGCCTCCAATGGAAAGCACAAAAGGCAAAGATCCCGGGCTGGGAGGAGAACAATTTACTGGGAACAGCAACGAGACAAAGAACAAACAGGACCAGAAAAATGCTGATAGCAGAAGGGATAAGAAAAATTATTTACAAGGAAAGCTACATCACAACTGACTGGCTCTTCCTGGCCATGTATTTCCGCCTCCCTGGAAAGGACACCCTTCTCCTCAGGGTCAGAGAGAGAGAGAAAGAGTCCCTTTCCTGCCCCTGGCAATGACCTGAGGTGGGAGTGCATGTAATGATAGGGCCATGGACAGACCCTCATGTTCTTCAATCCCACACCATGTCATTGGCAGGGGCAGGAAAAGGGAAAGATCTATTCCCAGCATGGATCACAGGGAACATGGATCACCAGAGCTCTTCCCAACATGCGTTCTCCCATGGGGGATGGAGCTGGAGCAGTGCACAAAGCTCTTCCTGGAGCTAGGGCATTTGTAGGGCTTCCCTTACTGGTGCCTCCGTTGGTGTCTGGTCAAGTGAGAGCTCCTGGAGAAGCTCTTCCCACACTGGGGACACGTGTAGGGCCTCTCCCTGGAGTGGATGTGCTGGTGCCTGATGAGATGGGAGTTTTGCTTGAAGCCCTTCCTGCAGTGGGGGCAGCGGAAGGGCCTCTCCCTGGTGTGAATCCACTGGTGCTTGAGAAGAATGGATCTGGTCTGAAAGCTCTTCTGACAGTTGGGACATTCGTAGGGCCTCTCCCCAGTGTGGATCATTTGGTGGATGATCAGTTGGGACCTCTGGCTGAAGCCCTTCCCACATTCCCCACACTTGTATGGCCTTTCTCCAGTGTGGATCCTCTGGTGGCAGATCAAGTGGGACCTTCGGCTGAAGCTCTTCCCACATTCCCCACATTTGTATGGCCTTTCCCCGGTGTGGATCCTCTGGTGGCGGATCAAGTGGGACCTTCGGCTGAAACTCTTCCCACATTCCCCACACTCATAGGGCCTCTCCCCAGTGTGGATGCGTTGTTGGATGATGAGGTTGGATCTGTAGCTGAAACCCTTCCCACACTGCCCACACTCATACGGCCATTCCCGGGTGTGGATCATCTGGTGGCAGATCAGGTTGTTGCTCTGCCTGAAGCTCTTCCCACACTCCAAGCACTTGTAGGGCTTCTCCCCATGGTGAAGCTGCTCATGCACCACCAGCTCCAAGCTCTGGCTAAAGCTCTGTCCACCTTCCTGGCACAGGGTGGGTCTTTCCTCCTCAGAGCACCCTGATCTGTGTTTGCAGCTCCTCCTCCTGTGGGATCCCCAGGGCTTTTCCTCCCCGTTTGATTCCTGCACCATGGAGCCGGTCAAAACGGCCTCTGCCACGAGGTGCTGCCGTGGGGATTTGTCCGTCCTGGTCTCCATCTTCAGCTCCTTGTCTGGGGGAGGAAGGACAAGGAGAGGATGGGATTTGCCTCTGTGCCATAGGGAAGGGGAAGGAGATCCCCCCAGTGCGTCCCCGGCAGGATGGCATTGGCAGAGAGGTTGTCCTGTAGTCGGGGGCCGTGCTAGGCTGGGAGATGGAGCAGGAGAGGGGGGGAAAGGGACAGTGACTTCCTCCTCACCTGCCTGGGTTTCCAGGGGCTCCTTCCCCTTCCTTGCAGCCTTCTCCTCCATTTCGCAATGGTTTGGAGAAGGAAAATTCTGTTTTGGGAGCAAAACAAGGGATGAGCACAAGGAGTTTTGTACTGGTTTGAAGGCAAACCAGGAGGAGAGTCTAAGCCAGAATTACAATTTAATACAAAAAAATCAATATCAAGGCAATGATACAGAAACACTGGCTTAATCTGACAGAGTTAGGATTTAACCTGACACCCCGTTGGTCAGGTGGTGGTAGCAGTCTGATGAAATGGAGGCTCCAGCCCTGTTGGAGTGATGAACGTGATTCTGTCAAAGCAGTGATCCTGCAGAAGGGATCACCTGATGGGTCTTGCTCTGAAGGTCCAGTGGTGGTTACGGGGCTATTGTCCTCTGTGAATTCAGTAGGCAAGGTGGTCCTGGTGTTGCAAGGGTGAGATTATATCCAGGTAGGAATGCTTGGTTCCTCCCCCTGGGCGGAGCATCCCACAATGGGATGATGTAATTTTATCAGTCCTGCAGTGGCACTCAATGGCCCATTAACAGAAGATAGCCCCTGGAGGGCGTTATCAGGGCTGAGCCATGGAAGAGATAAAGAACACTGCCCCACCTGTTTATCACAGTTTATGAAGATGGTGACTGAAAACATACTTTGGGTTACATCTTACATTGCACCCTGAAACAGTGAGGCAATCCCCGCTCGGGGTGGGGGGGTGAACACCACCCCCCTTTCCAAATTGGCTCAGGTGTAAAACCCCCACCCTGGGAAGGCCACGCACACAGGGGACAATGTCACACTTGCCCCACCTCAGGGGAGGTCTCTGTCCATGTCACTCCCTTGCTCTCCCCCCCTTTCTCTTTCTTCCATCTCTCCCTCTACCTCACATTTACTGTTCAATAAAATCCACTTGGGATTTGGTCTCGTTAGCACCTTAATTGTGGCAGAGGCACCTCTCTAACAATTTTATTAACCAGATTGAGACATTATTTTGGCGCAGTGAGTTCAGGGCGCTGTTGTCTGACCCCAAGTGCCTTTGACAACAGCATGGTTCCCTCCTCTCAGGAGGTTCTGGCTCTTTCTGGAGGAACTCTTGGAAACTTCAATGCAGCTTCTTCAGTGTGACTTTTGGGAGAACTTATGAGGAAAATGGCTGTTGTGGGTGGCCAGTGTAAAGAAAATATTTTGTTTTCCTTCCTAGAAATGTTTGTTAAAATCACTGGAGGAAAGGAAGCAAATGATACCAGCAAGACTGACAAGGATCATTCACCCCAAGGTGAGGAACCCAAGGCTGCACGAAGTTGTACAAGAAGCCCAGCTCAAATAGCTAAATTCCCCAATAAGTCCCAAATTCACAGGCTTGGGGGCTTTGCCAAATGAGTTAGTTAGATATGATAGTTAGAGAAAGTAGCATGTACTTTTAGTATCCTCTTTTATATAGTATATTAATGCATTATAGCATAATTATAATAAAGAAATCATTCAGCCTTCTGAACTGGAGTTAGACATCTTCATTCTTCCTATTGGGTTTGCCTGCATCTACAACAGCCAAATGTGAGAATCATTTTTCTCTTCGTCCCTGTCACCTTTGTGACAGGTAGACTGAGCTTTCCCTTACCTTTAATAATCTGTATTGGGCCGAATTTCCACTTTTCTTTTATCGGAACCTGCCAGTAGCTGAGCTGGAGCTGTGCAGGAACCAATGAAATTTGGAATTGCCACAGAATTGCTTCTATTGTCGGTTTGTTCATGTTTGGGATTTGTTTGCGTTTCCATCACAAGTGACTTGTGGGAATATCAAATATTCATCAAAGTATTTTATGCAGAGTTAAGTTTGATTTCTGCTGAGATTATTTTGTCTGGTGCCGAAGGGATGCTCCAGGGCAGTCTGTGCCTCTCACCCTGGAGGATGCTTGGGAGGGGCTTGGGGGGATTGTCCCTGTCCCTTTTACCCCAGGCCATTCCCCAGGGTCTGTCCCTGTCACCCAAAGCCATTCCCCAGGGGATGTCCCTCTCTGACCTCAGACCATTCCCCAGGGGGTGTCCCTGTCCCTGTCACCCCAGGCCATTCCCCAAGCGGTGTCCCTGTCCCTGTCACTCCAGGCCATTCCCCAGGGGGTGTCCCTGTCCCTGTCACCCCAGGCCATTCTCCAGGGGTCTCCATTGTTCTCACCCCAGGGAATGTCTGGGGGGTCTCCCTCCCGCTCACCCTTTGCCAGGAGTTGCTCGGGGCAGTCTCTGTCCCTCTCAGCCCTGGGAGTGCTCGGGGGTCTTTGTCCCCTTGCCCTGGGGGATGCTCGGGGGGTCTTCACCCCTCTGGCCTCAGGGAATGCTTGTGCAGGGCTGGGGACCAGGGGCTCTGTGTCCCTCTCACCTCTCAGGGTGCTCAGGGCAGGGGGGCTCTCCAACCTTCTCATCCCTGGGGAGGTGGGGGGTTCTCTGCCCCTCTCAGCCCTGGTGTGACCCCGCCCAAATGTCATCGGGGTCAGAGGGACAGAGACATCGCCAAACGCCCAGAAAGGCTGAACCTGGGATTTGATTTGGGATGAGAATTTAGGAAGAGGGTGGAATTGGGGCTGGGTTTGGAGTTGGGACTGAGATTTGGATTAGAGCTGGGATTGGGGTTAAGGCTAGTCATGGGATTGGCTTTAGGGCTGGGGTTGGGATTGGGTCTGAGGCTAGATAATTCTGCCTCTGGGATGAGATTAAATACAGAACTGTGAGTGTGTCTAAATGTGGAGTGAGATTGAGACCAGGATCAGGGTCAGGTTTGGGACTGAGCGCACGCAGAGCGGAACAGGCAGGATGTCACTGCAGGATGTCCCTGGAATCGTCCCAGCCCTCCTCAGGCACCTCCAAACATGGGGGGCAGCTGGGTTCTCCAAGATCCAGGTGCTCCCACGCTGCCCCTCAATACCAGGCGAGCATTCCCTATGGGCAGCCCTGAATGTGACCCTTGGGGCTCTGGGATCAGCCTTCACATCCCTGTGGGAGCAGGTGCAGACGTGATGAGAGATTTTTCCCCGCCTCTTTCCTGAGGAAGGGTGAAGCCCAGCTGTCCTTTCCTTCTGGTGCCTTCTACTCTCCTCAGCTGAGGATGTCAAACTCCCCACGAGCAGGAAAGTCCCTATTCCCTGTTTCTTTGTGACTGCTGCGTGGAACATCCATTCAGAATGAAGAACGTTCTGACAGCCCTGCTGAATGACAGCGAGAGGAGGTTTGTGAGAAAGGGAGGAAATTGTATTTTGATTGGAAATACAAGTCACAAAATTATTTCTTTCCATCCCATTCCTTTTCAGTCAGTTGCAGTTCTGTTTTCAGAGTGCCACCTTCTCAGTGTTCGTGTCCTCTTTTCTTTCCTGCCTCTCTTTGCCTGCTCTGTGTCTCTCTCAGTGTCTCCCTTGATCCAGGGCAGCTCCCACCAAAGGCCCTGCCCTGATTTCATTCCTAATCCATGAGCTACAAGAACTATGGGTGAAGTTATGAAGGCTGGCAGTGAAATGTCACTGTAGGATCTTGCTCCACTTGGCTTCTGGCTCCTTGTTAAGAGCTTTGCCTTCAAGGGCAGGAACATCTTTTCCTGGCTGGGAACTGGAATTCCAGCCCCTGGGAGTGTGTGCCGTGGATCCCAGAGGGGCATTCCCGAGGCTCCCAGGGTGCTGCTCCTGCAGCGGCTCCCAAGGAGCCATGTCACATCAGGGAGAATCTCAAAATCTTGATTATCTCAGGGGTCATTTATAGTCCTCTGTGGAAGGGGGGGACGGGGAGAAGACAATGAATGCCCATTGAAGCCACCAAAGAGGAACAGCTCATGTTATCCGCAGTGAGCGAGAGCCATTGTCTTCTTGGTCCATCGACCACACCTGGGCAAACATCTCACATTGATCAGGCCAGCCCTCCTCCCTGTGGTAGGGGTCTGAGTCTCAGTCTTTGGGAGGGGCTTCAATCTCCGTCCGTCACAGTGGTCATGAGGCAGATGAGGGGTCTTCCGTGGGAGATCACCAGAGTTACCCCAGAAAGTTCATTTGGCCAAGAGGTGGGAAAATTCGTGGGTTGAGCAGGTATTGTGAAGCAGGTGTAAGCACGTACAACAAGCCGCTCCTTGCCAGGCCCTGCTCAAAGCAGTGGTCCATGGTGATACAGCAAATACACCTGCAAAAATAATTATCCATCTCTCCAAGCCAGAACTCCGATCGGGGTCTCCAGGATCTCAGTCTCTGCCATTGTGGCAAACATGAGGCAAAAATGAGGGGAACTTGGGACCGTCTCTTACACAGGGGAGTGCATGCCCTTTGAAGGGGAACGATCCCCACATGCGTCCAGCGCTGCAATAAACACACAGTCTCTACAGCTCCGTACGGGATTTGTGGGGATCGATTTTTCATCCACGTTTCAGCAGCAGAGCTAGCAGACTAAACAGCGTATTTTACCTAGGCTGGCAGCACATTTCACCTAAATACACATGGATTTCTACCCTGTTAAATTTACCCTGTAAAATACCCTGTTTCAACTCCCGAGCACCCCCTGGGCTGAGAGGGACAGAGACTCCCTTGAGCACTCCCCTGGCACAGGGGTGAGAGGTAGGGAGACCCTCCCAGGCATTCCCTGGGGTGAGAACGATGGAGAGATGGAGACCCCCTGGGGAATGGCCTGGGGTGAGAGGGACAGGGACACCGCTTGGGGAATGGCCTGGGGTGACAGGGACAGGGACAACCCCCCAAGCTCCTCCCAAGCATCTGCCAGGACAAGAGGCACAGAGACACCTCAAGCATCCCCTGGGCACTGGACAAAACAAACTCGGCAGAAATCAAACTTCACCCTGCATAAAATGCCTTGAGGAATATTTGCTCTTCCCACATGTCACTTGTGATGGAAAGGCAAACAAATCCCAAACATGAATAAACTGACAATAGTAGCAATAATGTGGCAATTCCAAATTTCATGGTTTCCTGCACAGCTTCAGCTCTGCTGCTGGCAGGTTTTGATAAAAGTGAAAATTTGGCCCAATACAGATTATTAAAAGGAAGGGAAAGCTCTGTGTAGCTGTCACAAAGGTGACAGGGATGAAGAAAAAATGATTCTCACATTTGGCAAAGCTCACAAGCCTGTGAATTTGGGAGTTATTTGGGAATTTAACTACTTGAGCTGGGCTTCTTCTAGTGAAACATAAACTTTAAGGGATTTAGAGATTTTAGAGGAGCTAAGATTTTAGTTAGAGATAAGCCTTACTAGAGTTAATTAAAACAAATGAGTAGGCCTTGATGAAGTTAACAGTTAGTAGTTAACTAATAATTGATTGCTTGTCAACACGATGTTTAGTTAGCTGGGTTTATAATGAAGAATATAGAAACTGACAAATAGCTTTTAGGAACATAAGACAGTTGTGGGCCTCCTCTGTTGTGAAACCAATTGAAGACAGGGAATGGGAGCTCTACCAAGGTTCATTTGTCATATTTGCATTGAAATATTTGCATTGAAAAGGTAGAAAGGTCAGAATGAGGAAGACTTCATTTACTTCCTCATTTTGGGACCCCTCCCCATGAAGGGACCACCGACCCATTTCAAGGAACAAACTACTTAATATTAATATTAAGCTATTAAGCATGCTTAATATTAAGCATGCTTAATAGCTTTTGAAATGATTAGCTTATGAAGTAAGGAATGGGATGTACCAAATTTATGAATATGTATTTGCATTTTGGGTATTCAATACTTGTATGGATAAAAGGACTCTGTAATTATTTGAAAGGTGCAGTGTGTATTTGAGAGCTATTCTGCACGCTGCCTGGCATTGTAATAAACATACACTTTCTAACTTTAAACGGTTAGATAGTTTTTGCCCGTCACAGTTGGATATAGGTACTTGATCAATATCCATATTTCTTTAATAAATCACTAGGACTTTTGGCAGCCTTGTGTTCCTCAGCTTGTGGTGAATGATCCTTGTCAGTCTTGCTGGCATCATTTGCTCCTTTTCCTCCAGTGATTTTAACAAACTTTTCTAGGAAGGACAACAAAATATTTTCTTTACACTGGCCACCCACAGCAGCCATTTTCCTCATAAGTTCTCCCAAAAATCGCACAGAAGAAGCTGCCTCCAGGTGCTCAAGAGTTCCTCCAGAAAGAGCCAGAACCTCCTGAGAGGAGGAAACCATGCTCTTGTCAAAGGCACTTGGGGTCAGACATCAGTGCCCTGAACTCACTGCACCAAAATAATGTCTCAATCTGGTTAATAAAATTGTTAGAGAGGTGCCTCTGCCCCAATTAAGGTGTTAACGAGGCCAAATCCCAAGTGGATTTTATTGAACAGTAAATGTGAGGTAGAGAGAGAGAGATGGAAGAAAGAGAAAAGGGGGGAGAGCAAGGGAGTGACAGGGACAGAGACCTCCCCTGAGGTGGGGCAAGTGTGACATTGTCCCCTGTGTGCGTGGCCTTCCCAGGGTGGGGGTTTTAGACCTGAGCCAGTTTGGGAAAGGGGGGTGGTGTTCACCCCCCACCCCGAGCAGGGATTGCCTCACTGTTTCAGGGTGCAATGTAAGATGTAACCCAAAGTATGTTTTCAGTCACCATCTTCATAAACTGTGATAAACAGGTGGGGCAGTGTTCTTTATCTCTTCCATGGCTCAGCCCTGATAACGCCCTCCAGGGGCTATCTTCTGTTAATGGGCCATTGAGTGCCACTGCAGGACTGATAAAATTACATCATCCCATTGTGGGATGCTCCGCCCAGGGGGAGGAACCAAGCATTCCTACCTGGATATAATCTCACCCTTGCAACACCAGGACCACCTTGCCTACTGGATTCCCAGAGGACAAGAGCTCCGTAACCACCACTGGACCTTCCGAGCAAGACCCATCAGGTGATCCCTTCTGCAGGATCACAGCTTTGACAGAATCACGATCATCACTCCAACAGGGCTGGAGCCTCCATTTCATCAGACGGCTACCACCACCCTGACCAACGGGGTGTCAGGTTAAATCCTGACTCTGTCAGATTAAGCCAGTGTTTCTGTATCATTGCCTTGATATTGATTTTTTTTATTCAATTGTCATTCTGGCTAAGACTCTCCCCTGGTTTGCCTTCAAAACCGTACAAAACTCAATGTGCTCATCCCTTGTTTTCCTCCCAAAACAGAATTTCCCATTCCCAGACTTTTGCCAGATGGAGGAGAAGGCTACGAGGAAGGGGAAGGAGCCCCTGGAAACCCAGGCAGGTGAGGAGGAAATCACTGCCCCTTTCCCCCTCTCTCCTGCTCCATCTCTCAGCTCAGCACAGCCCCTGGTTGCAGGACAACCTCTCTGCCAATGCCGTCCTGCCGGGGACGCACTGGGGGGATCTCCTTGCCCTTCCCTGTGGCACGGAGGCAAATCCCATCCTCTCCTTGTCCTTCCTCCCCCAGAGCAGGAGCTGAGGATGGAGAGCAGGGAGGACAAATCCCCACGGCAAAACCTCGTGGCAGCGGCCGTTTTGAGCGGCTCCATGGCGCAGAAACCCAACGGGGAGGAAAAGCCCTGGAGATGCCGCACGAGGAGGGGCTGCAAACGCAGATCACGGGGATCTGAGGAGGAAAGACCCACCCTGGGCCAGGCAGGTGGACAGACCTCCAGCCAGAGCTTAGAGCTGGTGGTCCATGAGCAGCCTCATGACAGGGAGAAGCCCTACGAGTGCTTGGAGTGTGGGAAGAGCTTCAGGTGGAGCTACAACCTGGTCCGTCACCAGAGGATCCACAGTGGGGAGAGGCCCTACGAGTGTGGGGAGTGTGGGAAGGGCTTCAGAGATAGGTCCGACCTGATTGTCCACCAGAGGATCCACACTGGGGAGAAGCCCTACGCGTGTGACGAGTGTGGGAAGGCCTTTAGATACAGGTCAAGCCTGATTGCCCACCTGAAGATGCACAGCGGGGAGAGGCCCTACGAGTGTCCCAAGTGTCAAAAGAGGTTTCACACCAGCTGCAGTCTCCTCAAGCATAAGCGGATTCACACCGAGGAGAGGCCCTTCCGCTGCTCCAACTGCGGGATGGGCTTCAAGCTCAACTCCCACCTTGTCAGGCACTGGCGCATCCACACTGGGGAGAGGCCCTACGAGTGTCCCCAGTGTGGGAAGAGCTTCTCCAGGAGCTCTCACGTGACCAGACACCAATGGAGGCACCGGTAAGGAAGCCCTGCGAGTGCCCCAGCTGCAGTAAGAGCTTTTTGCACTGCTCCAACTACATCCCCCATCAGAGGACCCACATTGTTCAGAGCCCTGGTGACCCACATTCCCAGTGATCCCTGCTGAGAAGACAGCTGGCTGATGGTCTCCACATCCTCCTTGATCTCTCTAGGCACCTGGATGAACACAGGGGCAGGAACATCTATCAGGACTCTGATCTATACCTGTAATTCATTGGGAAGAAGTGATTTGTTGACTATACTCCGCCCAAAATCTCACCTGCTCTGTCCAGTTAATTCTTCTGGTGGCATCAACGAAAACTGGGGTGAAAATAAAGAAACTAAACAAAGAGATCGAAAGCTGCACCCTTTACTGGGATTTGGGGGTGAATTTTGGGTTGGTTCAAGACAATACAGTTCTTGATCCAGGCCAGGAGCCATGGGCCTTCTGGGCCACCTGGGCACACTGCTGGCTCATGTCCACCCTGCTGTCCATCAGTCCCTGCAGGTCCCTTTCTGCCTGGCTGCTGTCCAGCCACTCTGTCCCCAGCCTGTAGCTCTGCAGGGGTTGTTGTCTCCAAAGTGCAGGACCTGGCACTTGGACTTGTTAAACCTCACCTTGTTGGGTTTGGGCCCTGGATCCAGCCTGTCCAGGGCCCTGTGCAGAGCCCTCCTACCCTCCAGCAGATCAGCACTCCCAGCCAACTTGGTGTCACCACAGTTCCATGAGGCCCCAGAGTGTCCCAATGGTCTCCATGGTTCCATGAGGCCTCCCACTGCCACAATGTCCCTTTGCTTCCATGGGACCCCTTGGTGTCACAAAGTCCTTGGATCCTTAGGCCTGGCAGTGTCACCATGGATCCTTGGTTCCATGAGGTCTGGCAGGGCAGCAATGCTCTCCTTGGTCCCACGGTGTCACAATGGCCTCTTGGTCCCAAGGGACACTGTTGTGGTCTGGGGTGGTGAAATAAAGAAATAAAGACCACTGAACCAAATACCTCCAACCGCCCCCATATCCTCCCAGAGGTCTCCCAGAATCCAAGATTCCCCAAAACACAAGTAAAATGTGAGGCTTTAGATGCCTTTGATGAATTTGTTGATTTTTACCCCAGATTTCTGTATTTTGAAGGGAGGAAGATAAAAGATAATTAGAGACAAAATAAAAGGAACACCAGCCACTTCCCTCTGTGTATCAGAGGAAATGTGGGTCACCAGGGCTCTGCCCAATGTGGGTCCTCTGATGGGGATGGAGCTGGAGCAGCGCACGAAGCTCTTCCCGCACTCGGGGCACTCGCAGGGCTTCCCTTACCGGTGCCTCCGCTGGTGTCGGGTAAAGAACGAGCGGTCTGAGAAGCTCTTCCCACACTGGGGACCCTCGTAGTGCCTCTCCCCGGTGTGGATGCGCCAGTGGGTGACGAGGGTAGAGTTGTGCTTGAAGCCCATCCCGCAGTGGGGGCAGCGGAACGGCCTCTCCTCGGTGTGAATCCGCTGATGCACAAGATGGGAGCTGGTGTGGAACCTCTTCCCACACTGGGGACACTCGTAGGGCCTCTCCCCAGTGTGGAACCTCTGGTGGACAATCAGGTCGGACCTGTGGCTGAAGCCCTTCCCACATTCCAAGCACTCGTAGGGCCGTTCCCCAGTGTGGATCCTCTGGTGGCAGATCAGGTTGAAACTCCTCCTGAAGCTCTTCCCACACTCTAAGCACTCGTAGGGCCTCTCCCTGTCATGAGGCTGCTAATGGACCACCAGCTCTGAGCTCTGGCTGGAGCTCTGTCCACCTTCCTGGCACAGGGTGGGTCTTTCCTCCTCAGATCCCCGTGATCTGTGTTTGCAGCCCCTCCTCGTGCGGCATCTCCAGGGCTTTTCCTCCCCGTTGGATTCCTGCGCCGTGGAGCTGCGCAAAACGGCCTCTTCCATGAGGTTCTGCTGCGGGGATTTGTCCTCCCTGCTCTCCATCCTCAGCTCCTGCTCTGGGGGAGGAAGGACAAGGAGAGGATGGGATTTGCCTCCGTGCCACAGGGAAGGGCAAGGAGATCCCCCCAGTGCGTCCCCGGCAGGACGGCACCGGCAGCAGGGCTGTCCTGCAGCCAGGGCCGTGCTGGGCTGGGAGATGGAGCAGGAGAGAGGGGGAAAGGGGCACTGACTTCCTCCTCACCTGCCTGGGTGTCCCAGGGCATCTTCCTTGCAGCCTCCTCCTCCTCCATCCAGCCAAATTTTGGGAATGTGGAATCCTGGTTTGGGGAAAAACAAGGTGTGAACGCCTTGGGTTGGTGATTCCTCCTGCCCAAATCCATCTCCAGATGTCTCCAGGTGTCCATAAAAACCTCCAAAAATCAAGAGTGAATGAAAAAACCAAAAAACCAGGGGGTGTCCCATTTGCAGTCTGATCCCTCTGGGGTTCTGGTGGTTCCCCGTCTCAGGGCTGCAGGGGATCCCGTGGGTCCTGGGGATCCCCCTTCTCCAGGGTCCTGCTTAGGGATGCTGGGGGGTTTTGGGGTACAAGGGTTCCCCTCTCCAGCCTCCCCCCGGTCCAGGCACTTGGGGCTCTCCCCTCTCCCCACCACCCTGTCCTGGTTTAGGGCAAATTTGGGAGAAAACGCCCAAAGGGGGTTTTCGAGAAAGCAGATTCAAGCGACCCCTCCCCCAACCAGTTCGAGAAAAGATTTCCTTGGAGAAAAGTAGAAAAAAACTGTTTATTTAACAGGCAAAGCATTCACCAGCACAGAAAATGAACAATAGTAAACAATACAACCTGTTGCTGCTCCAAAAGAGATGACAAACTCAGAAAGTCCCTCCGTGGGCTGCAGCTCGGCTCACTCCATCTCTGATCAGTCCCTCCGTGGCCCAGGCCCGGCCCGGTGGGCCACAGGTGCGAGCTGCCAGTGCTCTTCTGGTGCTCAGTCCAGAGCAGGTTTAAACAGCTCCAAAGAAAAAGAAAAACCACCATCCAGGGAACTTCCCTGCCCCAGCGAGCTAAAAACTAACTAAAAGCAAAGGAGAGCTCTGTCCTGCTGCCTGTCTGCTAGCAGACAACTGATACCTTAGGTTTAAGTTTTTCTGTTCTGTTTTGCTGTGCAGCTTTAGCTTTCTACTAAGTGTTACTGCGATCTTTTCACAGGGTGGTGAAGACAAAACAATCCTGTTCTAGCTGGAGAGTCAAGGACAATCTCTTCAAACTTCAGGCCCAAAGCACAAACAACGGGAAAAGAGGAGGGCAGGAAAGCAAGCCAGCAAGGAGGATGAAACTTCATAATTTGAAGCTATTAATTGGGCAGTTAAATCCTGTATGCAAATGGAGTAAAACTTATAAAAATGTGAGATCTCATGACCAAGCCCTCTTTTGCTTCCATCTTGGAGCCATCCGGGCAGAGCCACGACTGTGGCTCCGGCACTGCCGGGGTGTGGCCTTTGAAGGCACTTCAATAAATATCCACTGTGAAAAATGCATATTACATGGCTCTACGCAGATATTTACTATATGTGTTATGCTAGGTTGGAAAGTTATGTTGTATTAACATTTTAATAATATAGTAAATGTAGTTTTGTATTTAAAATTAAGCTTTAGTAGTTAAAATAGAAATTATGTGTGTAAGGTATTCTTTTAATTAGCTCAAGAAAAGGAGAAGATAATCAAGAAATTCTTTGCACAGAGGTAACAATTACAGAAACCCATACATTTTCCAGAGGAGAGGAATTTATGGTTTTCCTTATCAGCAGAAACAAACTTCTTCAAGCCTGACTTAGACTGGAAGGCGCCTGGGGATTACAGAAAATTTTTTGACAAGTACCAGATGAATTTCTTGTTTTAAATAAAATATATGCATAAAGTGTTTTGTACATGCAACAGATTACCCTTCTTAAAGAGTAAATTTTCTTTTAACGGGGTCCTTTTCCTGGCTCACTTTTGTCCAGAAAGAGGTACCCAGCCCGGGCTGTAACTCTTTGCTGCTATTGTCTCATTAATTGTCCTAACTCTAATTGTTTAACCTTTATTACTACACTTGTATTATTTTTATAACCATTTTATTTTTATTTTTATTAAACTTTTCTAAATTTTTGAAACAAGTGATTGGCGTTTATTACATCCACTTTATTCCTCTTGGCTCCGTCTGGCCTCTGCTCCAGCTCCTTAAGGCATCACAGCAGTCCAGGAGCCGGAATGTGGAGGAGCGAGTGCAGCTCCTGGAAACAAACTGCGCGCTTCTTCCTGCCCCTCTTCGCTCTCAGAACCAGCCTTAAAGGTGCAGAACTCATTTCGGGCTACACGGACCAATGGGGACACGGGCACCGCGAGGTCACCCCAGCATACGGCCCTGTCAGGGTCAGGGGGTCCCGTCCCCGCCTCATCTCCGGGCTGCCGGGGGTCCCCCAGCTCCGCTATCGCCCCTTCCCCTCTCCCCGCCCCGGGGGTCCCACGCTCCGCAGCCCCGGCTCTCACGGGAATCCCCAAAACCAATGTCCCGCCCTGTCAGTACCGGGCCAGCCCCGCCTGGACCCCCCTGGACCCTCCCGAGGGGCGATCACAGCTCCCCTCCCCCGGAAAAAGCTCCTCTTAGGGACGCCCGGAGGGATCCGGGGCCGGAATCTGCCGGCTCCGAACACTCTCCAGAAAAATCCTCCCGGAGACCCCTCGATAGAGGCGGGGCGAGCTCGGCCTCCCCCTCCCCTGCGGCTCGGGGCTGGGGGCGATGCTCCCGGGGCAGGGGGTGCTGCAGACCCAGCGTGCGAGCGCTGCGAGCGGCGGGATCCTCCCGCTCGTGCTCCTGCTGCTCCTCCTCCTCCTGTCCCTCCTCTTCCTCCCGCATCCCCTCCGCTCCCAGCCCGGAGCTCCCTTTCCCACCCCTCTGTCCCGGGCCGCCGCAGCACCGGCTGCTGCGTGGGGGCAGCCCCCGATCGGCCCCAGGGGTGGGCAGGGGGCTCGGGGACCCCCACGGTGCGGATCCGTCCCCCCGGCCCGAGCCCGAAATTCCGCTCCCGGGGCCGCGGGGCTCTGCGGGTCCGCCCGGCAACCGGTGAGTCATCGGCGAGGAAAGCGCTGGTTGGCTGGAAATTGTCCAGCGCCTTCTCGGATCGGCTGGAATTGTGAAAGGCGCTGCGCCCCGCGGGTGTCCCGGGGAGCTGCGGAGTCCGGGCCGGAGCCTTTCCCTGTTTCTTTCTGTCTCTCTGAGACCTTTTCCCGATTGCTTTCTCTCTCTCTGAGATCTCTTTACTATTTCTGTCTCTCCCTTTCTCCTTCCCATTTCTTGTTCCGTCCAATCTATGTTCAGTCGAATCCGCACGTTGCGCTCCCATGCTCTCATTTGCACCTTCACTGGGGCAGAGGCGTCTCTCCCTCACGGGATCGTAACCCGCGGGCAGGGTCCGTTCCCACCCCAATCGTTCCGGGATTGTGTCGGGGACTCGCTTTCCTTTCCTCCCTCCCTCTGCCTACAGCCGGGAATGTGCTGGGAAATGTCCAGCACAGCCACCTTTGCTGCGTGCTGCAGGAGCCCACGGAGCTGCTGCACCTTGTCCCCTGGCCCTGCACAGCTCCTTGGGAGGCAGGGCAGGAGCAGCACCCTGGGAGCCTCGGGAATGCCCCTCTGGGATCCGTGGCACACACTCCCAGGGGCTGGAATTCCAGTTCCCAGCCAGGAAAAGATGTTCCTGCCCTTGAAGGCAAAGCTCTTAAGAAGGGGCCAAAAGCCAAGTGCAGCAAGATCCTACAGTGACATTTCACTGCCAGCCTTCCTACCTTCACCCATGGTTGTTGTAGCTCCTGCACTGGGAATTAAATCAGGGCAGGGTCTTTGGTGGCAGCTGCCCTGGCTCAAGGGAGACACGGAGAGAGAAACAGAGCAGGCAAAGAGAGGCAGGAGAGAGAGGAGGACACAAACACAATCAGCTGAGAAGGTGGCACTCTGAAAACAGAACTGCAATGGACTGAAATGAATGGGACAGAAAGAAATAATTTTTAAACTTTATTTCCTATCAAAATACAATTTCCTTCATTTCTCAAAACTTCCTCCTGCTGTCATTCAGCACGGCTGTCAGAAAGTTCTTTGTTCTGAGTGGATGTTCCAGGCTGCAGCCACAAGGAAACAGGGAATGGGGACTTTCCTGCTCCTGGGGAGTTTGACATCCTCGCTGAGGAGAGGAGGAGGCAGCAGAAGGAAAGGGCAGCTGGGCTTCACCTTTCCTCAGGGAAGAGGGGATTTTTGGGACTATGACATCACAGAGTTGGCTGTGACATCAGAGAATGGGCTGTGACATCCCAGAGCTGGCTGTGGCATCACAGAGGGGCTGTGTGACATCCCAGGAGGGCTGTGTGAGGTCACTGGGTTGGTCACTCCACCCCAGCTCCCCCTCACAGTTTCTCCCAACAAGTCCAATGCTGTTCATGCCCAGCGGGGTCCCTGTCCCCCGGTATCCCCCCGGTCCACCTGGAGCCACAGCCCCCAGCAAAGGATGTTCCACAGGATCCACCGCAGAGCCTGACATGGGGAAAAGGGGCCAGGGCTGTGTGACCAGGACATCAAGGACGTGGATTATCCAGGTCCCTGTGGCCTGGGTTGGGTTCCCCAGGGCAGGAAAGATGTCTGGCAGCTGGAGCAGGGTTAGGGAAGGGCCTCCAAGGTGGGGCTGGAGCCCTTGGGCTGTGAGCAGAGGCTGAGGGAGCTGGGCTTGTCCAGCCCCGAGCAGGGAAGGCTGAGGGGCTCCTCATCCCAGCCTGGCAGTGCCAGCGAGGAGGGGATGGGGAACAAAGAGCCAGGCTCTTCACCGGGGAGCCTGGTGGGAGACAGAAGCCAATGGGTAGAAAGGGAAAGAGGGGAGATCAGCCAGGCCAGGAGGAGTTAAAATGAGTCAAGCTGGTTTCAGCATTTCCTCAACACCAAAAGCAGCCTGACCTCCCTTCTCCAACCTCCACTGACAGCTTTGCAAATCAGGAATTGATGGAGATGTTTTGCCCCCACTGCAGGACAATCATCCTGATACAAGAAATTAATTGTGTTTATTATCTATCATAGAACCACGTTTGTCTAAAATTAATTTTAATATGGAAATCACTTGTAGATGCTGGACTCATCAGACACTGCTGGGACATTGCACATAGCTCAGGGAAGAGTGTGATTGTTATTAAATTGTGTTCTGTTCAACTGTGGTCTGTTGGCCATGAAGAGAAACTTTCTGTGCCTCTGACTCTCACCAGTTCCTGACCCCCAAAGGACACAAACCTGATGAGTTGTGGTTCCCACTCCAGTGGTGGCGCTTGGACCTCCCTCCATCCCCAGAGCAGAGCTCCCTTGTCCCAGAAAGTCCCTGGCAATGCAGGGATGAAGGAAACAGGACAGGCTTTGGGGATCAGGGGCAGGGCACGGCCAGGGATTTGGGGTGGTTGTGAGCCCAGGGCAGGATCTGGCCCTTGGCCTTGGTGAACCTCATCCAATTGTCCTGGGCCCATGGCTCCAGCCTGTCCAGATCCCTCTGCAGAGCTTCTGCCCTCCAGCACAGCCACACTCCCACCCAGCTTGGGCTCACCTGGAAATGACTGAGGGTGCCCTCGATGGCCTCGTCCAGATCAGCAATCAAGAGATTTCACTGACCTGGCCCCAATCCTGAGCCCTGGGGACACCCCTGGGTGTGACTCCATTCCTCAGCTGCTCTGAGTGCCAGGGGTTGGATGAGGGAAATGGTGGGGAGGGGTTGGGGACAAAGTGTGATTGATTGTCAGCCATGAAGGGTCTTGATTTTCACATCTTTTCAGACTCCATTAGGAGGTGCTGGGGATCAATATCAATCCGACATTGTTGATATCAATCTATAAACAGGATAAACTGGAAAAGAAAACAGGACAAAGCAGTTCTCTCTGCATAGTTTGCAAAGCAGTATATTCACTTTAAATACACTACTGAAATCTGTCTAATTAACCACAGAAGAATTGAAAACTTCAATTATTCCCATAGGCTGTTCTTGTTTGGAAGTTTTAAACAAATCTTTATGAGCCTTTCTCACTGAATTCCTAAAAGGAAGAGCTCAAGAAAGAAGAGGCCTCTGGAGAAGTAAAATTCATCAGCAGCCTCCAAGTGGCTGAAGCTCCATCCCCATCAGAGCAGCGATGACCAGCAATGGGCACAGCTTTGTGGCTGCCCCAGCTCTGGGATGGGCCCTGGGCCTGGAGCAGGAGCAGCTCTGGAGGGCCCCAAGGCCGGGCTCTTGTGCTGGCCTGGGCAGATGGGATGGCAGCAGGGGCTGCAGAGCTCTCAGCACCTCAGCCCGAGGGGAGCAGGGCACCCAGGGAGCCTCCTTTGGCCTTGGCCAAGCCCCTTCCCCCATGGCTGGGGCTGAGTCCTGGCTGAGCTGCAGCTGCTGCTGTGCCCTGGCCAGGGGCTGAGGCCGTGGGGCCAGTGGCCAGAGCAGCCTGGGCTGAGCAGAGCTGTGGGGCCAGAGCCGGCTGGGCTGTGCTGGGGAGAGGCCCTTGGTGCTGCACAGAGCTCAGGGCAGCTGGCAGAGCTTGCAGGGAGCTGGGCTGGGCTCAGAGAGCCTGGCACAGAAACCATCAGTGTCCATCCCAGCCTGGCTGAGCGTGCAGGGCAGGACTCAGCCCAGGCCTTGTGGGGCAGGGCCAGCGCCTGTGCAAGGCATGGAAAACAGGCAAGTGCCCGAGAGAGGAGGCTGCTCTGTGCCCTTGGGGGCATGGACACAGCAGGAACACTCAGGAGCCCAAAGAGCCTCCATGGCTGTGCTGGAGACCAAGGCTGGAGCAGGGAAATGCAGGGCTGCTGCGCCATGGGGAGGGCATTGAATTCCAGCACACACCTCAGCTCTCTGATGGTCCTAGCACCATGCTGGGCCCTGTTTCAGGCTGGAGCAGAGCAGATGTTGATGGCACAGGAGCCCTGCGGGGCTGGCAGGGACCTGCAGCTTGCAAGGTGCTCTGCTCCCCCTCAGCTCCTCTCTGAGAGATCCAATCCCAGCTCGGCACCTCAGGGCACAAGTGGCACTGCCTGGTCATGGGCACACAGCTGGTGTCTGCCTGGAAAGGGGCACAGGTTTTAGTACTTGTACATTTCATATTATACAAGCACATTTTTAGTATATGCATCACTTCAGTACTTTTAAGAAACAGCAATTTTCTGATGTACTGATGGCAGAAGGAGAAGAAATACTGATCTTCCCATCTCCTTGAGTCACCAATATTCTGTTTATTCTTTCCTCTCCCTCTTCCTTCAGGTGTTTCCAGTTCTCCTGTTGAAATGGCCATGTCTAAGAACATCTCTGCACTAGACCAGGTGGATCTATGTACTTCCCGTTGCACCCAGATTTCCCCCTCCAGATGCTTTCTGGTCTTTCAAATGTCTCTCAATGGACTGGTTCCACGCTTTGCACATCAGGGAGTGGCCCAATCTTTCTGAAGTTCAAATAAATATGAATTATATCTTACTATTTTTAAATCTGTCATAGAATTACCTTTTCTTGTGTCTTTGTCTAAAACTGTTCCTGTACAGAAATCCCTTGAGGATGGGGGACATGTCAGATGCTGCTGGGACATCACAGAGAGCTGAGGGAAGAGCTGGGATGGTTATTAAACTGTTCAAATGTTCAACTTGTGTTTGTTGGCAGGAAACCTTTCTGTGCCTCTGAGTGTCACCATCCCTGAGCCCAAAGGACACAAACCTGATGAGTTGTGGTTCCCACTGCAGGGGCACTTGGACCTTGGCTCTGCACAGGAGAGCTCTTCATCCACTTTCTCCCTTTTCCCCCCTCGGCGCATGGAGGGAGCTCCTGACTTCAGCCTGTGACTCCTGTGTGCAAAGAGAAAATCTGGGCAGAATCAGGGCAGGGAGGGGTTGGGGGGCCTTGGGATCTGTGCTGGGCACAGAAGGTGTTTTCCATTGCTCTGAGACTGTCTGCTGTGCAAAGTGGATTTAATATCCAGCAGAGGAATGACTTTTGCATTTGATGGAGCTGTGCCTTCCCTTGGGTTTGCTGGCTGACAAGAAATGAACATCCCTCTGTGTCTCGGGCAGCTCCTTCTCCAGGGAAAGCAGGTGGGAGTTGGAGCCAAGGAACTGAAACCTGCAGGTGCAGCCTGGGCTGGAGGGAGCTCAGATTTGCACAAGGCTGCTCTGAGTGCCAGGGCTTGGATGGGGGAAATGGTGGGGTGGGGGTAGGGACAGAGTCTGATTGATTGTCAGCCATGAAGGGTCTTGATTTTCATATCTATTCCAACTACATGAGGAGGTACTTGGATTCAGTGTCAATTGGAGAGTGCACATATCAGTGTATTAACAGGGAAGAGAAACCTAAACAGGACCAAAAAATCTTTTCTCACTGTCTTTTTAAATCTAGTGTATTCACTTTGAAGAGGCTTCTGTAATTGGGCTAATTAACCACAAAATTTTTTGAAAACTTACATTATTCCCAGAGGTTTCACTTGTTAATCTGTTCTGAATGTTAATGAGCTCTGGGACACTGAATTGCTGAACTGAAGAGCTGAAGGCTGAGCAAGCTTCTGGAGCAGTAAAATTCAGCAGCAGTCTCCAAGTTGCTGAGGATGTCAGCAGCTCCCACTGAGGCCATCCCTGCCCAGAGACCGTGGGGGAATGGGCAGACAAGGAGAGCGTCCCTGGGTCTGTGGCAGCAGAACTCAGAGGCACCAGCGGCTCCAGCTGGGAAATGGAGTGTGGAATGTGGCTGTGAAAGCCCTGCCTGGGCTGTGCCAAGCAGGACACACAAGCCCTGACCCCCATCTCCCAGACAACTCTCTCAAGGAGACATTTAAGAGGAATTACAATTGTTTGTGTCCTCTGAGTTGGATGAACAGGAGAAATACCAAGAAGAGATTCTCAGGAGCTGAAAAGAACAAAACCTTTTTTGGGGAACTGTAAAAAAATTAGAGAAACTTTGGCAAAATGTCTTATACAACATTCAACCAACAAAAAATGCTTCTCAAAGCATTAACTTGGCCCATTCAACTTCACAAACTGTTCAGTTTTAAGTTAATCAAAATTTGCAAGACGACAGACATAGAAGAAGTAGACACAGAAAGAGAGAAAAATAAGATTTAGAGAAGCACACAGAGAGCTACCAACTCCTGGATTCCAGTGATGTTCAGACAAATTCCAAGAGGAGGTAGGGTCAAGCTGTGTGCTTGCCTTGTACTCAGCCTTAAATGCCCCTTGGTGTTCCTGGGCCCTTCCCCAGGTGGCACTTGGGGTCATTTGGTCCCTCAGGAGCTGGGCTGGGGGCTCCAGAGGTGGCTGTGGAGCATTGCCTGTGCTGTGCCAGGGACTGGCAGACACTGCTGGGCTGGGATAGAGGCTCTGGGGGGATTGGGGTTCCAGGGCAGGGCAGGGCTGGGGTTCCAGGGCAGGGCAAGGCTGGACCTGCCCCTTCCTCCCCACACATGAAATGTTTCCAGCCAACAATCTCCTCCAGTCTGTCACAACAGGCAATGTTGGAGGTGGAAATCCCAATTGTAGCCATGGGTACCTGCAGGAGAAGGACAGTTCTTTTCCATAGGAAGGAAAGCCCCAATACTTGGCTCATTTCTGGTTTGATTTCCTGGATTCTGTTTGGTTTTGTTGTTGCTTTGTTTCCTTGGTGTGCCTGCAGTGTCCAGTCAGGAGCAGAGTGACTCTTGCCCAGGAACTTTGTGGTGCTGTCACTTAATATTAAATCTGGTTTTTGCTGATCCCTTGCTGGGGATTTTTTCAGCGCTCTCAAGCCCTCGTTGGTAACAGGGTGAAGGACTCCTGGCCCAGGCTCTGGCCCTGGGGGACACGGGGACGCTGCCGGGGGTTCCTGTCCCCCTGTCCCACCCCCCATGGCCCCATCCCCATGTCAGGCTCTGGAGTGGATCTCGTGGAACATCCTCTGGGGGAGGCTGCGGCGCCAGGGGCGGGGGGGACCCGGGGGGACAGGGGACCCCGCAGTGCACGAGCAGCGTTGGACTTCTCTGGGGGAACTGGGAGGGGGGGCTGGGGTGGAGTGACCTCCCCAGTGGCCTGACACAGCCCCTGTGATGTCACACAGCCCTATGTGATGTCACACAGCCCCTGTGATGTCACACAGCCCACTCTGAGATGTAACAGGCCACCTGTGATTTCATACAGGTGTCCTGTGATGTCACAGCCTGCTCTTTGAGGTCCCAGTCTGCTCTGTGATATCACAAAATCTGCCCTGTGATGTCACAGCCCAGCCTGTGATGTCACAGACACCCTGTGATGTCACAGCCAGCTCTATGATGTCACAGCCACCTTTGTGATGTTATGCAGCCTCGCTGTGATGTCACAGCCTGCTCTGTGATTTCACAGCCTGCTCTGTGATGTCACAACCCACTCTGTATTGTCTCAGCCTTCTCTGTGGCATCACACAGCTGCTCTGTGATGTCACAGAGCCCTTTTCTCTGATGGCAGAGTCTTCTCTGTGGCCTCACAGCCCGTTCTGTGATGTCACACAGCCAGCCGAATGTCACAGCCGAATTTGTGACATCACAACCTCCTCTGTGATGTCACAGCCTGCTCTGTGGTGTCACAGCCTGCTCTGTGATGGCAGAACTCACTTAACTTGTCACACAGCACCTCTGTGGGCTCACAGACCCACCCTGCGGTGTCACAACACCTTCAGTGATGGAACACAGCCACCCTATAATGTCACAGCACACTCTTTGACCTCACAGCTTGCTCTGCTCTGTGATGTCATACAGGCATCCTGTGATGTCACAGCATGCTCTGTGTTGTCACATAATAAACCAGGGATGTCACAGCCAACTGTATGATGTCACAACCTGGTCTGTGGTGTCACACAATCACAGAATCACAGAATTGTTGGGTTGGAAGAGACCTTTAAGGTCATCAAGTCCAACCCATGCCCTAACACCACCTCAGCTAAACCATGGCACTGAGTGCCACATCCAGTCTTTTTTTAAACACATCCCATGGTGGTGACTCCACCGAGTCCTTGGACAGACAATTCCAGTACTTTATCACCCTTTCCATAAAAAATTTTTTTCCTAATATCCGACCTAAATTTCCCTTGGTGCAGCTTAAGACACTGTCCTCTGGTCCTGTCAGTTGCTGTGAGGAGAAAGAGACCGACCCCACCTGACTGCAACCACCTTTCAGGGAGTGTAGAGAGTGATAAGGTCATCTCTGAGTCATCTCCAAGCGGAACAACCCCAGCTCCCTCAGTCGTTCCTCACAGGACTTGTGTTCCAAGCCCCTCACCAGCCTTGTTGCCCTTCTCTGGACATGCTCCAGCCTCTCCATCACCTTCCCAAATTGGGGAGCCCAGAACTGGACACAGCACTCGAGGAACAGTGCCACTACAGGGGAAGAATGCCAAGTACACCAGTGCCAAGTACAGGGGAAGAATGACCTCCCTGCTCCTGCTAGCCACACCATACCTGATCCAGCCCAGGAGCCATTGGCCTTCTTGGCCACCTGGGCACACTGCTGGCTCATGTCCAGCCTGCTGTCGACCAGTGCCCCAGGTCCCTTTCTGCCTGGGCACTGTCCAGCCACACCGTCCCCAGCCTAGAGCAGTGCAGGGGGTTATTGTGGCCAAAATGCAGGACTGGGCACTTGGATTTATTAAATTTAAACTTATTGAACTCTGACATCTACCCAGCTGTTCCAGGTGTCCCTGCAGAGCCCTCCTACCTTCCAACAGATGGACACACGCTCCCAGCTTAGTGTCATCTGCAGATTTACTAATGAAAGCCTCAATCCCCTCATCCATGTGGTCAATAAAAACATTGAACAGAGCTGGCCCAGCACAGAGCCCTGAGGGACAGCACTGGTGACTGTCCCCAGCTGGATGCAGCACCGCTCACCACCACTCTCTGGGCCGGCCATCCAGCCAGTTCTGAACCCAGCACAGAGTGCTCCTGTCCCAGCCGTGGGCTGCAGCTTTTCCAGGAGTGTGCTGTGGGAGACAGTGTCAAAGGCCTGGCTGGAGTCCAAATAGAGACATCCACAGCCTGTCCTGCATCCACCAGGAGGGTCACCTGGTCATAGAAGGAGACCAGGTTGGTCAAACATGACCTGCCCCTGCTAAACCCCTGCTGGCTGGGTCTGACACCCTGGCCATCCTGGAAGTGCTGTGTGATGGCACTCAGTGTGAACTGTTCCATGACCTTACCGGGTACTGAGCTCAGGCTCACTGGCCTGGAATTACCAGGATCCTCCTTCGCACCCTTGCTGTGAATGGGCATCACATTGGGCATCTTCCAGTCATCTGGAACCTCAACAGTGAGCCAGGGCTGCTGGTAAATGGTGGAGAGCGGCTTCACAAGCTCATCTGACAGCTCACTGTCACCCTGGGGTGGATCCCTTCTCGTCCCAAAGATTTATGAACATCCAAGCAGCTCAGCAGTTCTCTGACTGCCTCCTCTTGGATAACAGTGGCCCACTCTGCTCCCTGACACCATCTACCAGCCCAGGAGGACAGTTGTCCTGAAGGCAAATCATCTTCTCACTAAAAACTGAGGCAAAAAATGGCATTAAGCACCTCTGCCTTCTCCTCATCTGCAGTTATTAAATTCCCTTCCACATCTAATCGAAAACAAAGATTGGTCTTACCCTTCCTTTAACCATTGATGTATTTATAAAAATATTTCTATTATCCTTTACAGAAGCTGCCATTTTAAGTTCAAACTGAGCTTTAGCCTCCCTAATTTCTTTCCTACATGCCCTAGCAACTCCTAGTATTTAATACTTCCTGAGAGACCTGACCCTCCTTCCAAAGATGATACATCCTCCTTTTATTCCTAAGTTCCTTCAAATCCTCCTTGCCCATCCAGGCTAGATGTTTACCTAGTCGACTCATCTTTCGGCACACAAGGACAGTCTGTTCCTGCGCCCTCGAGATCTCTGTTTTGAAGCAGACCCACCTTTCCTGAACTCCTTTGTTTTTAAGGGCTGCTTCCCAAGGAACTCTCTGAATAAGTCTCCTAAGTAGGCCAAAGTCTGCCCTCCGAAGTCCAATGTAAAAATCTTATTAGTGTTCCTCCTGACTTCACCAAATATTGAGAATTCTATAATTTCATGATCACTGTGCCCCAAGTGACCTCTAACCACCACATCTCCCACCAGCCCATCTCTATTTACAAACAACAGATCTAACATAATCCCTCTCCTGGTGGGCTCACTCACCAGCTGTGACAAAAAAAATTGTCCTCCACAAATCCTAAAAAATTCCTGGACTGCCTTTTTTCTGCTGTATTGAGTTCCCAGCAGATGTCTGGTAGGTTGAAGTCGCCTACAAGAACAAGGGCTGATGATCCAGAAACATTCTCGAGCTGCTTGAAAAATAACCTGTCCACCACTTCTTCCTGGCTGGGTGGATGATAACAGACTCCCCGTAGGATGTCAGCCTTGTTGGCCTTCCCTTAAATCTTACCCATAGACATTCAACTCCATCTTCATAAGTTTCAATACTTATGGTGTCAAAAGCCTCCCTAATGTAAAGGGCCACCCCTCCACCTCTTCTCCCTTTCCTGTCTCTCCTGAAGAGCTTGCAGCCATCCAGTGCAGCGCTCCAGCCATGTGAGTCGTCCCACCCTGTTTCTGTGATGGCAATTACATCACAGCTCTGCTGCTGCACCATGGCCTCCAGCTCTTCTTGTTTGTCACCCATGCTGTGTGCACTGGTGTACAGGCACCACAGCTGGGCTGCTGATTTCACCCCTAACTCAGGCTTACCACGCACGAGCCTGCTTCCAGACAACCCAGCTACATCTCCCTCCCCCTTCAGACCTAGTTTAAAGCCCTCTCAACAAGTTCTGACAGTTCATGAGCTAAAATTCTTCTGCCCTTCACAGAAAGATGGAGCCCGTCTGGTCCAAGCAGGCCAGGTGCTGTAAAAGTTGCCCCATGATTAAAGAATCCCAAATTTGGCCAATGACACCAACCCTTGAGCCACTTGTTGATAATGTGAGCTCTCCTATTGCATTGCGTTTTTCTCAGACTCCAAAGGGACTGAGGAAAAGACTGTCTGTGCCCCTGTCCTATTAACCACCTGACCCAATGTCCTAAAGTCCCTTTTCATTGTCCCGACACTCCTCTTTTCAATCTCATCACTGCCAGCCTGGGGTATCAGCAGTGGGCAATAATCAGAGGGCTGAATCAGCCCAGGCAGTGTGTCAGTGATATCCCGTACCCGAGCCCCAGGGAGGCAGCAGACCTCTCTGTGGGGTGGATCTGGTCGACATATGGGGCCCTCTGTTCCCCTCAGGAGGGAGTCACCCACCACGATTACCCTTCTTTCCTTTTTGATGTTAGAGGTGCTGATCTGTCTCACAGATGAATCATAATTGGGAGGCTCACTGGGCAGATAATTTTCTTCTAAACCATCTGGCTGACTCTCCAGATCCAGGGGATCATACCGAATCTGAAGTGGCACCTTGCTTGGGAGAGGGGGTTGGGAGGGATTTTTATTATTACCTCCTCGAGTAGGTACCCACTCCCACTCCCCTTCATCAGCCAGGTGTCCTTCTATAGCCTGACAGTGGGAGGAGTGGGAGACAGCGGGAACCAAGGAGAGCATTGCTGCCCTGCCAGACCTCATGGAACCAAGGATCCATTGTGACACTGCAGGGCCCTGGGGCACCACGGTGCCATTGTGACACTGCAGGGCCCAAGGATCCAAGGGACTTTGTGACACCAAAGGGACATTGTGACACTGGGAGGCCTCATGGAATCATGGAGACCATTGGGACACTCTGGGGCCTCATGGAACCGTGGTGACACCAAGTTGTCTGGGGGTGTTGATCTGCTGGAAGGCAGGAGGGCTCTGCAGAGGGACCTGGACAGTCTGGATCCAGGAACCAAATCCAACTAGGTGAGGTTTAACAAGGCCATGTGCCAGGTCCTGCACTTTGGCCACAACAACCCCTGCAGCGCTACAGGCTGGGGACAGAGTGGCTGGACAGCAGCCAGGCAGAAAGGGACCTGCAGGGACTGATGGACAGCAGGGTGGACATGAGCCAGCAGTGTGCCCAGGTGGCCAAGAAGGCCAATGGCTCCTGGCCTGGATCAGGAATGGTGTGGCCAGCAGGAGCAGGGCAGTGATTCTTCCCCTGTGCTCAGCACTGGTTGGGCAGCACCTCGAGTGCTGTGTCCAGGTCTGGGCCCCCCAATTTAGGAAGGATCTGGAGGGGCTGGAGCGTGTCCAGAGAAGGGCAACAAGGCTGGTGAGGGGTCTGGAGCACAAGTCCTGTGAGGAGCAGCGGAGGGAGCTGGGGTTGTTGATCCTGGAGAGGAGGAGGCTCAGGGGACACAAGGCAGTGTCAAGGCAAAGGTTGGACTTGATGATCTCCAAGGTCTTTTCCAGCCTTGCTGATTCTGGGATTCTCTGAAACCACCCTGGGAGCAGTTGCAGGAGGAGCCCTGGGCCTCCTCTTCAGAAGCTCCAGCAGCCCAAGTCCCTCAGCTTCTCCTCACAGCCCCAAAGCCCATCCTGTCAGTCCTGCAGAGCCTCTCCAGCCCCTCCTCACTGCCCAGAACAGGCAGCCCCACAGCCAGACACAGCAGCCCAGAGGTGCCCCCCTGGCCTGGGCTGCCTCTGGCAAGGGAGCAGCACGAGGCACTGCAGGAGCCTGCAGACAATTCCTGCAGCACCTGTGGGATGATCCTGCTCCCCAAGGGACGTTCCCATGGTGCCAAGTCAGGAACTGGAATAGGGAGTGGGGCCAGAGAGGAAAGGGCAAACAGAGAAGGGCTGGGTGCAAGGGAGGGAACAGGGATGGGCAATGGGAAGATATTTTTATCAGGAAGTGTAAAGAAAGCCAAGGTGAAGCCAAGGAAATGCTCAGGGCAGTTTGGGAGTGGCTGCCAGGCAGCCCTGGCTCTGAGCAACAGCGTCTGCAGTGGGACAGGAAACTCCCAGCTGATGGGAACAAACTTTCTGGCTGACTGCAGAGGCCAGGACAAAGCTGAGTGGTTTCCCTGGCGTCCCCCAGCCCTTCCTGGCCCCAGGGGCTGATGGCATTTGTGCTCCCTCAGGTTCATGTCCCCACAGCAGCAGCATGGGGGTGCTCCCGCCTGCTGTGTGCAATGCAAACAGGGGCTCCTGAGCCAGTGCTGCCGTGGCTGTGCCTGCAAGGATGCGGCACCTGTGTGGGCTGGGGGAGAGGCCAGGGCTGCAGAGGGGGGATGTTGTTGACAGCTCCATCAGGACGCTCTGGGACGCTGCCCTGGGCTGTCCAGCGCACTGGGGATGGATCAGCCCCTGCTCTGCTGCTCCTTCCCGTCTCCCCCAGGGCCCTTGCAGAGCACCAGCCATGCTGTTTGCCCCCAGCCTGCCCACGGCCAGCCTGGGGCTGCTCACGGGGGTTTTCTGTGCTGAGCATTGGCCTGGCCGTGTTCTTGAGAGAGCCTGTGCAAGGAGCCTGGAGCCCCCAGGCCCTGGCCTGAGGCATCAGCGCTGCCCCAGCAGTGCCCATGGCCTGTCCCTGCTGCAGCCCCGGCACTGCCACCCCCAGGACTGTGCCCGGCCCCGAGAGCACGCAGACCCTGCAGCAACACCAGGGCCACCAGGGCAGCGGGGCAGGGCCACGGGAGCAGCACTGGCAACACCAAGTGCTGCTGCTGCTGGGCACAGCTGCTGTGCCAGCACTGATCTGCCCCAGCTCTGCACACAGACATTGCTGCTGCAGCTCCAGAGAAGGCAACAAAAGGGCATCTCTGCAGAAAACTCTTCTGGGACATCCTTGAGTTCCTTTAAACCACTGATAGCTCAGCCCATCATTGACACAGTCTGTGGCCACAGGGAAGGTGGAGAGAAACAAAAGGAGAAATGGCACAAACAATGACATTTATTTGTGGACGATATTGAAAATGTAAAAGAAAAAGAACCTCCAAAATGAAACCAACAAGAAGTATCAAGGATGAGTTTTATTTCAAGTGACTTGCTGAAATTGACTAGCAGTTTAATGTTTCTGCAATTGCCCAGTGATCAGTCTCCTCACTGCAGCCTTGAGCTCCTGGTTCCTCAGGCTGTAGATGAGGGGGTTCAGGGCTGGAGGCACCACCGAGTACAGAACGGACACTGACAGATCCAGGGATGGGGAGGAGCTGGAAGGGGGCTTCAGATGAGCAAATGCTGCAGTGCTGAGGAACAAGGAGACCACGGCCAGGTGAGGGAGGCAGGTGGAAAAGGCTTTGTGCCGTCCCTGCTCAGAGGGGATCCTCAGCACGGCCCTGAAGATCTGCACATAGGAGAAAACCATGAACACAAAACAGCCAAGTCCTAAATATGCACTAACTGCAATGAGCCCAAGTTCCCTGAGGTGGGATTTGGAGCAGGAGAGCTTGAGGATCTGGGGGATCTCACAGAAGAACTGGCCCAGGGCATTGCCATGGCACAGGGGCAGGGAAAATGTATTGGCCGTGTGCAGCAGAGCATTGAGAAAGGCACTGGCCCAGGCAGCTGCTGCCATGTGGGCACAAGCTCTGCTGCCCAGGAGGGTCCCGTAGTGCAGGGGTTTGCAGATGGACACGTAGCGCTCGTAGCACATGATGGTCAGGAGGGAAAGCTCTGCTGCGATGAAGAACATAAAGAAAAAGAGCTGTGCAGCACATCCTGAGTAGGAGATGGTGCTGGTGTCCCAGAGGGAATTGTGCATGGCTTTGGGGACAGTGGTGCAGATGGAGCCCAGGTCGCTGAGGGCCAGGTTGAGCAGGAAGAAGAACATGGGCGTGTGCAGGTGGTGGCCGCAGGCTACGGCGCTGATGATGAGGCCGTTGCCCAGGAGGGCAGCCAGGGAGATGCCCAGGAAGAAGCAGAAGTGCAGGAGCTGCAGCTGCCGCGTGTGTGCCAGTGCCAGCAGGAGGAAGTGGCTGATGGAGCTGCTGTTGGACATTGGCTGTGGCTGCACATGGGGATCTGTAAGTAAAGTAATCATGGAATAGTTGGGTTTGGAGAGGACTTTAAATATCCCAGCCCAGCTTGGGGGCACTTTCCACCCTCTGCCTGCCCAGGGCTCTGCTGCCTGGAGCTGTCCCTGCCAGCAGCTGCTTCCCTGTGCCCAGGGCTGGGCCCTGCCAGTGCAGCCAGAGCCCAGCCCAGCCCTGGGGGTGTAGCTCTGCCCTGCAGACCCCTCTCAGCTCAGGCACAGCCCAGGGGCAGCTCTGGCTCTGCAGGCTCTGATGGCAGTGTCAGAACAACCCTGAGGAGGCTGGAAAAGTGACACTGATGCTGTGTCAAAGAGACCCTGTGCTGATTTCCGTCACTGCCTGGTTTATTCATATCTGAGAGAAAACTTTTTTATTTTTCTCGACCTAAATTGAGAGATATTAATCTCTCAATTTCCCATGCAGACAACCCAGAGCAGTAGATTAAAAAAGTAGGATTTTCCGTTTTATGCAGCCTCTTGCTCACTGTGCTCCCTGAATAATCTACTTGAAAATTTTCTGGAGTTAAATGCCATGCTGGGAGCAGTCCTGAAGAATGCAGCATCCTCAACACAAGGAGAACACTTCCAAACCCTACCAGCTGTCTCCTTCCACCCAGATCTTGACCCCAGGGCTGGGAGCAGCTCCCTGGGCTGCAGGACCCTGCTCTGCAGGACAGCCCTGGGCACCCCTGGCTGCTCTGCACAAGAGATGATCAGAGAATGTACTCACAGGGTCTGTGGGCATTGGGATGTTCCAGCTGTAGGAGATCACTCCAGGAGCTGCAGCTGCATTGTCCTGCAGCCAGAGGTTCCTGTGCCAAGGGCTGCCAGGGATTCTGCCCCAGGCACTTCTCAGCACCTTCCCAGCCCTGACTGATGGAAGCTCTCTGTGCCTCTGTGCTGTGCCCGGGCTGGCTGCAGGCAGTGCCCCAGCCCTGCTGGGCTGGGAGAAGAGCTGCTCATCCAGAGAAATGTGCTTTTGAAGCTCTCTTTGGTTACAGGGATCACCCTCTGTGCCAGGAGCCCAGCCCAGCTCAGCAGCACAGACACAGCACAAGGACTTTAATGACCCTCTGGGGCTTTGTGCTCAGGCCCTGAACATCAGGCCCTGAGAGGGAGCTGCAGAAACCTCTCCAGAACTCCAAGTCAGAATCCAACTCCAAAGTTTCTTTGACTTTTAATGGGTCCCACTGAGGGACACGACTGAGAAAGTGTCCCCAGGCCCCAGGCAGAGCAGAGAACTGGAGGCACTGATGACAGGTGGGGACAAAGAGAAGCCAAGTCTTGGTGCCCTGCGGCACAGCAGGGTCTGTGCCACCAAGGGCTGTCAGGAGACACCTTGTCCTGAGGCACTGGGGCCTCCTGGAAAAGCTCCAGCCATGAAGTTTTTGTGCCATCCTGGCCTCCTGTTCTCTCCTCCAAGGAGTCCATGAGGAGCCTGTGTTGGGGATGGACCTCAGTGGGTCCCATTTATGCTTTGAGACACTTTGGGGTTTTCTTCTGACTTTGACTCCTGGAAAGGTTTGTGCAATCTCCTCTTGGGCCCTGAGGTTCCAGGGCTCAGCTCCTAATGCACCACGGGGCTCATGAGGATCAAACAAATCCTGAGAAACCATGGCTGTGCCTTGATTTCCCTCTTGTCTGAGGCAGTTCATCAGGAAGATTTTTGCTTCGCCAATTTGAGATTTCTTGGCCAATGTGTTTTTTGAGATTTCTCGGCCAATGTGTTAATTAGTGTGGTGGGTTCAAGTGTTGGCTAATTACCAGGGCACTCACTAGAATATACTTACTAATTTCTTGCTCTGAGATAGGATTAGGAGAAAGGCAAAGTGGGCTCAAAACTTTAATAGGGTATAAAGAAAAGTTTATTAATAGTCACTGAAATAAAGAGTAATAAGAATCAGAACAAAACTTTCAGAACACTTCCTCTCTCCATACAACCTGACAATGAAAAGAGACAAAACCGAAAATTTCAGTCAGTTTTCCACCTCTAGAATAGTCTTTCTTCAGTTGACTTAGAAAGAGAAGTTCCTCTTGTAAATGTTATGGAGACTTCTCCACAAGACAACAGTTATCTCATGGCTTTTCATTTCCATGAATAGCAGCTGCCTAGGAAAAATCTGTAAATGTGAAATCCCTCCCATTTTTTCACATCTTCTCCCACAGTTGTGTTTATGGGCCATGCCAACTTATGGAGTATTAGTTTAAAGATAAGCTATTTAAGAGCAAAGGTTCTCTTCATCTATTTCTGAAATCATCTTCATCTCTGGAAAAAGAGGTCTTCTTCTCTCTCTGGGGGCATAGGGTCTCATCACTCTGCTGTCTTTCATTGTTCAAACTTCTCATGGGATCACAGCTACTGCAACATTTCCTTACATTAGCATGGAGGCCTTTGCTGAGCAAGTCACCTCCAAATTGTTTTCAATGTGTTATAGAGAAAATGAAAGTCTGATGTATCAATTACATCCTTCTCCATAGCTTTACCAGAGGATTTCAGCCCCAAGATCAAGGCATCTCCTCATCCCTCCCATCTGGGTCTCAACTTCCTCTTCACTGACCTTGGTGTCTTCATGTTGCTCCTGTGTGTGCCTGCACTTTGTCCTTTTCTCTCACTCAAGGGAGGATGGAAGCACTGGAAGAGTCGATATCTCAGCCGGGGCCTGCAGATGGTTCCGTGACCCCGGCCGGGCTCGGTACTTGCGGCCGGAGCTGTTTTACCATGGAGGTTTCTGCAGCGGCTGCGCTGGGGCTGTGTCAGGCTGGGCCGCGCTGGGGCAGGGCCAGGATCTCAGCAGCCAGGCCAGAGCACAGCAGCAGCACGGCCGGGGCCCATGGCTTCTCCTCCCCCTGCCCGCTGGTTGCGGGCGAACCCCAAGGGCGGCAGAACCTTGGCCGAGCCGGCCCGGCCCGGGGCTGCTCCTGGGGCCCGGCGGATCCTGGCTGGGCCCGGGCTGGCGGCGGGGCAGGGCTCGGTAGCGGCCAGATGTCAGCAACCGCAGCCACGGCCCGGCCCGGCCTCGGCCCCGCGGCCTCCCCTGCCCTGCCCGGCAGCCGATGGGGCCTGGCGGCTCCCTGGGAAGGGGCCCGGCCCCACAGCAGGAGCCGCCCGGCCTGGCCTTGCTGAGACGGGGCTGGCCCGGCCTGGTCACCTCTTTGCTGGCCAGAAGGGAAAGAGACCCAGCCAGGCTTCTCCATCTTTAACTTGTGTCTTCACAGAGGCGTGTGCAGTTTCCTCAGTGGTTTAACAGATTGTCAGCTCTCAAAGCTAATTACTGATTGTTTTTTGTCAGACACAGAGGAAACTGCTAGCAGCTTCTCTCAGGACATCACTTCCATGATGCAAAACCACCACAACAGCACAGAGCACACAGCTCCTTTGTCCATATGTAGTGGTCATGTGTCTGAGGCCTCCAAACTCCTCTTTGGGAGATCTCTGGGTGCTCTCCAAGGTGTTTTCAAATGAAAACATTCAGCTCATAGTCTAAGAAAATCACCAGAGCACAGGGCCAGCCTGACCTGTCTGTCCTGGCTACTTGTGTCTGGGAGCGATCCTTGCATATACGGAATTTGGGAGGCCAAATTCTAATTTAAGCCATGGACCCTGGATATGAAGGCCAGGTTCTTTTCCACAGGAAGGAAGGAACAGAGCCCCACTGTTTCCCCGGGTGGATGAGAGGTCAGCTAGAGCTGACAGTTTTTTTTTCTGAGAGATACCCTTGCATATTGGAAATTTTTTAGGGACCTTACCAATTTTGGCAATGGGCAGCTGAAAAGAGGGACAGTTCTTTTCCATAGCAAAGAAAGCACAGAGCCCCAGTACTCCAGGAGCTGATGAGAGGCAGCTCTTGGCATTCCAAGATCAGCCTGACCTGTCAGGTGGCCCCTGGGAGGCCAAGCCAGCCAGACCTGTTCCATGTTCCCTCGGTTCCATGGGGCTCCACAGTGTCCCAATGGTCCCTTGCTTCCATGAGGCCCTGAGGTGTCACAATGCCCCCTTGGTGACACGAGGCCCTGAAGGGTCAGAATGGCCTCCATGGTTCCATCAGGCCCCACAGAGCCATAATGGTCTCTGGGTCCATGAAGCCCCGCTGTGTCACCATGGCCCCTTGGTTCCATGGGCTCCAGTGGTGCCACAATGATCCCCTTGCTTCCATGAGGTCCCCACCGTGTCACAGTGATCTCCATGGGAAGGAAAGAACCGAGCCCCAGTGTGGCAGGGGCAGCCACCAGAGGCCAAGGCCAGCCAGACTTGGCAGTACTGGCAGATTTTGGCTGGGAGCAACCCTTGGATATACAGAATGTTAGAGGTGGAATCCCAATTTCAGACATGGACACCTGGGGGAGGAGGACAATTCTTTTCCATAGGAAGGAAAGCATGGAACACCAGTGTTTCAAGGGCAGATGGCCACCAGAGGCCTAAGGCAGCCAGACCTCTCTGTCCTGGTAGCTTTTTTCTGTAAGCAACCCTTGTATATCGGGAATTTGGAAGGTGGAACCTCAATTTCAGCCATTTCTGCATAGATATAGAAGAACGGTTCTTTTCCACAGGAAGCAAAGCACAGAGCCCAAGTGTTTCAAAGGCAGAAGAGGAGAGAGGTGGCTCCTGGGAGGCCCAGCCAGCAAGACCTGCTTGTCCTGACAGATTTTGTCATGGAGGAATCCTTGGATATACAGAATTATACAGAATTTGGGAGGAGGAATCTCAATTTGGACCATGAACACCTTGAGAAGACGGGCGGTTCTTTTTCATTGGAAGGAAAGCACCGAGCCCCAGTGTTTTGGGTGAGAGGCATCTGCAGGATACCAAGGGCAGCCACACCTTTCTTTCCTGGGAGCTTTCACTGGGGAGCAATCCTTGGATGTACAGAGTTTTGGAAGTGGAATCCCAGTTTTGGCCCTGGGTCCCTGGAGGAGAAGGACAGTTCTCTCCCATGGGAAGGAAAGCCCAGAGCCCCAGTGCTTCAGGGCAGGTGAGAAGCAGCCATCGACATGCCAAGGTCTGCTGGACCTGTCAGGTGGTCTCCAGAAGCCCCAGCCAGCCAGACCTGTTCCATGTTCCCTTGGTTTCGTGTGACCCCACAGTGTCACACTGGTCTGCTTGGTTCCATGAGGCCCTGGAGTGTCACAGTGTTCCCATTGCTTCTGCAGTGTCACAATGGCCCTGTGCTTCCATGGGGCCTTGCAATGTCACAATGGCTTCGTGGTTCCACAAAGCCCTGATGTGTCACAATGGCTCCTCAGCTCCATGTGCCCTCGCTGTGTCACAACGGCTCCTCTGTGACACTGCGGGCTCCACAAGGTCACCATGGAGCCTTGGTTCCTTGGGGTCCCCGTGTTCACAATGGTCTCCTTGATTCCATGGGGCAGCACAGTGTCACAACTGACCCATGGCTCCATGGGGTTCTGTAGTGTCACCATGGTCACTGTTAGAGGCTGGATGAGATCAATGTCCCCAGACACCTTGGGATGCTCGGAATGCCCGTGTGGGGCCAGGAGCGGGTCAGGCCTTGGTTTGTGGTGGGACAGAGCCCCGCCCCCAGCCCTGGCCTGGCACAGCTGTCAATCACATGGAAGGGGCGGTGTTAACCCAGCTCTGATTGGCTGAGCTGTCAGTCAATCACACAGCAGGCAGGGCTAACCCAGCTCTGATTGGCCCAGCTGTCAGTCAGTCACACAGCAGGCAGTGCTACCCCAGCTCTGATTGGCCCAGCTGTCAGTCAATCACACACCAGCAGCTGGTGCCTAACCTGACTCTGATTGGACAAGCAACTGGCAGTCCCACCCCAGGGGCGGGCCCATGAAGGCCCAGGGGTTTAAAAGCCGGAGCACGAGGCCAGCCCATGGTCTGGATCCTGCCTTCTCCTGGGGTTCCTCTGTTAATGGTGCTGGAACCTGAGCAGGTGGTGCCTCTGTGTGTGTCTTTCTACCGATCTTCTGTCTTTCTGTTGTTCTCTATTTCTTCTTCTTCTACTCCTACTTTCCTGGAACATTTTTGGGTAACTTAGCATTTTAAGGCTTAAAGGTTTTTAGGTTAAATGGGCTAAGTTAATGGTGTTAATGCTATGATAAGAGTTTTATGTAGAACAGGATGTTGTGTTAAACCCTTTGTCAAAGTTCCTTGATTGTCTATATTTTGCCAGTACAATTTTGTGTCATTTTGCTCTCTCAGCTCTGTTGGTTAGAGCATGGTGCTGGTATCACTGAGGCTGTGTTCAGTCCCTGTGTGGGCCATTCACTTCAGAGCTGGACTTGATGATCCTTGTGGGTCCCTTCCTACCAAGAAAACTCTTTCATCTGGCCATGGTGAGAATATCTGGTTGGTGTTTCTCCTGTGCACCAAACTCAAGGAAAGGAACCTTTGGTGACCCCCAGCATTTCAGTGTTCTGGGGTGTTACAGCCCTGCAGGCTCACAATGGCCTCTTGTTTCCATGAGGCCCCACAGTGTCACACTGGCCCCTTGGTTCCATGAGGATCTGGAGTGTCACACAGGTTTGTGACATTTGTCCTTGCTGCCCCTCACATACCCCTGCCCCACAAACAGCCCCGAGCCAGCCGTGAGGGACAGGCCCTGCTGTGCCAGGCTGGGCTCAGGGCTTGGCCTTTCTGCTTCCTGCAGCCAAGCCAGGCCTTGCTCAGCATCGCAGTTCCCTGCTCAGAGCCTTGGGCTCCCTGCAATCCTGGCCTCACGGATCTGCTCTCTGCACTCCCTGGGGAGCCTCTGGCACTCCCTGCCCTCGCTGGGGCCCAGGGATGCTCCCAGGGACTTGGAGTTTTGCTTCTGCCTCCTTGAGCAGCTTCTTCATCCTTCTCCCAGTGCCTGAGGGTCCTGGACCCAGCCCCAAATCCACCATGGGGCTGATGAAAATACAGAAAGCCCTCAGGAGCTCTTTGTCTTCCTTCCATGGTCTTCAAGGCTCCAGGGCTTGTGCAGTGACTGGAGTCGGTTTGGAGTTCTGTGCAGGAGTGTGAAATACAAAGTTGTGTTTTGTGTCAGGTAAATAAAGGCAGCCTGTGCAGTTATGGTTATGAAATGTATGGAACACGGCCATGGGACAGTTATAAAGATGAGTTCTAATACACAACCCAGGAAAGCATGGAAGAAGGCTTTTGAACCAATCTTTTATTTGCAAATAAGAGTTAAAAGTCTTAAACTGTTTTGTAATAAGAGTATTTGAATTCTAACTTTAGAATGCTGCTTTTGAGGAGAACTTTTTATTTGTTATTAGGTCTTAAGCTGTTTTGCAATAAGAATCTCTGAATTATAACTTTGGAATGTTGCTTAGCATTAAGGATGTTAAATTGTAGCTTTGGAATATATAAGGGATTTAAACAGAAAGGGAAGTGACCCTATCCCAAGCTCCTGGAAAAGGAAGATGGACATCAAGGTTGCTGATTAATGATTTCGAAAGGGGAAGCTGGACATCACTACCATAGATTAATGATCCTAGAAAATAGAAGCTGGACCCCACCTCAGGAAGATGGACCCCACCATGTGGGACACACATCCCGGGATATTGAAACCTGGAATAGATCACAACAGAGTATAGAAATTGGAAAGGAACCAGACATCACCATCACAGATTTACGATCCTAAAGTACAGAATTGTGACGTCAAAAGGTAGAAATAGAAACTGCTGAAAGCTCACGTCAAAATGGGAAATAGAAGCTGCTGGGGAAAGCTGATGAATATGCATGAACATGATCAATAAACACCAGCAAGCCCAACAACCGGTGCGCAGTTGGAGGGGAAAACCCCCACCACTGCACCCAGCGCTGTCTCTGCTCATGCGTTTCCATATTAATTAATAAATTTAATTGCTGCTTGATGTATTGGCTGAGTCAAGCTTCTCATTTCTAACAGAATGGAGAAGAATGAGCCCCTTTTGGGCTGACCCTGTTTGGACAACCTGCTCCTCACCTCCAGCGTCACCACGTCTGACACCGCCCACCTGGGACTGACACGCCAAAATACCCAAAAATGCTCACGTGATTTATTCTCTTATTTCTATTCTGTAACACATTATTTTATGTTAACCACTGTGAAAAAAGACCAATCATTGTTTTTTAAAATTTTAAAAGTTTAATAATAATAAAATGGTTATTAAAATAGTAATACAATTAGAGCAATAAAAATTTAGAGTTAGGGCGATTACAAGGCAATAAAAAGCAAAGACTTACGGACGTCTGGATGCTCTCGGGCACTTAAGCCCGATAAGCACGTTTTGTGAACAAAGGAATAACCTTAAAAACCATGCACTGTGGCATATTCATACATACTTCATGGTTATGCATACATTCTATTTAAAACAAGCAACTCTGTTATTTTTCAACTGCTTCCTTTAATCCCCAGGGCATCTTTGAGTCTGAGAAAGGCCTGAAGAAATCAGCTTCTTCTGATGAGAAAACCCTAAATTCCTCTTCTCTGGCAGATTTAGGTGTTCTGTGACTGTTAGCTCGAAGCCAGTGTCTCATTCCTTTAAAAAACCCCCACATAGAGAGTTTCTGTTTTAACTACTAAAGCTTCATTTTAACTACAAAACTACATTTACTGTACTATTAAAATGTAAATACAGCACAACTAACCAATATAACATAATACATATAGTAACTATCTGCGTAGAGCCATATAATATCAATTTTTCACATATTTATTTATTTCTAGATGTATTAAATTTATTTCTAATAATAGCATTGGTTTTTCTTACCTAGTTTTAATATTTACATTAAAAATCTATACACTTTTAGTAGCCAAGAAAACGAATGTTCTTTGTATCTCAGTAACACAATTACCTTCATTAATGAATGAAGATGTATTGGCTATTTATTTCTTCCTGTTTATGGCAATTAGCAATATTTCCAGTCATTTTGTCATCTTTTTTATCATCTTTTTCTCACACGGGGTTAAGGAGGGGCCACTTTGGGATCCTTGGAGACATTTCTGGGGCACATTTGGGGCAGTTCTGTGCCTGGGGAGGGAATTCAGAGAGAACTTGAGGGTCTGGAGGACACTTGGGGGAGCCGGGTGGGCACTTGGAGGGGCACTTAGGGGTTCTGAGGGACAGCTCGGGGTCCGGGGGAGCCCTTGGGGGTGCAGGGGGGCCCTTGGAGGTCAGGGAGGGGAATTTGGGGCCCCGCGGGGCCCGGGCGGGCACTTGGGGGGCTCCAGCGGGGCTCTCCGGGGCGCGGGGGGTGATGGGAGTTGTAGGCGCGGGTAGAATACGGTTGAACGGGGCCGCGGAGCATCACGGGAGTTCTAGGCGCAGCTGCGATGGGGCGCGGGGCATGACGGGAGATGAAGTCACGGCTGCAATAGTGCGGGACGTGCGCCGCGGAGCATGATGGGAGCTGTAGTCCCGGCAGTGGCTCGGACGCGGCGTTTGGGGGTCCGGGAAGGCCCTTGGGGGACACTTTTGCGTCCGAGCCGCGACTTGAGGCCCTCGGGGCGAACGTAAACGGTTCGGGAGAACTTGGGGGGAGCTCGGGGAGCTCTACCCGGGCTCCTTAGGGCGCGGGGTACGGCAGGCGGTTTAGGCGCGTGACTGTGTTCTGAGGGGCTCTGGGGCCGCGGGGGATGAGAGGAGATGAATTCCCAGCAGTGGCTGTGCCGGGCATCCGTGGGGTCGGGAGCGCTCCGGGGATCCGGGGGCGCCTTTTTGGGGTCCCGAATGGGCGCTGAGGGGCACTTGGGGATCCTGGAGGGTCTGGGGGACACTTACGGGACAGATGGGGGCGGGTACCGAGGGGGTTCTGTGGAGCGCGGGGCATGACGGGCGTTGTAGTCCCGGCTCCAATGGGGCTGAATCGGGCCGCGGGGCATGACGGGAGTTGTAGGCACTAGCGAAAGTATGGCGCCGACTCCAGGCACCGCCCCAAGGCCACAATCCCTGTCGCTGATTGGCTGCGGGCAGTGATGGGCAGGAGCCCCGGCAAATGGGAGGCGGGAGCAGCCCATCCAACCCCTCCAGTCCAGCCCAGTGCATCCCCAGTACATCCCAGTACAACCCCAGTGCCCCTCCAGTCCTTCCCAGTACAGCCCAGTGCATCCCCAGTGCCCCTCCAGTCCTTCCCAGTACACCCCTGTCCCTCCCAATACACGAGTTCATTCCCAGTCCCTTCCAGTTCCTCCCAGTCCTCGCCACAATGTTCCCAGTGTCCATCCCACTGTCCTCCAGTGTCATTCCCAGTATGTCCCAGTGTCTCCCCAGTGTTTCCAAGGACAGTTTAACGTCTCAGGGTTGCCGTGGCAGCCAAACCCAGCAGTGGGGTCAGTGCAGTGTCCATGGCCACGGCCCCTTGCAGTGGCCCAGTGCAGCTTGGGCTGATGATCCACCCTTACAGCTGGCCCAGGGCAGGTCTGCAGTGGTTTTGGTGGCACCCTGGGCTGGCACACACCTGAGCAGTGTGTCTGTTTTCATGGGGAAACTTGGGAGTTTTAGATTGCTTCAAAAATAGAGAAAGGGAAAGCCCCTCTCAGGCTGGGTGCAGCCAGCTCTGCAAGCACAGCAGGTCCCAGGTAAGCGAGGACAGACAGGATGGGCTTGGGCAATGTGGAGCAAGGCTGTCCACACTGGGCCAGAGCTCAAGGCACAGCTGCTCTGAGCAGGCCAGAGCTCCTGAGGGGAGAGCCTGGGTCAGTATCAATCACAGAATGCTGCAATCGCCTCTGCTCTAAAGAGAAATGTAATAAAATACACCCTTTGAAAGAGGACAGTGTATTTCTTACAAGCTCTTTGAAATCTTTCTCCATAACTGCACTAGGAAAACTTTAATGGCCCTCTCAGGGCTTTGGTGTTGTTTACATCAGACTCAGTCCCTGAGAGTGTCTAAACTTCTCAAGAACTCAAAGTTAAACTCCAAAGCTTCTTGTAGTTTTAATGGGTCCCACTGAGGGACACAACTGAGAAAGTGTCCCCAGGTTCCAGTTAGAGCAGAACCCTGGAGGCACTGATGACAGGTGGGGACAAACAAGGCAAAGGTGTCTCTGGTGCTGAGCAAACCTGGATGTGTCTCAGGAATGCAAAGGGCCAAGGCTGAGCCCCAGCCCCTGGCAAGGCAGATCCTGTCCCTCCCTCCTTGCTCAGGGCTCTTCCCGGGATGGGCACTGCCATGTGGGGATGTGCCATGCCAAGGGCAGGACCATGGGGCGGCCCCTGCCCGGCTGCTGAGCAGGGACAAGGAGGCCATGAGGCCCCAGGGCTGCAAGGGTCACTTGTCCCCTCGTGGCCTCAGGCCCAGGGCCAGCAGCCATGGCCAAAGGGCTGCACAGGTTGGCTCTGTCAGGGCCTTGCAGCTGCTGCACATCCCTGTGCCCTCTGCAGCCCAGGCTGTCCTGCGGTGTCCCTGCCCTGGCCTCTGTCCCTGCAGGCTGTCGTCATCCCCCGGCTGCCCCACCTCGCTGGCCCCTTCCTTTGCTGACAGCTCTGCCTCCTGCCTGCCCCTGCCTGGCCACACAAAGCCTTGGCCTTGAGACCCAAAGGGTTCATTCCATTTTTACCGTGCCTGTGAACTTCCAGCACAGGAACAAGGCATGCAGGGGCTGCTTTCCCAGCAAGGATGGCTGGAAGAGAAGAAGACATCTGGCTCAAGGGTGCAGTGATAGAGAAAACAAGGACTGAATCTGTGAACTTGGGGTGGGATTTATGGAAATGGGTAAACTGTAATTGGCATTTAGCGACTGTATATGAGCAACACACTGGTAGAATTACATGTCCACGTCAGGTTAGGAGTTATCCCATGTTAGACCTCAGGCCTGAATAAACGATACCCTCTGAAATAGCAAATGAGTGTTAAGGAGCCTCATTCTGATATTTCAGAGATTTGGTGGCAGCGGGGCCTCACAGAACCAAGGAGTCAGCTGTGACACTGAGCAAACTCATGGAACAGAGGGTCCATGGTGACACAGCGGAACCCCATGGAACCAAAATCCATTTTGGCACGTTGGGGCCACACTGAACCAATGGTCCATTGTGATACCGTGGATCCAAGGAGACCATTGTGACACTGAGAAACCTCTTGGAACCAAGGGAACATTCTGACACAGCAAGGCCTCGTGGAGCCATGGGTCCATGGTGACACTGTGGATCCAAGGAGACCATTGTGACTGAGGAACCTCATGGAACCAAGAGTCCGTTGTTCAACTGCGGATCCTGTGGAACCAAGGGGAGCACAGTGACATTGCGGGGCCTCATGGAACAATGGAGACTCTTCTGACACTTTGGACCCACTGGAACAAAGGAGCCATCAGAGCATGGCAGGGCCTCGTGGAATCAAGGGCACTACAGTGAACACTGTGGGTGTCCATGGGATGAAGGGGCCATTCTGACACCGTGGAACCAAGGATGCCATTGTGACACTATGGGGCATCATGGAACCACAGGTCCACTGTGACACAGCAGGGCCTCATGGAACCATGGAGGCCATTTTGACACTTTGAGGCCTTGTGACACCAAGGAGGCATTGTGGCACTCCAGAGCCCTGTGCAGCCAAGGGGGCCATAGTGACTCTGTGGGGCTCAGTGAAACCAATCGTCTGTTGTGACACTGCAAGGCCTTATGGCATCATGGAGACCATTGTGACACCACAGGCCCCATGCATCCAAGAAGCCATTGTGACACTACAGGCCCCATGGATCCAAGGAGCCATTGTGACACTACAGGCCCCATGCATCCAAGAAGCCATTGTGACACTACAGGCCCTATGGATCTAAGGAGCCATTGTGACACTACAGGCCCCATGGATCCAAGGGGCCATTGTGACACTACAGGCCCCATGGATCCAAGGGGCCATTGTGACACTACAGGCCCCATGGATCCAAGGGGCCATTGTGACACTATGGAGTCTTGGCAGGGCAAGGGGCACTTGTCACACTGTGTGGCACCATGGAACCAAGGGGTCCATTGTGACACTTCAGGGCCCTATGGAACTAAGGATCCATGGAACAATGCAGGACTCCATGGAACCAAAGGTCCACTGTGACATTGCAAGGCCTCATGGAACCCTGGAGGCCATGGTGACACTTTGAGGCCTCGTTGAATCAAGGGGCTCTGCAGGGCCTCGTGGAACCAAGGAGACCCTTCTGACACTGGGAGTCCCCATGGAACCAAGGGTCCATTGTGATACTGTGGCACCAAGGAGACCCCTGTGACACTGCAAGGCCTCATGGAAGCAAGGGTTTGGCCTCCCAGGGGCTACCTGACAGGTCCAGCTGATCTTGGAATGTTGAGGGCTGCCTCTCATCAGTCCCTGGAGAACTGGAGCTCTGTGCTTTCCTTCCTATGGAAAAGAACCATCCGTCTTTCCAGGTGCCCACAGCCAAAACTGATACTCCTCCTGAAAAATTCCCTATATGCAAGGGTTCTCCCAGACAAAAGCTGGCAAGACAGACACCTCTGGTTGGCCTGGTCCTCTGGTGGTCACCTCTCATCTCAAGGAAGTCCTGAGGAAAGTATTTGAGCAGGTTTGACTGCTGGAACATCAATGAGTCTCTCATCCTCTAAAAAACTCAGATGCTATTCTGATCATATGTGTCTTTTCTTTCTCATTGTATCTTATGCATAAATACTATTTTCAGCTAAAAAATATTATTCTTCTCACTCTACCAGTGTTTGCTGACACAAAAAAGCTCGTCTACGTATGGATCCAGGTCACCTGTATAAGCACACACAATAAAGAATTCAGCAGGAATGATTTGTCTCTGCTCCCATCTGTCACATCTCCTCTGGAGCTGGAGGTGCAGCCCCAGCACTTGGGAGGGCTCAGGGGCTCACCAGCTCAGCTCCCACACAGAGAACTTGCAGACCCTGGGCTGCTCTCCTTGGCCCCTGCACGCTCAGCCAGACTGGGATGGACACTGATGGTTTCTGTGCCAGGCTCTCTGAGCCCAGCCCAGCTCCCTGCAAGCTCTGCCAGCTGCCCTGAGCTCTGTGCAGCACCAAGGGCCTCTCCCCAGCACAGCCCAGCCGGCTCTGGCCCCACAGCTCTGCTCAGCCCAGGCTGCTCTGGCCACTGGCCCCACGGCCTCAGCCCCTGGCCAGGGCACAGCAGCAGCTGCAGCTCAGCCAGGACTCAGCCCCAGCCGTGGGGGAAGGGGCTTGGCCAAGGCCAAAGGAGGCTCCCTGGGTGCCCTGCTCCCCTCGGGCTGAGGTGCTGAGAGCTCTGCAGCCCCTGCTGCCATCCCATCTGCCCAGGCCAGCACAAGAGCCCGGCCTTGGGGCCCTCCAGAGCTGCTCCTGCTCCAGGCCCAGGGCCCATCCCAGAGCTGGGGCAGCCACAAAGCTGTGCCCATTTCTGGTCATTGCTGCTCTGATGGGGATGGATCCTCAGCCCCTTGGAGGCTGCTGATGAATTTTACTACTCCAGAGGCCTCTTCTTTGTTGAGCTCTTCAGTTCAGGAACTCAGTGAAAAAGGCTCATAACTATTTATTTAAAATTCCCAAACAAGAAATGCAGCTGGGAATAATTGAAGTTTTCAATCCTTCTGAGGTTACTTAAATAGATTGCAGAAGTGTATTTAAAGTGAATATTCTGTTTTGAAAACTATGCAGAGAGAACTGTTTTGTCCTGTTTTCTTTTCCTGTTTTTCCTGTTTGTAGTTTGATATCAGCAATGTCCAATTGATATTGACCCCCAGCACCTTCTAATACAGTCTGAATAGATATGAAAATGAACACCCTTCATGTTTGGCAATCAGTAACACTTGGTCCCTACCCCCTCCCCACCATTTCCCCCATCCAACCCCTGGCACTCAGAGCAGCTGAGGAATGGAGTCACACCCAGGGGTGTCCCCAGGGCTCAGGACTGGGGCCAGGTCAGTGAAATCTCTTGATTGCTGATCTGGACGAGGCCATCGAGGGCACCCTCAGGCAGTTCCCAGGTGAGCCCAAGCTGGGTGGGAGTGTGGCTGTGCTGGAGGGCAGAAGCTCTGCATAGGGATCTGGACAGGCTGGAGCCATGGGCCCAGGACAATTGGATGAGGTTCACCAAGGCCAAGGGCCGGGTCCTGCCCTGGGCTCACAACCACCCCAAATCCCTGGCCGTGCCCTGCCCCTGATCCCCACAGCCTGTCCTGTTTCCTTCATCCCTGCATTGCCAGGGACTTTCTGGGACAAGGGAGCTCTGCTCTGGGGATGGAGGGAGGTCCAAGCACCACCACTGGAGTGGGAACCACAACTCATCAGGTTTGTGTCCTTTGGGGGTTGGAAACTGGTGAGACTCAGAGGCACAGAAAGTTTCTCTTCATGGCCAACAGACCACGGTTGAACAGGACACAATTTAATAACAATCACACTCTTCCCTGAGCTATGTGCAATGTCCCAGCAGTGTCTGATGAGTCCACCATCCACAAGTGATTTCCATACTAAACCAGATTTTAGACAAAGGTGGTCTTGTGATAGAAATAAACACAATTAAGTTCTTGTACCAGGATGCTCATCCTGGAGTGGTGCAAAACAGCTCAAACAATTCCTGATTTGCAAAGCTGTCAGTGGTGGATGGAGAAGGGAGGTCAGGCTGCTTTTGGTGTTGAGGAAATGCTGAAACCAGCCTGACTCATTTCATCTCCTCCTGGCCTGGCTGATCTCCCCTCTTGCCCCTTCCACCCATTGGCTTCTGTCTCCCACCAGGCCCCCGGTGAAGAGCCTGGCTCTGTGTTCTCCATCCCCTCCTCGCTGGCACTGCCAGGCTGGGATGAGGAGCCCCTCAGCCTTCCCTGCTCCAGGCTGGACAAGCCCAGCTCCCTCAGCCTCTGCTCACAGTCCAAGGGCTCCAGCCCCACCTTGGAGGCCCTTCCCTAACCCTGCTCCAGCTTCCAGACATCTTTCCTGCCCTGGGGAACCCAACCCAGGCCACAGGGACCTGGCTAATCCACGTCCTTGATGTCCTGGTCACACAGCCCTGGCCCCTTTTCCCCATGTCAGGCTCTGGGGTAGATCCTGTGGAACATCCTTTGGTGGAGGCTGTGGCTCCAGGTGGACCGGGGGGATACTGGGAGACAGGGACCCCGCTGGGCATGAACAGCATTGGACTTGTTGGGAGAAACTGTGAGGGGGAGCTGGGGCGGAGTGACCAACCCAGTGACCTCACACAGCCCTCCTGGGATGTCACACAGCCCCTCTGTGATGTCACAGCCTGCGCTGAGATGTCACAGCCCATTCTCTAATGTCACACAGCTGGTCTCTGATGTCACAGCCAACTCTGTGGTGTCATAATCTGCTCTGTGATGTCAGACATCTGTCCTGTGATGTCACAGCTGGCTCTGTGATGTCACAGAGGCAATCTATGATGCTGTAGCTTCTCAATGACTTCACATAACCCCCTCTGTGATGTCATAGCCCACTCTGTGGCCTCATGTTACCAGATGATAAATTGTCTCCACCAAGTTAGCTGACACCTGGAGCTTGTTCTCCAAAACCCCAGGCCTATGGAAACCACACAATGCCCATTGTGTCAGAAGGGGAACTGAAAGTTCACCAGCCTCAGTGTCCTGCCAGCTCAGCCAGGCCCCCTGGAACATTGGGGTCCACGACCACCAGGGACCACCAGAGAGACCCCCAGGACAGAAGAGAGCATGGGTAAAGGGGAGGGGAAATATTTTAATGATTCTGGGGAAATGATTATCAGATGTATGTTCAGTCCAGGACAATCAGTGAATATGTGTGCAAAATACAGAATATGAACAGAAACTTTCCTGCACTCAGCATGCTCGGCTTTGGGAGGAGCTATCCCCCGTGCACCCAGCTGAATAAAGAATGCTGCTTCTTAATGCTGCATTGGGGTTAAGGAGTACCTGGTACCCCCTTTTTGGGAAACCCTGGACTCCCCTTTCCTGGGCTCAAGGACCCCCTGGAACTCCCTTCTACCTCTCCACGTCCCTGCCCCCCATTTCTGTGACCCTGAGACCCCCCTGCACCCCCATTCCTGAAAACTGACACACCCTTTTACCCCTTTGCCCGGCACTCAGACCCCCCTGCACCCCCTTACCTGGCACAAACACAACATGTTCCCGGCCCCCTGCCTCTCCCAGCCCCCAGCCCCACCCTTTTCCCTGACCTGGGACCCCTGCGTCCCCATTCCTGCCTTTCCCAGCCCCCAGCCCCTCCTTTCCTCATACTCAGGAGCCCTGGCACCGCCTTTCCTGGACACAGGATTCCCTGGACACCCCATCCCAGCTCTCCCAGTCCCTGAACCCCCTTTCCTTGGCTCTGAGCCTCTGAACCTCCTTCCCAGCTCTGCCAGCCAGGACATTGGGATAGCCAGAGTCGGGATATTGGGATAGCCAGAGTTGGGATATTGAGATAGCCAGAGCCGGGATATTGAGATAGCCAAAGCCTGGATATTGGGATAGCCAGAGCAGGGACATTGGGATAGCCAGAGCAGGGATATTGGGACAGCCAGAGCCAGGATATTGGGACTGCCAGAGCCGGGACATTGGGATAGGCAGAGCTGGGACATTGGGATAGGCAGAGCTGGGATATTGGGATAGCCAGAGCTGGGACATTGGGATAGCCAGAGCTGGGATATCGGGACAGCCAGAGCTGGGACATTGGGATAGCCAGAGCTGGGACATTGGGATAGGCAGAGCTGGGATATTGGGACAGCCAGAGCTGGGACATTGGGACAGCCAGAGCAGGGATATGGGGATAGCCAGAGCTGGGAAAATGGGATGGCCAGAGCCGGGACATTGGGACTGCCAGAGCAGGAATATTGGGATAGGCAGAGCTGGGACATTGGATTAGCCAGAGCCAGGATATTGGGACAGCCAGAGCTGGCACATTGGGATAGGCAGAGCTGGGATATTGGGATAGCCAGAGCTGGGATATGGGGATAGGCAGGGCTGGGACATTGGGATAGCCAGAGCTGGGATATTGGGACAGCCAGAGCTGGGATATGGGGATAGCCAGAGCTGGGACATTGGGATAGCCAGAGCTGGGACATTGGGATAGCCAGATCCGGCTCAAAGACAGGAACCGGCCCGTGGCCGACAGTGACCTGGAGATGGGGCCGGTACAACCAGAGCAGGGGGAGTGGGGGGAGCCAGGGGCTGGGCTGGGATCTGTGGGAATGGAGGACTCTGAGGGGCTGGGATGGGATCTCTGGGGATGGGGGGGATCTCTGGGGCTGGGATGGGAATCCAGGGGGCTTCAAGGGGCTCCCTGTGGCTTGGATACGACTCCATGGGTCCGTTCTCTCCTCGTTCCAAGGTCTGCACAGGGTGCAGGTGGTTTCCAGCTGTGACCTCCTGTCCAACGGAGTGTCCATGGATCCCACCAGTATGGCTATGAGGGCTGGGATTTCATCTGCTTCCAGCTGGGATCTGGGAGCTTTGCAGTGTCCGATGGTGCCGCCTAGATCACCCACAGGTGCTGGGAATCCAAAGGGATCATGGTGGAGCAGATGAAGTATTACCTGGGACACACCTGTGTGGAAGGGCTCCCAAAATACATCAGATATGGTCGGGAGGCTCTGGAGCACAAAGGTGGGTGTGGGAGGGGAAGGCCAGCACCAGGGGAGTGCCCTGTCCCTACCCTGAGCCCAGCACGAGCCTTTCCTTGGGTGTTGTGTGCCCTGCCCGGGGCAGGAGGGCACTGCCGGAGCGGCTTTGGTGGCCCCAGGCACCCGGCCATGCTGCAGCCACTGCAGGGCTCCTGGGGAATGTTCCAGAGCAGAGCTGAAAGCCAACAACAGTTTCTGGAGAAGATTCTGCCCCTGGGCCTGCGCTGGGAGCCCAAGGGCAACAGCCCAAAGTGCTGGAGCTCAGTGTCCCTTGGCCAGGCCGTGTTCCCTGGCTGTGCCCTGTCCCTCGGCTGTGCCCTGTCCCTGTCCCCTGTCCCTCAACTGTGCCCAGTGCCTTGGCTGTCCCCTGTCCCCTACCCCTTGGCTGTCTCCTGTCCTTCGGCTGTGCCCTGTCCCTGTCCCCTTTCCCTCAGCTGTGCCCTGTCCCTTGCCTGTCCCCAGTCCTTGTCCCCTGTCCCCTGTCCCTCAGCTCTGTGGGGCCACTGGTGGCAGCAGGACCTGGGGCAGCCCTGGGGGAGAACAACCCAGAGCCCCAGCTGGGCCAGTTGCCCCAGTTCCCCCCAGGACACTCCCAGCATGGGCCCTGTGGCTCACAGTCACCCCCAGTATGGTCCCAGTCACTTCCAGTTACACTCAGTGTGATCCCAGTATCATCCCTGTCACTCCCAATATCGTCCCAGCATGCTCCCAGGTGTGTTCCCATTCACCCCTATAATAGTTCCAGGCACTCCCAGTATGGTTCCAGTCCTTCCCAGTATGAACCCAGTCACTCTCATTACAGTGCCAGATGCCCCCAGTATGGTCCCAGTCACTCCAAGTCACCCAGTATGATTCCAGTCACTCCCAGTATGATTCCAGTCACTCCCAGACAGTCTCAGGATTATTCCAGTAACTTCCTTTATGGTTCCTCTGTGATCCCAGTCACTCTTGGTCTCTCCCAGTATATCCCTGTTGATCCCAGAGTGTTTCCACTCACTCCCAGTTGCTCTCAGTAGCTTCCAGTATGATTCCAGTTGCTCATTGCCACTCCCAGTCACCTCCAGCATGATCCAGTCACTTTCTGTATATCCCATTTTCCCCAACATGGTCCCAGTTGCCCTCAGCCTGCTCCAGGTCACTTCCAGTATGATCCCAGAATGACTCCAGTCACCCTCAGTGTGGTGCCAGTTGCTCCCAGTATGATCCCATTTGTCCCCAGCATGGTCCCATTTCCTCCCAGTATGATCCCAGTTGCCTCTAGCACAGACCCAGTCACTCCCAGTATGATCCTACTCTGATGCCATAGTGATCCCAGTGGCACCCAGCATGGTCCCAGTTGCTCCCAGGGTGATCCCAGTTGCTCTCAGTGGTCCCTCGCATAGACCCAGTCACTCCAAGTGTGATCCCAGTATGTGTCCACTATGATCCCACTTTTCCCCAGCATGATCCCAGTCAATCCCAGTTGCCCCCAGTGTAGACTCAGTCACTCCCAGTTGCTCCAGGTGCCCATAGCCGAGACTGTGGTTCCACCTCCAAAATTCCCTAAATCCAAAGATTGCTCCCAGACAAAATCTGCCATTCCTGACAAGTCTTGCTGGCCTTGGCCTAGTGAGGCTCTCACCTGCCTTCCAAGCACAGGGGCTCTGTGCTTTCCTTCCTATGGAAAAGAACTGTCCTTCTCGTCCAGGTGCCCATGGCATGAACTGGGATTTCACCTCCAACACTGCCTGTTGTGACAGACTGGAGGAGATTGTTGGCTGGAAACATTTCATGTGTGGGGAGGAAGGGGCAGGTCCAGCCTTGCCCTGCCATGGAACCCCAGCCCTGCCCTGCCCTGGAACCCCAATCCCCCCAGAGCCTCTATCCCAGCCCAGCAGTGTCTGCCAGTCCCTGGCACAGCACAGGCAATGCTCCACAGCCACCTCTGGAGCCCCCAGCCCAGCTCCTGAGTGACCAAATGACCCCAAGTCCCACCTGGGGGAAGGGCCCAGGAACACCAAGGGGTATTTAAGGCTGACCACAAGGCAAGCACACAGCTTGACCCTACCTCCTCTTGGAATTTCTATCTGAACACCACTGGAATCCAGGAGTTGGTAGCTGTCTGTGTGCTTCTCTATATATTTTTTTGTCTTTCTCTCTTTCTGTCGTCTTCTACTTCAATCCACTTACAAATGTTGATTACCTTACAACTGAACAGGCTTAGAGTTTGGGAAGTGAATGGGCCAAGGTAATGCTCTGAGAAGTGTTTTTTGTTGATTGAATGTCATGCTAAACCTTTTGCCAAAGTTTCCCTGATTTTCTAAAGTTGCCAGTAAAGGCTGTTTTGTTGTTTGGAGCTCCGGAGAATCTCTTATTGGTATTTCTCCTGTTCATCCAACTCAGAGGACACAAACAATTGTAATTCCTTTGAAATGTCTCCTTGAGAGAGTTGTTTGGGGGATGGGGGTCAGGGCTTGTGTGTCCTGCTTGGCACAGCCCAGGCAGGGCTTTCACAGCCACATTCCACACTCCATTTCCCAGCTGGAGCCGCTGGTGCCTCTGAGTTCTGCTGCCCCAGCCCCAGGGACGCTCTCCTTGTCTGCCCATTCCCCCACGGTCTCTGGGCAGGGATGGCCTCAGTGGGGGCTGCTGACATCCTCAGCAACTTGGAGGCTGCTGCTGAATTTTACTGCTCCAGAGGCTTGCTCAGCCTTCAGCTCTTCAGTTCAGCAATTCAGCGTCCCAGAGCTCATTAACGTTCAGAACACCTTAACAAGCCAAGCATCTGGGAATAATTAGATTTAAGTTTTCAAATCTTTAGTGGTTAATTAGGCAGATTCCAGTAGTGGAGTTGAAGTGAATGTATTTTATTTACACAGGCAGTGATAAACCATTTTTAGGTCCTGTTTAGTTTTTTCCCTATTAATTTATTGAAATCTGCAATCTCAAATGGACACTGAATCCAAGTATCTCCTCATGCAGTTGGAATAGATATGAAAATCAAGACCCTTCATGGCTGACAATCAATCAGACTCTGTCCCTACCCCCACCCCACCATTTCCCCCATCCAAGCCCTGGCACTCAGAGCAGCCTTGTGCAAATCTGAGCTCCCTCCAGCCCAGGCTGCACCTGCAGCTTTCAGCTCCTTGGCTCCAACTCCCACCTGCTTTCCTTGTTGAAGGAGCTGCCCGAGACACAGAGGGATGTTCATTTCTTGTCAGCCAACAAACCCAAGGGAAGGCACAGCTCCATCAAATGCAAAAGTCACTTCTCTGCTGGATATTAAATCCACTTTGCACAGCAGACAGTCCCAGAGCAATGGAAAACACCTTCTGTGCCCAGCACAGATCCCAAGGCCCCCCAACCCCTCCCTGCCCCGATTCTGCCCAGATTTGCTCTTCGCACACACGAGTCACAGGCTGAAGTCAGGAGCTCCCTCCATGGCCAGAGGGAGGAAAAGAGGGAAAGTGGATCAAGAGCTCTCCTGTGCAGAACCAAGGTCCAAGTGCCCCTGCAGTGGGAACCACAACTCATCAGGTCTGTGTCCTTTGGGCTCAGGGATGGTGACACTCAGAGGCACAGAAAGGTTTCTTGCCAACAAACACAAATTGAACATTTGAACAGTTTAATAACCATCACAGCTGTTCCCTCAGCTCTCTGTGATGTCCCAGCAGCATCTGACATGTCCCCCATCCCCAAGCGATTTCTCTACAGGAGCAGTTTTAGACAAAGACATAAGAAAAGGCAATTCTATGATAGATTTAAAAATAGTAAGATGTAATTCATATTTATTTGAACTTCAAAAAGATTGGGCCACTCCCTGATGTGCAAAGCGTGGAACCAGTCCATTGAGAGACATTTGAAAGACCAGAAAGCATCTGGAGGGGGAAATCTGGGTGCAACGGGAAGTACATAGATCCACCTGGTCTAGTGCAGAGATATCTTTTGACATGGCCATTTCAACAGGAGAACTGGAAACACCTAAAGGAAGAGGGAGAGGAAAGAATAAACAGAATATTGGTGACTCAAGGAGATGGGAAGACCAGTATTTCTTCTCCTTCTGCCATCAGTACATCAGAAAATTGATGTTTCTTAAAAGTACTGAAGTGACTCAGATAATAAAAAATGTGCTTGTATAATATGAAATGTACAAGTATTAACACCTGTGCCCCTTTCCAGGCAGACATCAGCTGTGTGCCCATGACCAGGCAGTGCCACTTGTGCCCTGAGGTGCCGAGCTGGGACTGGATCTCTCAGAGAGGAGCTGAGGGAGAGCAGAGCACCTTGCAAGCTGCAGGTCCCTGCCAGCCCCGCAGGGCTCCTGTGCCATCAACATCTGCTCTGCTCCAGCCTGGAACAGGGCCCAGCATGGTGCCGGGACCATCAGAGAGCTGAGGTGTGTGCTGGAATTCAATGCCCTCCCCATGGCGCAGCAGCCCTGCATTTCCCTGCTCCAGCCTTGGTCTCCAGCACAGCCATGGAGGCTCTTTGGGCTCCTGAGTGTTCCTGCTGTGTCCATGCCCCCAAGGGCACAGAGCAGCCTCCTCTCTCGGGCACTTGCCTGTTTTCCATGCCTTGCACAGGCGCTGGCCCTGCCCCACAAGGCCTGGGCTGAGTCCTGCCCTGCACGCTCAGCCAGGCTGGGATGGACACTGATGGTTTCTGTGCCAGGCTCTCTGAGCCCAGCCCAGCTCCCTGCAAGCTCTGCCAGCTGCCCTGAGCTCTGTGCAGCACCAAGGGCCTCTCCCCAGCACAGCCCAGCCGGCTCTGGCCCCACAGCTCTGCTCAGCCCAGGTTGCTCTGGCCACTGGCCCCACGGCCTCAGCCCCTGGCCAGGGCACAGCAGCAGCTGCAGCTCAGCCAGGACTCAGCCCCAGCCATGGGGGAAGGGGCTTGGCCAAGGCCAAAGGAGGCTCCCTGGGTGCCCTGCTCCCCTCGGGCTGAGGTGCTGAGAGCTCTGCAGCTCCTGCTGCCATCCCATCTGCCCAGGCCAGCACAAGAGCCCGGCCTTGGGGCCCTCCAGAGCTGCTCCTGCTCCAGGGCCAGGGCCCATCCCAGAGCTGGGGCAGCCACAAAGCTGTGCCCATTTCTGGTCATTGCTGCTCTGATGGGGATGGATCCTCAGCCCCTTGGAGGCTGCTGATGAATTTTACTACTCCAGAGGCCTCTTCTTTGTTGAGCTCTTCAGTTCAGGAACTCAGTGAAAAAGGCTCATAACTATTTATTTAAAATTCCCAAACAAGAAATGCAGCTGGGAATAATTGAAGTTTTCAATCCTTCTGAGGTTACTTAAATAGATTGCAGAAGTGTATTTAAAGTGAATATTCTGTTTTGAAAACTATGCAGAGAGAACTGTTTTGTCCTGTTTTCTTTTCCTGTTTTTCCTGTTTGTAGTTTGATATCAGCAATGTCCAATTGATATTGACCCCCAGCACCTCCTGATGCAGTCTGAATAAATGTGAAAATCAAGACCCTTCATGGCTGACAATCAATAACACTTTGTCCCCAACCCCTCCCCACCATTTCCCTCATCCAACCCCTGGCACTCAGAGCAGCCGAGGAATGGAGTCACACCCAGGGGTGTCCCCAGGGCTCAGGACTGGGGCCAGGTCAGTGAAATCTCTTGATTGCTGATCTGGACGAGGCCATCGAGGGCACCCTCAGGCAGTTCCCAGGTGAGCCCAAGCTGGGTGGGAGTGTGGCTGTGCTGGAGGGCAGAAGCTCTGCAGAGGGATCTGGACAGGCTGGAGCCATGGGCCCAGGACAATTGGATGAGGTTCACCAAGGCCAAGGGCCGGGTCCTGCCCTGGGCTCACAACCACCCCAAATCCCTGGCCGTGCCCTGCCCCTGATCCCCACAGCCTGTCCTGTTTCCTTCATCCCTGCATTGCCAGGGACTTTCTGGGACAAGGGAGCTCTGCTCTGGGGATGGAGGGAGGTCCAAGCGCCACCACTGGAGTGGGAACCACAACTCATCAGGTTTGTGTCCTTGGGGGTCGGAAACTGGTGAGACTCAGAGGCACAGAAAGTTTCTCTTCATGGCCAACAGACCACGGTTGAACAGGACACAATTTAATAACAATCACACTCTTCCCTGAGCTATGTGCAATGTCCCAGCAGTGTCTGATGAGTCCACCATCCACAAGTGATTTCCATATTAAAATTAATTTTAGACAAATGTAGTTCTGTGATAAATAATAAACACAATTAAGATCTTGTATCAGAATGCTCGTCCTGGAGTGGGGGCAAAAAAGCTCAGAACACTTCCTGATTTGCAAAGCTGTCAGTGGTGGATGGAGAAGGGAGGTCCGTCTGCTTTTGGTGTTGAGGTAATGCTGAAACCAGCCTGACTAATTTCATCTCCTCCTGGCCTGGCTGATCTCCCCTCTTGCCCCTTCCACCCATTGGCTTCTGTCTCCCACCAGGCCCCCGGTGAAGAGCCTGGCTCTGTGTTCTCCATCCCCTCCTCGCTGGCACTGCCAGGCTGGGATGAGGAGCCCCTCAGCCTTCCCTGCTCCAGGCTGGACAAGCCCAGCTCCCTCAGCCTCTGCTCACAGTCCAAGGGCTCCAGCCCCACCTTGGAGGCCCTTCCCTAACCCTGCTCCAGCTTCCAGACATCTTTCCTGCCCTGGGGAACCCAAACCAGGCCACAGGGGACCTGGATAATCCACGTCCTTGATGTCCTGGTCACACAGCCCTGGCCCCTTTTCCCCATGTCAGGCTCTGGGGTGGATCCTGTGGAACATCCTTTGGTGGGGGCTGTGGCTCCAGGTGGACCGGGGGGATACCGGGGGACAGGGACCCTGCTGGGCATGAACAGCATTGGACTTGTTGGGAGAAACTGTGAGGGGGAGCTGGGGCAGAGTGACCAACCCAGTGACCCTCCTGGGATGTCACACAGCCCCTCTGTGATGTCACAGCCTGCACTGACATGTCACAGTCCATTCTCTAATGTCACACAGCTGGTCTCTGATGTCACAGCCAACTCTGTGATGTCATAATCTGCTCTGTGATTTCAGACCTCTGTCCCGTAATGTCACAGCTGGCTCTGTGATGTCACAGAGGCAATCTATGATGCTGTAGCTTCTTGATGACCTCACATAACCCACTCTGTGATGTCATAGATCACTCTGTGACCTCATGTTACCAGATGAAAAATTGTCTCCACCAAGTTAGCTGACACCTGGAGCTTGTTCTCCAAAGCCCCAGGCCTATGGAAACCACACAATGCCCATTGTGTCAGAAGGAGAACTGGAAGTTCACCAGCCTCAGTGTCCTGCCAGCTCAGCCAGGCCCACTGGAACATTGGGGTCCACGACCACCAGGGACCACCAGAGAGACCCCCAGGACAGAAGAGAGCATGGGTAAAGGGGAGGGGAAATATGTTAATGATTCTGGGGAAATGATTATCAGATGTGTGTTTAGTCCAGGACAATCAGTGAACATGTGTGCAAAACACAGATTATGAACAGAAAATTTCCTGCACTCGGCCTGCTCGGCTTTGGGAGGAGCTATCCCCCGTGCACCCAGCTGAATAAAGAATGCTGCTTCTTAATGCTGCATTGGTGTGAAGGAGTTTTCTGTTTTACCAAATTTTTGGTAACACTCCACTGCCAAGGAAAGCTCTGTCTCCTGCTGCTCACAAACAGAGAAGGGCTGGTGGCAGATGTGGGGGTCGGAGGCTGCCTGGGGCACAGTGACCATGAAATAATCAAGTTTTCATTGATCTGCAAAAGAAGGAGGGGCAGCAACAAAACTGCCACACTGGAATTAGGAAGGGCAAACTTTGGCCTATTTAGGATGCTGATTTGGGGAGTACCGAATCAGGTACTGATTTTTAATGGAAAACATTGAAAACAAAGGGGTCCAGGGAGGATGGACACATTTCCAGAAAGTAATCTTAAGGGGGAAGAAGCAGCCTGTCCCAGTGTGGCCAAAGATGAGCTGGTGAGGAAAATGACTGCCCTGGCTGCCCGTGGAGCTTTTGTGGGAACTCAGGGGAAAGAAGAAGTGGCAACTCAGAAAGTGTTTAAAGATGTTCTTAGGTCATTCAGAAAGAGAAGCTGAGAGGTGAAAGCTCAATTAGAACTCAACCTGGCATCTTCTGTAAGAAGAATAAAACATGTTCTTATAAAAAAATTATAGCAAATGGAGTGGGAAGGAGAACCTCTACTCATTGGATGCAGTGGAGCATACAGGAACTAAAGATAAGGAAAAGTCCAAGCTACTTAACACCTTGTTTGTATCAATTTTCAATATACGGACAGGTTGTCCTCAGGACAAGAGTTCTCCTGGGCTGGTAGATGGGCACAGGGAGCAGAACAGGCCTCTGGAATCCAGGAGGAAGCAGCTGGGGACCTGCTGGGCCACTCAGATGCTCACAGGTGTATGGGATCAGATGGGATCCATCCTAGGGGGATGAGGGAGCTGGTGGATGAGCTCCCCAAGCTGCTCTCCATCATTTACCATCAGTCCTGGCTCACCAGGGAGGTCCCAGAGCACTGGAGGTGCCAGTGTGAGCCCATCCCCAAGAAGGGCTGGGAGGAGGATCTGGGGAACTCCAGGCCTGTCAGCCTGACCTCAGCGCCCGGCAAGGTTCTGGAACAGATCACCCTGAGTGCCATCACAGGGCACCCACAGGATGGCCGAGGGGTCAGAGCCAGACAGTGTGGATTTCAATGCCTGCATGGATGATCTGCATGAGGGGATTCAGTCCAGCATCAGCAAATTTGCAGATGACACCAAGCTGGGTGTGGGTGTTGATCTTCTGGAAGGCAGGAGGGCTCTGCAGAGGGACCTGGATCCAGGGCTGGATCCAGGGCCCAAATCCAACAAGGTGAGGTTTAACAAGTCCAAGTGCCAGGTCCTGCACCTTGGCCACAACAACCCCTGCAGCGCTACAGGCTGGGGACAGAGTGGCTGGACAGCAGCCAGGCAGAAAGGGACCTGCAGGGACTGATGGACAGCAGGCTGGACATGAGCCAGCAGTGTGCCCAGGTGGCCAAGAAGGCCAATGGCTCCTGGCCTGGATCAGGAATGGTGTGGCCAGCAGGACCAGGGCTGCTGTGTCAGCCCTGATCTGCCCCCAGCTCTGCACACAGACATTGCTGCACAGCTCCAGAGGAGGGAACAAAAGGAGGATTTCTGGTGAAAACTTTCCTGGGAGATCCTTTAGTTCATTTAAAGCCACTGAGAGCACAGCTCCTCATTGACACAGTCTGGGGCCACAGCAAAGGTAGAGAGAAACAAAATGAGAAATGGCACAAGGAATGGCCTTTGTGGACAATCTTAAAAAACTAAAACACAGGGGAAAAACCCCACAACCAAACCAACAGGAACAATCAAAGATTACTTTTATTACAAATTATTTGCAGAAGCTGGCCAGCAATTTTGTCAGTGCTACCCAGAGTGCTTTTGTCACAGGAAACTCAGACTTTTTGTCACAGGAATCATGATTAGCAGATCTTGAAATGCTCTCAAGTCCCTGAGCACTAAGTCACGGAGAATTGAAGCCACACAGGCCACATCTGCAGTGCTCAAACACAGCCCTGTTGCTGCTGCTGCTGCTGCTGAACTAGAATCAACTGACAGAGGCCATCACAGAAATTGCCTCTGGAGTGTCAAATACAATGAAAAATTCCACCAGGAGAAAGAGAAACCAGAACTTCTCGACTCGCTTGATTATTTCTTCCTAGCAGCAGCAGAAAGTGGAGATGGACAGAGATATTTCCAGCCGCTCCTGATCCCAGTGGAGCCCAGCCTGCTGCCCAATCCCAGCGGGAACCTGAGCCCAGCCCGGGGAGCTCCCGCAGTGTCAGGAGCTCAGCGCACGCGGGGCCAGGCCCAGAGCTCCGGGCGCGGCCGCCCATTGCGGGGCAGCGGCGCAGACGGAATGTCCTGCGGCCCAAACCTCCTGCTCCTGCCTCACAGCGCCCAGCGTTCTCCCCTTCCTGCTCCTCTCCCAGCATGGCACACATTCCAGCTCGGAGGAGGCTTCCCCAGAGAGGGCTCCTGCTCCTGTTACAGCCTCAGTGTCCCTGCAGAGGAACAGGGCATCTTTCAGGCACTTCCACAAGCTCCGGGTTCCCATTTCATGGGGATTCTAGGATGAAAATGGCCTTGTTAGGAAGGACAAAAGCAGAAGGAGTGGTGTCGCTGTAGAGCAGGACGGGAACGAAAATTACTCCAAATCAAAGGCAAAGAGAATGAACTCTGATTTATTTCAAATGCACCGCTCTATTTATAGAGAACATTGTGCGGACTGATTTTGTTGGTCTTAGAGTAAAAACATCTCACACCATTGGTGTGCAGTGAATGACGCACAGTGGCAGAAACAATCTATAAACAATATGAACAACAAGAGAGATTAGAGAATTATTTACATTCTTTCCCAAATGTCTCCCAGGCTCTCGCCTGGTTAGAAAACCTTATCTTTTTCTCTCTGACTGAACTGAGAATATCCACATTTGCCTTCCTGATGAACTTTCTCCAGGAAGTTGGGGCTGTGTGCTGGGACCCACGGTGGGCTGGGTGGGAAAAGCACTTTGGCACTTTTGCACAGAGCTTCCTTGGGGATGTTGAGGGGAGGAACAAAGGTGGGACAAGAGAGAGCTGCAGATCATTGAGAGAGGAACAAGGGTAGGCAAAGTCAAGGGGCAAAGGCATTAAGAAGGCCTTTGTGTCCAGGGGCATCTGCATGGAAACCACCAGGCCTCTGGCAGAAAGGCGGCCATGCCCACCAGGCCTTTGTGACCCGCGGTGACATCGTGCCCCGAGGCCATTGTGACGCATGCGCATGTCATGACCCTGCTGCCCCACCACCCATGCCAACAGCAAGGCAGCCTGGTCAGGGAGAGCGAGCTGAGGAAGGATGACAGTGTTGCCTTTTGGCCTGCACAGATGTTGACTTTAGGTGTGGGCTGCTTTCACAGAATCACAGAATGACTGGTGTCAGGGTCTGTCCGAAAATCCCTCATGTTTGCCTCACGACTGCCTCCAAGGACTGAGACCCTAGACCCTGAAAGTAGCTCTAGCCTGGCTGAGGTGGAAAATCTGCCAAGCCTTAAGGACTGGTATGCGATGCCATGGGAACTCAGTGCGAGAACAATGGACTGGTCATGGTGGACTGAGCCCTAATCAGTTTGTCCTGTACCTTCGGTCCTGTACTCTTGGTCCTGCACTGACGTGATGACTACAACTGGTTCCCAAAATGAGTCCACACCCACCATGTAGCCAGGAGAACTGCTGCTTTGGCCAGATGCCACCCGCTTTGAAGAACCCTATAAAAGACTGAAGGAGTTTTGAGGACTTTGTCCGGACCCCACCTGGAGAAGACAGCCTATGAGCATCTCGTCAAGCTCCGAGGGCCTCGTCTCTTCAGACTGGTAGCTATAATCCCCTTCCCCTCTTTCTCTATCTTTCACTCTATCTCTTTATTTCTCTCCCACTATCGCAGTTGTTGGCACTAAATAAAAGTGCATTTTTGTTTAAGCAAAGTGTTGTGTCCCCTGCTGTGTCTTTTGTGCTTTGAGATCTCCAAAAAGAACCTATCAGGGACCCTGCATGTATTTGCGGACCCTGACATTAAATTGGCGTAGTCGGCAGGATCTTGGTAGACAGATTAAGGGTTGCGGGTTGTATGTAGTTTGTAACAGGGGAAGGACCCTCGCTTCAGCCGCACCTAGCACGCCACGTACAGTGAGCGCTGTCTAGAAAGCAAGGGGGGCGAGTGGAATTTCCCGCAAACTGCATACACCCAGGCGAAAAGCATCCCCTGTCTTCAGGATTTTTAAAAGATCTCATTTGTACAAAAGATGGGACTTTGTTGTTTTATTTTTTTTGTGTGTGTCTTTGAGCTGTTTGGTGCAGTTGAGGAGACAACTATTTGTAACTAAGGAGTACCTCCCAAACAGTTTTGGTCCCCTCACCCACTCCAGGGAAGCGAAGGGAAACACAGTTTTAGCTGTGCTTGTGTGTAACTTAAGAGTACCTCCCTGAAAGTGGTTTTGGTCCCTTCACAAAATGACTGAAAAAGATAAAGATACGTTTTTTGCTTTGCTAGCGAAATATGGTGCTAGACCCTCTCCAGCTGGAGAGGGATGGGCACAGGATAATTGGTTTAGCTTTGAACACGTCGTAGATAGAATATATTCTTTGCAACATGATGCCAGATATAAGCTGGGCAGAAATAAAACAATTCTCTGCTCAGTTTTGGGTGCTTGCCTATCGGCAGCCATTGAAACCCGTTTTAAACGGGTGACTGAAGAGAAGGCAGTCATAGACTCCTTGCAAAATTTGGTGGAAGTTTTGCAGAAGGAATTAGAACATGAAAGGAGTCTTAGAGAAGAGAGGGAGAAACGGGTGAGCAAAGAAAAAGCAGTAATAGACTCCCTACAAACCCTAGTAGAAGTTTTGCAGAAAGAATTAGAATATGAAAGAAGTCTTAGAGAAGGGAGAGATAAAAACTTAAAACATGTAGAATCACCAAAAGAAGTAGAAGAGAAAGAAGCACGCCACATTAAACACATATACCCCCAGAAAGAATTGGTACACATACAAAATTGTGGAGAATCTTGTTGTTCCAATTTGAGACCTCTCATTAAAACAGAATACAATTTTATAAATGAAGAGGATTTTGACCCTCACATTACCACAAAAGAAATACCATACACTGCCACTGAATTAGCCAAATTAAAGAAAGAATATTCACGTCTCCCTCAAGAATCAGAGACAGAATATGTGTTTAGAGTCTCACTCACTGGAGGAGACCAAATTAAATTAAGTGAGCAAGAAGCCAGTGGCTATTGGGGACATGGAGTTTTCTTAACAACAGGGAATACTCGAGCTCCATGGTCCCTGACACAGCGCGCAGCTTACTGGGCAGGGGGACTTAGCCCCCTTGAAAGAGGGGATCCTCTAGCCATTACCGGCACGCCAGATCAACTTTTAGAAAACATTCACAAAGCTGCCTGCTTGCAAATGATACATGAAAGAACATTGATTTCTGGCTATGAATCACCTATGCAATTGCCAGTAAAACCTGAAATAATGACACCTCTAATTCGAGGTCTCCCTGAGTCCCTTAAACCAACTGCAATCCTCCTTCAGAAAACCATTGCATCTATCACCCCTGTAGACAGGCTAGATAGATTTCTTGGCAACCCTACTGACCAAACTGGTTCCACTAGCCCAAGCTTCACGTCTCTTGCAACTCCAGCCCAACCTTTAAGCGTACAATCTGATAATAGCCATAAAGTGTGGACATGGAGCCAAGTTGCAGAAGAGTTAATTAGTTACAGCAGAAAATATGGATCGGTGAATCTCCCAGATGATAAGCCTGAAAAAACCAGAGGGGTCAGGCACATTGTTTCTCCAAATGAAAAACCAGAAAAGGGGAAACAGATCTCTAGTCGCCAACAGTTGTGGCTAATGGGACTAAAAAGGGGAGTGCCACGAGAAGTGATGGATGGCTTACCATATGAAAAATTAGTTAAAATAATTTCAAACTGGCGCAGTCCCAAACCCATGATACTGAATTCACCTGATGTACAACCTAGCGCACCCCCTCCTCCACAAGCTTCAAGCTACAAGCCAAAACAACCCCCTTTACAAACTCTTGATGAAAAGCCAAACCATTCTCCTACACGAGCTTTAGACAATGGGCTACAAAAACCTTCCCTACAGTTCCAAGGCAGTAAAACAAACCAGCCTGCTTTAAACTAGAAACTCCGTCTCTTGTTAGTGAGCAAAGAGACGGAGAATGGCTGTTTTTGAGAAAGCTCACAAAAAACCCAAGAACAGGTGACTTATTGATTACAGCAATTGTCGGTCCCAAACGAGCTTTAGTAACCTTTGTGGTAGACACCGGAGCCCAGATTAGTGCACTGAAAAATGAAGATGCTCAAAAATGTGGAGTTGTTCCTAGCAAAAAACGGTGTTGTGTCTTAAATGCCCTAGGAACTACAGAGCCTATGGGTATCGCTTTAGTAAAAATTACATTGCCCGGGGAAGACAACTTAATAGTTGTCAAAATGGTAATTGGAAATATTCCGGACAGTCTGTTAGGGATGGATATACTTGCTGGGAAACAGTGGGAAGACTCAGAAGGTCTTTTGTGGTCTTTTGGCGCGCCACGCCTTGACATCAGGCTGCTTAAAATAGCTCCACCACTACCATTCAGTAAAATCACTTCTGTAAAACAGTATCCCTTGCCTTCTGGTGCTAAAGATGGCATCAAGCCAGTTATTCAAGAATTGAAAGATCAGGGAGTTATTATTAACACTCATAGTCCGTTTAACTCCCCAATATGGCCAGTTAAAAAACCTAATGGGAAGTGGAGACTGACAGTAGACTACCGCCGTCTTAATGCTAACACAGACCCTCTTACAGCAGCTGTCCCAAATTTAGCTGAGTTAATAATAGCAATTCAAGAAAAAGCCCACTCTTTTATGGCAACAATAGACGTTAAAGACATGTTTTTTATGATACCTATACAGCCAGAAGACATGGACCGTTTTGCTTTTGTGTGGGAAGGACAGCAATATACCTTTACACGTTTGCCCCAAGGGTACAAGCATTCACCCACTTTAGCCCACCATGCTTTAGCCCAGGAGTTAGAAGCCATATCTAAACCTGACACTGTAGCTGTTTATCAGTACATTGATGATATCCTTGTGGGAGGAGAAGAAAAAGAAGTAGTGGGGAATACTCAAGAGAAAATAATCTCTCATTTAGAAAGCCTAGGTTTACAGATCCCCTCAGAGAAAATACAAAAACCTTCACAAGAAGTGAAATTTTTAGGAATATGGTGGAAAGGAGGTATGACATGTATTCCCCCCGATACTTTAACCTCCTTAGATCAGATTAAAATGCCAGAATCCAGGAAAGAACTGCAACAAGCTTTAGGATTGTTAGTGTTTTGGAGGAAACATATTCCAGATTTTTCAATTATTGCTAGGCCTCTTTATGACCTGTTGAGAAAGGGAGTAAAATGGGACTGGAGCCCCTCGCAGGAAGAAGCATTGCAACTGCTGATTTTTGAAGCAACAGCTTATCAAGCATTGGGTCCCATTCATCCTACAGATCCTTTTCAAGTAGAATGGGGATTTGCATCCTCAGGATTGTCTGTACATATATGGCAGAGGGGTCCCGAAGGCCCGACCAGACCCGTTAGCTTTTACTCCCGTGGTTTTAAAGATGCAGAAAAAAGGTATACCATTTGGGAGAAGGGGCTATTTGTTGTTAGCATGGCTCTTGTTGAAGTAGAAAAAATCACAAGACAGCAACCAATTGTATTAAGAGGTCCTTTCAAAGTAATCAAAATAGTTACTACTGGGACTCCTCCTCCTGAAGGAGTAGCTCAGCGGGCCTCCGTGAGAAAATGGTATGCACAAATAGAGCACTATTGCCACATTTTCTCAATCACAGAAGGAGCTGTGAAAAATTTGTCAATACAAGAAACAGAAAATCTGAATAATAGTGAAGACAAACCTGTTTCAGTGATTAAGGTAGCCCCTCCCTTTTCCCCTGAGCAGTCACCTAACTCATGGTTTACAGATGCTTCATCTAAGAGAGAAGGAAAAGCGTGGAAATTCAAGGCCGTGGCCCTCCATACTTCCTCGGGCGAACAAATTATCACAGAGGGGGAGGGCAGCGCTCAAGTTGGGGAGTTGATAGCTGTTTGGAGTGTTTTCCAGAGGGAAGCACAGAACACCTCTCTTGTTTGCATTTACACCGATTCCTATGCTGTATACAAAGGCTGTACTGAATGGTTGCCTTTCTGGCAACAGAATGATTGGGAAGTTAATAGAATCCCAGTATGGCAGAAAGAAAAGTGGCAAGAAATCCTACAAATTGCAAGTCGAGGGAATTTTGCTGTGGGGTGGGTAGCTTCTCACCAGACAGACGGGAATCTAGCAGGAGAATGGAATAACAGAGCTGATGAATTAGCTAAGTTGAGCCCCCTAAAAAAGGATGAAATTACTGAAGATTGGGAACATTTGTTAGAATGGTTGCATGTAAAAAGACAACACACAGGTGCAAAAGATTTGTATAAAGAAGCTCATGCTCGGGGTTGGCCAGTTACCAGGGAAATGTGCAAAACTTGTGTGTCAGCCTGTGAGCAGTGTCGCAAACGGCTAGAAAGACATCCCCTAGAGGATGACCCACTACACTTAAGAAAAGGTAAAGGCTTATGGGATGCATGGCAGGTAGATTATATTGGTCCTTTTAAGCAATCAGGAGGTAAGCATTTTGTGTTAGTGGGAGTTGAGATAATATCTGGATTAGCTCAAGCTGAGGCCTTCAAAAGGGCTACAGGAGAAAGCACTGTCAAAGCATTGCAGATATGGTTTGGGACCTTTCCAAAACCACAGGAAATACAATCTGATAATGGGTCCCACTTTACTGCCAAAGTAGTGCAGGAATGGGCAAGAGGTGAAGGAATAAAATGGACATTTCACACCCCCTATTACCCTCAAGCCAACGGAATTGTAGAAAGAACCAATGGTCTCCTAAAAAGACTTTTGAAACCACAAGAAGGAGGCTGGGATGGTCGACTGTATAAAGCTGTACAAAGTGTGAATGAAAGATGGGGGGCAAACGGATGTCCGAAAATCACCGCCTTTTGCCCGAAAGCTCCAACCATAATTCCAGCACTAAAGGGGCCAAATGATCCCAAAAATCCAGCTCATTATCCCGGACAACCTGTCCTAGTTGACCTTCCCACTGTAGGGGAGGTACCACTAGTGCTGAAAACCCCTTTGAATAAATTTGCTTGGGTAGCATCCGATGCTCTAGGTAAAGAACACCGGATAAGTACCCGCTGGATAATTCCCTCTTTTTAAAAGGTTCTGCCTTTAGATGGCAGATTTTTCTGTGTTTGTTATTACAGGAGAACTCCGAGGGACGCTCTGAGTGATATGAAAGTCAGATAACCATGTTAACATTATTCATACTTCTTTGCATCCTGCCACACCATTATGGCCAAGATCCGGCTGAGTGGCCGTGGTCTGAAGCTACCCTCAGGTACACCAGTGTCCAAGGATCCTACCCCAGAGATCGTCGCCCAAACCTAGCGACTGTAGTGCTGCATGACTCAGAGGTATACCGTCGAAGTGAGTGGGGTTGGGACCGAAAAGACTGGGCCAGAATGCTGACTGGGACAATTGGTGAAGACATTAAGGTAGGATGCAGAAAAGTAGAAGGACTATCTCATGAGAAAGCTACTAACATCGCAGTAGCTGGAAATCTTTTAGAACCTGGTATAACAAGCAGTTTGCACCCCAACATTACAGCAGGACTCTGTCCCACTACAACATGGAAATGCAACAAGCAAGATTCCCTTTTGTTGTGTTGTCGTCAGAAGGATGTTGGAAACTATACATTAGACCCTAGCACCAATAATGTTGAGATCACGAAGCTTTGTAAGAATGAACCCACTGATTGTTGGTACAACTTTACTTTAACTAAATCAATTTATGTGACGTGTAATTGGCAAAATAACTCAGCAGATCAGTCAAGCTTGAAAGGTTTAATTTACAGGTTTAAAATAAATGCTGTGGCAAAACCCATGTTAACTGCAGTGGTCATGTACTCTGGTGTGCAGACTCCCGTAGTGTTGCATAGCAAAAATAATGTTTTCCCTCCTTTTGCAGTAATACGAGGTAATGATGTTGCAATTCGATGTGAATTAATTGATGGATCCCTCATTGAACCCATACACAGCTCTGGTATAGGGCCCCACGGTCGTGTTCTACACTGTGAGACTCAGAATCAGAACTGCTGGTTGAACCTAACAGATGTACAATTTTCTCACAGAGTGATATGTGGTGAAAACAACACTAAACACTGGGGAGAACTCGATGTCAATGTAGTAATGCCTACTGTGCCCACCACCCAACCACCGGTCATGCTCACCCCGAAAATTTTTGAGATCGGACCATATGTAATAAAGAAAACTGGCCAACAGCAAATATTGTTCAATCCGGCATGGTCTCTTAAACAAGTTAAATTACTGATGCAGAACAATGTCTCAGAAATTCAGCCAAACTGTTCACCCTTTTTGCAAACTTCGTTTCAAGGGTGGACCACCTGGCTGCGAAAACGGAACCCTTCCAAAAAACGGATGGCAAGAGACATAACCGGTGTTGTGGGAACAGGATTGGGAATCCTAAATAGTATTGATTCAGAAGTATTGATGAATAAACTAGTTGCCACCACAAGAGACTTGACAAAATTACAACAACCCCTGCAGTCCTCTTTATCTGCCCTGGGAACACAACAGTGGTTGTTATCAAACATATTACCAAATTGGGAAAAAATAAATGTGAATGATCACAAATTAATAATTGATGCACTTAGTGTTGCACAAAACAACATTTCCCTGGCCCTTAGCTGCATCCAGGCACAGCTCTGGATGCAGACAGTTGTTGCCTCAATTATAAGAGAAGGTGAAGAAGGCATTTTCCCTACTGAAATTCGAAAAATAATTTGGGACAATGCAAATGATTTTGAAAAGGAATTCCAATCCTGGTGGAATTTGGTGAACTTCACTTACAACCCAAGTACAAACACAGCCACAGCTTTTGTGTTAACGATATCTAATGCTTCAGTGCATTTGATTTTCCCTATCATTGCATTAGGACTGAATCATGACGGAGCTATTCTCTATCCTTCCGAGCATAGAGAATGGGCCCGTCAAATTGATAAGAAATGGCAAACTGTAAATTTGGAATCTTGTATTGTCCGGGAGACACAAGGTTTTATTTGTGAAAGTAATGCAATTATAGCTCAAGACATTTGTTTGGACACAGAGCAGAATATTTGCCATTTTGAAGTTCACCCTGATGAAACTCCTGTAACAATATTAGTGTACATAGGTAATGGGTGTGTGTGTGTAAGGACTGCTTGTGATGTAGTGCTTATAGAAAATGTAGCAGTGAATCCAAAGAATCATTCAAATTTTTGTGTCTGTAACTTTACCACGATTACGGGATGTGATTTTTCTTATACTGTCCCAGTTATGTCTTACCACCTTTTACAATCCAATTTTACACTAATTCACCAGATATTGCCTGCCTCTATTGGAATGAATTTAACTTTGATTAAGCAATTGTTGCTTCACCAGGACTTAATTGAAATTTTAGAAAAGGTCAAGAGAAATGGGCAAAAGACCCTGGTAACAGTCCATCATGATGTGAAGGAGATACATCACGTTTTAGAAAGAGTAAGGAAGGATGCTGAACACAGATGGTGGGATACTCTTTTTGGGTGGTCACCTACTGCTACAGGCATCCTGAATAAAGTGTGCCATCCTATTGTTGTTCTTTTGATCTTGGTTTTAATTGGTTTTGTTTTATCAGCCATTTTATACATTTTGAATTGGAAAATGATGAGGCAGCTGACCCGATTGACATCAATTATAGATGCACACAGTTCAGTAAAAACCCCTTTTGTTAAAGACATTCCTAGAGTTATTGACACAAGAAGAACTACACGAGCAGTAAAACATTAGGCCTGCAACAGCAAATTAATTAGTTGTTCATTGTTTGTTTTGATTAGTAAGAAATTTGTAAAAGAATTTTGTGATTTGTTTTGATTGTTTTCAAAGAAATTGTTTCAATTATAAGAAAAATTGTTATAATCAATATTGATCATTATTTCCTATTCTATCTTTTCTTAATCCCTGTCCTTGTTTTACTTTTTCCCTCTTCCTCTTCGATATCTTTTTCCTGTTTCTGTTTTTCTGGGATATATGCTGCCAGACACTGATGAGTCAAGCCCTGAAGACTTTGTGACAACGCTGCAGACCTTGCTGATGGAGTACTCTCGTCGCCAGTCGTGAGTCACGGGGTGGTGTCAGGGTCTGTCCGAAAATCCCTCATGTTTGCCTCACGACTGCCTCCAAGGACTGAGACCCTAGACCCTGAAAGTAGCTCTAGCCTGGCTGAGGTGGAAAATCTGCCAAGCCTTAAGGACTGGTATGCGATGCCATGGGAACTCAGTGCGAGAACAATGGACTGGTCATGGTGGACTGAGCCCTAATCAGTTTGTCCTGTACCTTCGGTCCTGTACTCTTGGTCCTGCACTGACGTGATGACTACAACTGGTTCCCAAAATGAGTCCACACCCACCATGTAGCCAGGAGAACTGCTGCTTTGGCCAGATGCCACCCGCTTTGAAGAACCCTATAAAAGACTGAAGGAGTTTTGAGGACTTTGTCCGGACCCCACCTGGAGAAGACAGCCTATGAGCATCTCGTCAAGCTCCGAGGGCCTCGTCTCTTCAGACTGGTAGCTATAATCCCCTTCCCCTCTTTCTCTATCTTTCACTCTATCTCTTTATTTCTCTCCCACTATCGCAGTTGTTGGCACTAAATAAAAGTGCATTTTTGTTTAAGCAAAGTGTTGTGTCCCCTGCTGTGTCTTTTGTGCTTTGAGATCTCCAAAAAGAACCTATCAGGGACCCTGCATGTATTTGCGGACCCTGACAACTGGGTTGGAAGAGACCTTCAAGATCATCAAGTCTAACCCATGCCCTAAACACCTTAACTGACCCATGGCACCAAGTGCCATATCCAGTCTTTTTGTGAACATTCCCAGAGATGGTGATTCCCCCACCTCCCCAGGCAGGCCATTCTGATATTTTATCACTCTTTCTGTGAAAAACTTCCTCCTAGTATCCAACCTATATTTCCCCTGACACAGCTTGAGACTGTGTCCGCAAGTTCTGACATTTGCTGCCTGGAGAAAGAGACCAAGCCCCACCTGACTACAACCACCTTTCAGGAGGTTGTAGAGAGCGACAAGGTCACCTCTGAGTCTCCTTTTCTCCAGGCTAAGCAACCCCAGCTCCCTCAGTTGTTCCTCACAGGATTTGTGTTCCAAGCCCCTCACCAGCCTTGTCGCTCTTCTCTCGAGCATCTCAACGTCCTTCCCAAACAGAGGGGCCAGAACTGGACACAGCACTCATGGTACGGCGCCACTACAGGGGAAGAATGCCAAGTACACCAGTGCGGAGTAGAGGGGAAGAATGACCTTCCTGCTCCTGCTGGCCACACCATTCCTGATCCAGCCAGGAGCCATTGGCCTTCTTGGCCACCTGGGCACACTGCTGGCTCGTGTCCAGCCTGCTGTCGACCAGTGCCCCCAGGTCCCTTTCTGCCTGGGCACTGTCCAGCCACACCGTCCCCAGCCTAGAGCAGTGCAGGGGGTTATTGTGGCCAAAATGCAGGTCTGGGCACTTGGACTTGTTAATCTTCATCCTTTTGGCCTCTGCCCATCCATCCAAGCATTCCAGGTGTCCCTGCAGAGCCCTCCTACCTTCCAACAGATGGACACACGCTCCCAGCTCAGTGTCATCTGCAGATTTACTAATGAAGGACTCAATCCCCTCATCCATGTGGTCAATAAAAATATTGAACAGAGCTGGCCCAGCACAGAGCCCTGAGGGACAGCACTGGTGACTGTCCCCAGCTGGATGCAGCACCGCTCACCACCACTCTCTGGGCCGGCCATCCAGCCAGTTCTGAACCCAGCACAGAGGGCTCCTGTCCCAGCCGTGGGCTGCAGCTTTTCCAGGAGTGTGCTGTGGGAGACAGTGCCAAAGGCCTTGCTGGAGTCCAAATAGACACATCCACAGCCTTTCCTGCATCCACCAGGAGGGTCACCTGGTCATGAAAGGAGACCAGGTTCATCAAACACGACCTAGCCCTCCTAAACCCCTGCTGGCTGGGTCTGACACCCTGGCCATCCTGGAAGTGCTGTGTGATGGCACTCAGTATGAACTGTTCCATGACCTTACCGGGTACTGAGGTCAGGCTGACTGGCCTGTAATTACCAGGATCCTCCTTCCCACCCTTGCTGTGAATGGGCATCACATTGGGCAGCTTCCAGTCATCTGGGACCTTACCAGTGAGCCAGGACTGCTGGTAAATGATGGAGAGTGGCTTGGCAAGCTCATCTGCCAGCTCCCTATCACCCTGGGGTGGATCCCATCTGGTCCCAGAGATTTATGAACATCCAAGCAGCTCAGCAGTTCTCTGTCTGCCTCCTCTTGGATAACAGTGGTCCACTCTGCTCCCTGACACCATCTGCCAGCCCAGAAGGACAGTTGTCCTGATGGCAAATTTTCTTCTTACCAAAAACTGAGGCAAAAAATGGCATTAAGCACCTCTGCCTTCTCCTGATCTACAGCCATTAAATTCCCTTCCACATCTAATAACAAACAATGGTTGGTCTTACCCTGCCTTTTACCATTGATATATTTGTAAAAATATTTTTTATTATCCTTTACAAAACCTGCCATTTTAAGTTCAAACTGAGCTTTAGCCTCCCTAATTTCTTTCCTTCATGCCCTAGCAAGTCCTTTAAATACTTCCTGAGAGACCTGACCCACCTTCCAAAGATGATACATCCTCTTTTTATTCCTAAGTTCCTTCAAAACCTCCTTGCCCATCCAGACTGGACGTTTGTCTCGTCGACTCATCTTTCGGCACACAGGGACAGTGTGTTCCTGTGCCCTCGAGATCTCTGTTTTGAAGCATGCCCACCTTTCCTGAACTCCCTTGTTTTTAAGGGCTGCTTCCCAAGGAACTCTCTGAATAAGTCTCCTAAGCAGGCAAAAGTCTGCCCTCCGAAGTCCAATGTAAAAGTCTTATTAGTGTTCCTCGTGACTTCACCAAATATTGAGAATTCTATAGTTTCATTATCACTGTGCCCCAAGTGGCCTCCACCCACCACATCTCCCACCAGCCCATCTCTATTTACAAACAACAGATCCAATATAGTCCCTCCCCTGGTGGGCTCACCCATCAGCTTCAACAAAAAATTGTCCTCCACAAACTCAAATATTTTCCTGGACTGCCTTTTTTCAGCCCACCTCAGCTGGGCTGCTGATTTCACCCCTAACTCAGGCTTACCACCCATGAGCCTGCTTCCAGACAACCCAGCTACATCCCCTTCCCCGTCAGACCTAGTTTAAAGCCTTCTCAACAAGTTCTGACAGTTCATGAGCTAAAAGTCTTCTGCCCTTAGGAGAAAGATGGAGCCCATCTGGTCCAAGCAGGCCAGGTGCTGTAAAAGTTGCCCCATGATTAAAGAATCTGAAATATTCTGCTGGCAACACCAACCCTTGGGCCACTTGTTAATAACTTGAGCTCTCCTATTGCTTTCAGCATTTTTCTCAGACTCCAAAGGGACTGAGGAAAAGACTGTCTGTGCCCCTGTCCTATTAACCACCTGACCCAATGCCCCAAAGTCCCTTTTAATTGCCCTGACACTCCTGTTTTCAATCTCATCACTGCCAGCCTGGGGTATCAGCAGTGGGCAATAATCAGAGGGCTGAATCAGCCCAGGCAGTGTGTCAGTGATATCCCGTACCCGGGCCCCAGGGAGGCAGCAGACCTCCCTGTGGGGTGGCTCTGGTCGACATATGGGGCCCTCTGTTCCCCTCAGGAGGGAGTCACCCACTATGACTACTCTTCTTCTCTTTTTGGTGTTACAAGTAGTGATCTGTCTTACAGATGAGTCATAACTGGGAGGCAGATAACTTTCTTCTAATTCTTCCTGACTCTCTAGATCCAGGAGCTCATGCCTGTTCTGAAGTGGCACCTGACTAAGGGATGGGGGCTGGGAGGAATTTTTATTAATACTTCCCCGAGCAGGGACCCATTTCCAGTCCCCTTTATCCACCAAGCGTTCTTCTATTGCCTGACAGTGGGAGGCATGGGAGTCCTCTGACCCTTGGTGGGCTTCCCGTAAAGATGGAAGGGCTGAACTCCACCAGTCTCTTTCCCTTTCACTTTCCCTGATACTCCTTAGTCTTTCAACTTCCTCTCTAAGCTCGGCCACCAGTGTGAGGAGATCATTGACCTGTTCACACCGCAGGCAGATTTCATCTGCAATGCCCCTGAAACCACTGCTAAGCTCAAACAGTCCACACAAGAATGAGTCTGTACAGACACATCCTGCCTGGAGGGTTCCATTTGGTTACACAGATTTGCACTAACTAGCGTTTTTGGTTGTGTGAAGACCATTACTAACAGAAACCCTGAAACCAAACTACAAAAGCACCGAAAGCAACACACAGCAAACCTTTCCAACAGGGGCCACCTGGAAACCTGCAACCCTGCCTGAGCAAACTGAGTGCAAACTGCTATGCAAACTGCCATGCCACACCCTCAAAGCCGTGCCATGCCCCTGCTTGCCTGCTCCGGGTCACCGCACTCCCCAGAGGCCTCTTTTAAAGCCCCTGCTTCACACCGCAGCTGAGAAAAACCCCGCCGTGCGCCTGTGCGGACGAACGAGCACAACACAACCCACCTGCTAAGCGGCATTATGGGGGTGCATCCCCATCCTGCCCCAGGGAGGGTGGTTTAGGAGCTTAGAAATGCTCCTTGGGCCTCAGCATTGCAGGTAAATGAAGGCAAACCCATTCTTTCTTCACATGGCAAAGAGGAAAACGGTTCCCTGGATACCCGCAACATGGAGCGGAGAAAGATAACCCCAGGTGAATGACCTTGTTTCCCCACCTCCACAAGAACCACCGGGACTCCAGCGCAGAGAAGCGCAGGGTGACCAAGGACGGATGGGACACTGCTGGAGCCAAGAGTTGTGTGCTGTCCTCTGTTTGATCTCTTCCCCACCCCACTCCTGATCTTCCCCACACCCATGCACCCCCACTCTTTCCTTCCCCACCCCATCCTCCATTTCCCGCTCTTTCCTTCTCACTCTCCTGTTTCCTATCCCTTTCTATCTGTCTACTGCACATTTATTGTTAAATAAATTCCCTGTTGTTGACTTTTGTGGATGATCTCCTGGACTGCTGATCATTCTCAAAGGAGAACCCAAAATACACATAGACATAGCTTGACCCACACGCTGAAGACCCTCACTTCTTTATTTATGCCAATTGATTAGCATAAATCATAATAAATATAACTTTAGTTCAATTCTGCGCCATGCACCACATGTCTTCCACAGATGTGGTTGCAATCTGCTGTAATAACAATTAAAAGGGAAGGCAGTAACGGCACCTTGACCACTGATAAACTAAAGGTAATTTGGGATTATGACAGTCTCTTTCAAGGGGTTTCCAATCTTGGTGACATCTTGTTAATGACACTTATTATCCCATTGAGGGTAAAGCCACAGCTTTTCTTTTAACAATACTCTATGCCTTATACCCAGTTATAGTGCTGATTAAATCCCAATGGAACTGTCCTCTGTCTGTTAGAACATACAAGTGTGAGCCCCAAATGGGAGCACAAGCCCAGCTGTGGATGTTGATGCCTGACTGGACAGGAACAGCAAGGATTTCTTTGTGAAAATAATACTATTGACAACTCAGACATTTGCCTTGACCTTTAAGAAAATGTCAATATTGGGTTGAAACACCAGCAACTGTGCTTGCATATGTTGGAAATGGATGTATCTGTATGAGAACTCTGTGTGATTCTATGTTTACAGAAAACACCACCTGAGAGACATCTGATCGCTCTAATAGCTGTATCTGTAGTTTTAGCAAAATGATGGGCTGCAGCTTTAACAATTCAGCTCCCTCACAACTCACCAATTGCTACAGTCCAACTGCACACCGTGTCAAGTTTCATTGCCTGTCACTGCTGGAGTGAATCTGGCATTGGCAAGAAACTGTTGCAATGGTCTGAGTCCATGCTGAAATGGACAACAGCACACCAGACAAGGAACCCGCATTACCACCCATCGTCAGGCAGAGAATATACACCATGTCCTGGAAAGAGGGAAGAAAGATAGAGAACATTGCTGGTGGGAAACTATTTTTGGATGGCCACACAGAGCAACTGGAATTTTGAATTTAATGTTGTAGTTTTGTTTGTTTTGGCTTTATTCTGCTTACTGTTTATATTCATCCTGTATATCCTGTCAGAAGATAAACCAAATTATATCCATCCAACATGTAAACCACATACAATGAACTCAGTACATGAAATGCAATATAATTGCAGTATTTCTGAACCATAAATTAGAAAACTTATCAATTAACTGTACCCTTAAGTTAATTAAGGGTATTAATTAGAGGGTATTATTAGACCTCTAATCTGCAATTCTAATCTGCAATTCGCCACATCTTTTTGACAAAGACGCAAGAGATAACTGAATTACCGTTCAAGGAGTTGGTAATTTGTATTAAATGTAGCCACAGGGTAAAGGGACTCAGAGCTGGGCACAGGATATGAGGTGTGGCCTCCCCAGTGCCCAGCAGAGAGGGACAATCAGAGCCCGGTCCTGCTGCCCACACTGTGGCTGGCACAGACAACCAGGATGCCCCTGGCATATTCCTGACCAGAATCCCTCCCTCCCCACCCAGCCCCCAATCCCTGCAATAGAGAATGGACATTTTCCTTGGCCCTACATTGTTATTAATATTTTTTAAAAACCACACTTTTTATAGTCTTTCACAGTAGCCATCAGAGTAATTTTAAATGGAGTTTTTGCCGTCCTGATGATCTTTCACCAGGAGGTTGGGACTGAGGGCTGGGACCCAGGGTGGACTAGGTGGGAAAAGCACTTTGGCACTTTGACAAAGGAATTCCTCGGGGATGCTTAGGGGAGGAATAAAGGTGGGACAAGAGGTCTCTGGGAGGAACGGTGGCCATGTCCACCAGGCCTTTGTGACCCACGGTGGCATCGTGCCCAGAGGCCATTGTGACACGGGTGCATGTCCTGACCCTCGGGGCTGCCAGTCCCTGCAGTGGCCACTGCCAGGAGAGCAGCTCTCTGAGGAGGCAGCAGCTTCTCTGGAGGCAGCAGCTCCCCTGGGTGATTGTGGCCAGTGTTCACCAGAGCACTACCACAATGCTGAAGGAGGAGGAGGAGAATGCCCACGGCCAGCCCCGTGAGGGGCAGCCACTCAGATCCATGCAGCAAAAGGTGAGGGACAGGGATGGAGGCACAGCTTCCAGAGGGACAGCCCTGGGGCAGAGACAGCCAGGCCGGGCACCAGGCCATGCTCTGTGGAGGGGACAGTGCTGGGATGGGCCAGGCACAGCAATGCCCCAGAGGCAGCGAGCCCAGCTGGGAACCCGGCCCAGCCTGGCTGCTGTGGCCAGCACCTGCCCTGGGGCCAGGCCTGGGCATGCTGGCACATGGGGGACACTGTGCCCACACAGCCACCTCCATCCCGTGCCTCCTCCTGCTTCCCACAGGTGACCCACAGGCAGCCACAGGCGGCACCTCAGGTCACCTGGACGAACAACACGCCTCACAGCAGTGTCACAGGGCCACAGAGACTGTCCGTGTCGGACTTGCTGTCTCTCCATGGCCCTCAGCTGCCACTGGTACCTCCCTGCCAGCTCAGCCCTGAAATGCAAAGAGCAGCCTCTGTGAGGGTCAAGCTGCCCCATCTGCCAGCACCAGCAGCAGGAGCAGCCCCTGGGTTTTCTCCCGGAGGCACAGCACGTGCTGTGGGCCCCGTGGCCAGAGGCCAGCCAGAGATGGTACCACCTTCACCAAGGGGCACTCTGGCTGCTGGTGGGGCCTGGGAAACGCCTTCCCTGGCAAGGAGAACAGAAGGGCTCTGGTGTGGCTCAGCAGCAAGGCAGGGCCATCACCTGCCACCCGTGCAACCCACACATGGCCTGCAGATCCGCACTGGGACCCAGCCGGCTTGGAAGCACCTGGGGTGCTCTGAGATAGAGGAGCTTGTCAAGGTGCAGGAAGGGCATGGGGCCAACACCTGCAGTGACCTGTTGAGAGGCCTGGGCCCATACCTGCGTGAGAACAGGTCCGTCAAGTCCACCTTGAGAACCCCCAAGTGGTTAAGTGCCCGCCAAGAGGCAGAGGGAATTTGTCAGCCAGCCGAGGAAACTGTGCGGCTCAAGCGGCTGTGCCCAGAGGATGAGGAGGCTTTGATGCAGCATCTGCGGAAAAAGAGGGAGGAGCTGGAGGACATGGAAGACAAAGTCCATGAAGAGATGTTTAGAGCCATCTTCTCCTCCTTGGATGTTGCAGAAAGCCCCATGAGGTCCAAGTGCATCCTCAAGGATGCAATCAAGCCTCACCCTGGAGCCAGCTGCAGGCCCCTGGGTCCCACTCAGCACTTGCAGTGTGATCGATGATGCCACAGGAGAGACACAAACCTCCTCAGAACTTGTGTCTCTTGACCAGTTGCTGGCTGAGCTGTGCCCTGTCTGGGACAACTCGCTGTCATGCGATGCTCTCCTCAAGGACTCCACAGGAGAGACAGAAAACAACTCAGGGATTGCACATCCTGACCTGTTGGCAGGCCTGTGCCCTGTCTCTGGTGACTCACCATCCTGCGCCTTTCTAGACGAGCTCCTGGAAATGTGGGAGGAAGGAGAGCTCCGAGACAGAGCAGTGGCAGGAGGGAGTGACATCGAGCCAGAGAGCCCGTTGTCTCTCCCACTGCAAGAGGAGGAAGCAGAACCACCAGCTTCTCCCATGGACAGCGATCCCTGCATCGAGCTGCACAGTGAGCCCCTCCCCACGGCCTCACTCGAAAACCCAAATATGTCTGTGGGTTGTGCCTTGCCTGCTGACCCTGCGGACGAGGCCGAAAAAGCCGGCATGGAGGCTGGCCGTGCCCAGCCTGCCCCTCCCCAGGAAAAGCCCTGTGGAGATGAGCTGCCAGCAGGAGCTTGCCCGGTGCCTGCCCAGCCCCTGGCACGCAGCGTTCCTGCCTGCCCCGCTGGCAGCGCAGCCGTCCCGCAGCCCCCGGCCCCACGGCGATGGCGCTCCATGGCCAAGACAGCCCGGCGGGCTCTGCACCAGCTTTTCTCCTTCAGTTGCCTCAGGGGGCAGCCGGAGGAGTGAGCCCGGGGCCAGCACCAGGATGATGCCCAGAGACACCAGCTCACCCTGAGGATGCCCAGCTCCCAGGGGCAGCAGCAGCTCCCAGAGCTAATGGCAGCAGGGAGAGAAAAACCTGGGGTACACACCGATGGGTGGGTGGGTGGCACCCAAGGCAGGGTGACAAGGAGCAACGTGACACTGCTGGAGAAGAGAGTCTGGACCTGTATTTCGTTCAGAGGGCTGAATCAGCCCAGGCAGTGTGTCAGTGATATCCCGTACCCGGGCCCCAGGGAGGCAGCAGACCTCTCTGTGGAGTGGGTCTGGTCGACATATGGGGCCCTCTGTTCCCCTCAGGAGGGAGTCACCCACCACGATTACCCTTCTGTCCTTTTTGATGTTAGAGGTGCTGATCTGTCTCACAGATGAATCATAACTGGGAGGCTCACTGGGCAGATAATTTTCTTCTAAACCATCTGGCTGACTCTCCAGATCCAGGGGATCATACCGAATCTGTAAGGGGCACTTGGCTTGGGAGAGGGGGTTGGGAGGGATTTTTATTATTACCTCCTCGAGTAGGTACCCACTCCCACTTCCCTTCATCGGCCAGGTGTCCTTCTATAGCCTGACAGTGGGAGGTGTGGGAGACAGCGGGAACCAAGGAGAGCATTGCTGCCCTGCCAGACCTCATGGAACCAAGGATCCATTGTGACACTGCAGGGCCCTGGGGCACCACGGTGCCATTGTGACACTGCAGGGCCCAAGGATCCAAGGGACTTTGTGACACCAGAGGGACATTGTGACACTGGGAGGCCCCATGAAATCATGGACACCATTGGGACACTCTGGAGCCTCATGGAACCGTGGTGACACCAAGTTGTCTGGGGGTGTGGATCTGCTGGAAGGCAGGAGGGCTCTGCACAGGGACCTGGACAGGCTGTGTCCAGGAACCAAATCCAACAAGGTGAGGTTTAACAAGTCCAAGTGCCGGATCCTGCACTTTGGCCACAACAACCCCTGCAGCGCTACAGGCTGGGGACAGAGTGGGTGGACAGCAGCCAGGCAGAAAGGGACCTGCAGGGACTGATGGACAGCAGGCTGGACATGAGCCAGCAGTGTGCCCAGGTGGCCAAGAAGGCCAATGGCTCCTGGCCTGGATCAGGAATGGTGTGGCCAGCAGGACCAGGGCAGTGATTCTTCCCCTGTGCTTAGCAGTGGTTGGGCAGCACCTCGAGTGCTGTGTCCAGTTCTGGGCCCCCCAATTTAGGAAGGACATGGAGGGGCTGGAGCATGTCCAGAGAAGGGCAACAAGGCTGGTGAGGGGTCTGGAGCACAAGTCCTGTGAGGAGCAGCTGAGGGAGCTGGGGTTGTTGATCCTGGAGAAGAGGAGGCTCAGGGGAGAGAAGGCGGTGTCAGGGCACAGGCTGGACTTGATGGTCTCCAAGGTCTTTTCCAGCCTTGCTGATTCTGGGATTCTGTGAAACCACCCTTGGAGCAGTTGCAGAAGGAGCCCTGGGCCTCCTCTTCAGAAGCTCCAGCAGCCCAGGTCCCTCAGCTTCTCCTCACAGCCCCAAAGCCCATCCTGTCAGTCCTGCAGAGCCTCTGCAGCCCCTCCTCACTGCCCAGAACAGGGAGCCCCACAGCCAGACACAGCAGCCCAGATGTGCCCCCCTGGCCTGGGCTGCCTCTGGCAAGGGAGCAGCACGAGGCACTGCAGGAGCCTGCAGACAATTCCTGCAGCACTTGTGGGATGATCCTGCTCCCCAAGGGACGATCCCATGGTGCCAAGTCAGGAACTGGAATGGGGAGCGGGGCCAGAGAGGAAAGGGCAAACAGGGATGGGCTGTGTGCAGGGGAGGGAACAGGGCTGGGCAATGGGAAGAAATAGTAGCAAGAAGATTTAAAAAAAGCAAAGGTGAAGCCAAGGAAACGCTCAGTGCAGTTTGGGGGTGGCTGCCAGGCAGCCCTGTCTCTGAGCAGCAGCGTCTGCAGTGGGACAGGAAACTCCCAGCTGATGGGAACAAAATTTCTGGCTGGCTGCAGAGGCCAGGACAAAGCTGAGTGGTTTCCCTGGCGTCCCCCAGCCCTTCCTGGCCCCAGGGACTGATGGCATTTGTGCTCCCTCAGGTTCATGTCCCCACAGCAGCAGCATGGGGGTGCTCCCGCCTGCTGTGTGCAATGCAAACAGGGGCTCCTGAGCCAGCGCTGCCGTGGCTGTGCCTGCAAGGATGCGGCACCTGTGTGAGCTGGGGGAGAGGCCAGGGCTGCAGAGGGGGGATGTTGTTGGCAGCTCCATCAGGACGCTCTGGGACGCTGCCCTGGGCTGTCCAGCGCACTGGGGATGGATCAGCCCCTGCTCTGCTGCTCCTTCCCGTCTCCCCCAGGGCCCTTGCAGAGCACCAGCCATGCTGTTTGCCCCCAGCCTGCCCACGGCCAGCCTGGGGCTGCTCACGGGGGTTTTCTGTGCTGAGCATTGGCCTGGCCGTGTTCTTGAGAGAGCCTGGGCAAGAAGCCTGGAGCCCCCAGGCCCTGGCCTGAGGCGTCAGCGCTGCCCCAGCAGTGCCCATGGGCTGTCCCTGCTGCAGCCCCGGCACTGCCACCCCCAGGACTGTGCCTGGCCCCGAGAGCACTCAGGCCCTGCAGCAACACCAGGGCCACCAGGGCAGCGGGGCAGGGCCACGGGAGCAGCACTGGCAACACCAAGTGCTGCTGCTGCTGGGCACAGCTGCTGTGCCAGCACTGATCTGCCCCCAGCTCTGCACACAGACATTGCTGCTGCAGCTCCAGAGAAGGCAACAAAAGGGCATCTCTGCAGAAAACTTTGCTGAGACATCCTTTAGTTCCTTTAAAGCCACCGTGAGTGCAGCCCCTCATTGAAACTTTCTGTGGCCAGAGGGAATGTGGAGGGAAAAAAAAGGAGAAATGGCATAAACAATGACATTTCTTTGTGGTCAATATTGCAAAAAAAGTAAAGGAAAGCAAAAAAAAAATTACAACCAAACCAACAAAAAGTATCAAAGATGACTTTTATTTCAAGTGATTTGCATAAACTGGCCAGCAGTTTAATGTTCCTGAAAGCATCCAGTCACCAGTCTCTTCACTGCAGCCTTGAGCTCCTGGTTCCTCAGGCTGTAGATGAGGGGGTTCAGGGCTGGAGGCACCACCGAGTACAGAACTGACAGGGCCAGATCCAGGGATGGGGAGGACATGGAGGGGGGCTTCATGTGAGCAAATATGCCTGTGCTGAGGAACAGAGAGATCACGGCCAAGTGAGGGAGGCAGGTGGAAAAGGCTTTGTGCCGTCCCTGCTCAGAGGGGATCCTCAGCACGGCCCTGAAGATCTGCACATAGGAGAAAACAATGAACACAAAACAGCCAAATGCCAAACAGGCACTAACAGCAATGAGCCCAAGTTCCCTGAGGTGGGATTTGGAGCAGGAGAGTTTGAGGATGTGTGGGATTTCACAGAAGAACTGGCCCAGGGCATTGCCATGGCACAGGGGCAGGGAAAATGTATTGGCCGTGTGCAGCAGTGAATAGAGAAAGGCACTGGCCCAGGCAGCTGCTGCCATGTGGGCACAAGCTCTGCTGCCCAGGAGGGTCCCGTAGTGCAGGGGTTTGCAGATGGACACGTAGCGGTCGTAGCACATGATGGTCAGCAGGGAAAGCTCTGCTGAGATGAAGAACAGAAAGAAAAAGAGCTGTGCAGCACATCCTGTGTAGGAGATGGTGCTGGTGTCCCAGAGGGAATTGTGCATGGCTTTGGGGACAGTGGTGCAGATGGAGCCCAGGTCGCTGAGGGCCAGGTTGAGCAGGAAGAAGAACATGGGCGTGTGCAGGTGGTGGCCGCAGGCTACGGCGCTGATGATGAGGCCGTTGCCCAGGAGGGCAGCCAGGGAGATGCCCAGGAAGAGGCAGAAGTGCAGGAGCTGCAGCTGCCGCGTGTCTGCCAGTGCCAGCAGGAGGAAGTGGCTGATGGAGCTGCTGTTGGACATTGGCTGTGGCTGCACATGGGGATCTGTAAGAACAGTAATCATGGAATAGCTGGGTTTGGAGAGGACTTTAAATATCCTAGCACAGCTTTGGGGCACTTTGTCCCAGTGCCTGCCCAGGGTTCTGCTGCCTGGAGCTGTCCCTGCCAGCAGCTGCTTCCCTGTGCCCAGGGCTGGGCCCTGCCAGTGCTGACAGAGCCCAGCCCAGTTCTGGGGGCTCAGCTCTGCCCTGCAGACCCCTCCCAGCTCAGGCACAGCCCAGGGGCAGCTCTGGCTCTGCAGGCTGTGATGGCAACGTCAGAGCAACCCTGAGGAGGCTGGAAAAGTGACACTGATGCTGCCTCTAAGGGGCCCTCTGCTCATTTTTGTCACTCCTGCTTTAATCATATCTGAGAGAAAACTTCTTTATTTTTCTCAACCGGAACTGGGACATGAATATCTATGTGCAGTGTCCCATCCAAGCAACCTAGAGCAGTAGATTAAAAAACAGGATTTTCCCTTTTTTGTAGCCCATGACTTACTGTGCTCCCTGTATAATCTGCTTGGAAATGTTCTGGAGTTAAAGCCCATGCTGGGAGCAGTCCTGACCAATGCAGCATCCTCACCACACAAGGAGAACATTTCCAAGCCTTACCTACTGTCTCCTTCCACCCACATCTTGTCCCCCAGCGCTGGGAGCAGCTCCCTGGGCCGGCTGAGAGCTGTCCCTGGCAGGCAGCAGAGTCCCTGGCCCAGCACAGCGCCCTGGGCTGCAGGACCCTGCTCTGCAGGACAGCCCTGGGCACCCCTGGCTGCTCTGCACAAGAGATGATCAGAGAATGTACTCACAGGGTCTGTGGGCATTGGGATGATCCAGCTGTAGGAGATCACTCCAGGAGCTGCAGCTGCATTGTCCTGCAGCCAGAGGTTCCTGTGCCAAGGGCTGCCAGTGATTCTGCCCCAGGCACTTCTCAGCACCTTCCCAGCCCTGACTGATGGAAGCTCTCTGTGCCTCTGTGCTGTGCCCGGGCTGGCTGCAGGCAGTGCCCCAGCCCTGCTGGGCTGGGAGAAGAGCTGCTCATCCAGAGAAATGTGCTTTTGAAGCTCTCCTTGGTTACCAGGATCACCCTCTGTGCCAGGAGTCCGGCCCAGCTCAGCAGCACAGACACAGCACAAGGACTTTAATGACCCTCTGGGGCTTTGTGCTCAGGCCCTGAACATCAGGCCCTGAGAGGGAGCTGCAGAAACCTCTCCAGATCTCCAAGTCAGAATCCAACTCCAAAGTTTCTTTGACTTTTAATGGGTCCCACTGAGGGACACGACTGAGAAAGTGTCCCCAGGCCCCAGGCAGAGCAGAGAACTGGAGGCACTGATGACAGGTGGGGACCAAGAGAAGCCAAGTCCTGGTGCCCTGGGGCACAGCAGGCTCTGTGCCACCAAGGGCTGTCAGGAGACACCTTGTCCTGAGGCACTGGGGCCTCCTGGCACAGCCCCAGCCAGGCTGGGCACTGTCAGCCCCTTGTCCTGCCCTCAGCATCCCCCCCTAGCCCACATCCCAGTGGCCTCAAGGATCTGCTGGAAGGAGTCCCTGGGGAGCCTTGCTCAGGAATGGCCCTGGGGGCTCCTTCATGCTCCCAGGGACTGCAGGTTTTTCAAAGCACTTTGGCTTTGGCTTTTGCCTTGGACTCTCTGAGAGCTTTGTGCAATCCTGGCCTCCAATTATCTGCTGTAATTAGTCCCTGGAGAGGCTTTGTCAGGAACAACACTCAGTGGGGCTCATTAATGCTTCAAGGTGCTTCAGTTCTTTTAAGGTACTTGGTGTTTCCCTTTTGATCCAGACTCTGTGAGAGGTTTGTGCAATCATGGCCCCAATTATCTGCTTTAACGAGTCCCTTGAGAGCTTTGTACTGACACTCAGTGGGGCTCATTGATGCTTTGAGATACTCAAAGAATTTAAGTTACTTTGGATTGTCCTTTCCACACTGAGTCTCTGAGAGGTTTTTGTGCCATCCTGGCCTCTAATTCTCTCCTCCAAGGAGTCCATGAGGAGCCTGCATTGGGGATGGACCTCAGTGGCACCCATTAATGCCTTGAGACAGTTCGGGGTTTTCTTCTGACTTTGACTCCTGGAAAGGTTTGTGCAATCTCCTCTTGTGCCCTGAGGTTCCAGGGCTCAGCTCCAAATGCGCCACGATGCTCATTAGGATCAAGTAAATCCTGAGAAGCCATGGCTCTGCCTTGATTCCCCTGTGCTCTAATGTAGTTTATTAAGAAGTTTTCCTTTTACAGTTATTGAAAAATATTTGAAAGAGCTTCTAAGAAATATGTATTCCTATTTTAAAGAGTGTCTTTTATTGCTGTTCTCTTTTGAGAAGAGCTGATTGCTGCATTCTATGATTGATATTGATGTAGGGCCCCTCCTAAGGAGGTCTGGCCAGGTCAGAGAAGTTTCACCTTGAGGTCTGACCCAGTGTGGACAACCTTACCCCACATTCCCCAACCCCATGTGAGAAACAATTTTCACTTTCAAAAATGTATATGGTTTTATTAAGACCTTATCAAAATACAACAGAAGAGTGAATAAAGTAAAGAATACAGCACCAGGAGCAAAGGATTCAGTCACCATGTGCTCATCTACAAAATGGATGTTCTGTCTTTAATACCTCCAGCCCCTCCCAAAATCATGTCAATCCACTCCTCCTTCGCTGTCCAGTGGTGGAGATCACTTTCTTACAGCTTCATTTGAGCTCAGGCGCTGCCATAGTAACAAGCCGACCCTCCCAAATGCCCTGACTACTGAGGGCATCCCGTGATAACAATGCAAGGGGGAAGGGAAAGATAACTATACACCTACACAACTTCTCTTAACATATACTTAATATTCACCCCTTAACTGTGAGAGTCAACCATAGGATTACCCATCTATAACAAACCCCCATTTTATTTTTCTATATGTCATTTTTCTTGAACATTTAATTAAAAAATTCTCTCTCTCTTGAATGAGTCATACTAGCATCTGTTGATGTGGGCAAGGACAGTGGGAACAGGAGAAAAATCTCAGGTTTTCCTTAGACACACTTATTTGGAATGGACAAAAGGGCCTAACAGAGGTCCAGGATGGCTTTGACTCCCATCTATCATGCCTGTGTGGTTGTTACCCATAGTCAGTGTATCTTAGGGGTCCAGAGGCCAGCTCGGTCTCGCCCTCCAGTCCCTGTTGTATTCAAAGACAGTTGGGGAATGACAGTGGTCCGATATGGCCTTTTGTCCCTACCTTACCATAACTACGGGGTTGCTACCCACAGCAGGGCTATTGCCATCTTCTTGGTAGCAAACAAAGGGGTCGTGCCCTCCTTCCTTTGTCTTATTTTCTTAAAGAAGCTGTCCCATTACCTCTTACGGTCCCTTGTGTACTTCCCCTCAACAGGTGCTGGTAATTCTCACCCATTAAAACAGGAAGACAGTTCTCAAACTGGTTGGTGGAAGCTTGACTTTGGGTGTCTTGGTGTTTTTCTGGTTGTCTTTCAGTCTCTGCCTGAGAGTCAGTCTTGTTTCCCCTGGCCTGGATGTTATAGTCCACTCTTTGGGTTCTTCTACTGGGCCTTTAACTCTGTTGGCATGAGTCCATCTGTGGGCATGAGTCCATCCCCACTCTGCAGTTCACACGGCCGATTTGGTGGTGAGCAGACTTGAAAGGGACCTTCCCACTCAGGAGTTAAAGGCTGATCTCTCCATGACTTGATCATCACCCAATCCCCGGGATTAATATTATGGATTCTGAAATCCAGGGTGGCTGTTTGAGGAATTGCCCCTTTATGTCTTAGCCCTTCTAAGGTTTCTGCTATAGACATATTTCTTGGTATTGGCTTCCCCTTCCTCATAGATGGCAACCCTCTGGGGTGAGGTCAAAAAGGGTAACCTAAACGTAATTTCATAGCGTGATACCCCCAGATCTGACTGGGGTTGAGTTCTAAGTCTTAATAAGGACAAAGGGAGACATTTTATCCATGACATCTGGGTTTCAATCATCAGCTTATCTAGAGCTCTTTTAAGAGTTTTATTCATCCTCTCAATGTGACCAGAACTCTGTGGATGCCTTGGAGTGTGTAATTCCCATTTACTCCCAGGGTTTGAACAACTTTTTGCAATATTTTAGAGGTGAAATGAGTTCCTTGGTGCCATGATCTGCTTGTGCGGGGTGTCGTGATGGTTCTTTTCACCGATCCCAAAAGTGCAAAAAGGCAAACAACAAGGGACTATCAGTTAATCACAACAAATGCACCTTTATTAGTGGCCAAAACAGTAAATGCGATAGTGGGGATCAGAAAGGAGAGGAAAGGATAGAGAGAAAGAGAAAAGAGGGGGATGGGAATAGCTACCAACACAGGCGAGATCCTCACTGGTCCGGACGATGGGGATCCGTCTGGTTGTGTCAGGGAAGTCTTTGAAGTTCTGTTTAACTCAGGGGTTCACTTATACTCCTTGGAGGTAAAAAGGGGGGAACATGCAGGACAATGAGAGTCTATTGTAATTGCTGCGGGGGAACAGCTGAGTCCACTGAAACCACCAAAGCAGGACGAACACAATGAAGAATAAGTGCATTGGAATTACTGAAGAAGAACAGGTCTTGTCATTAGTGGTTTCCCCACTCCCTGTGGGAGGGGTCTCAGTCTCAGTCCTTGGGAGGAGGGTTTTCCATCTCTGTCCGTCTGTCACAGTGGTAACGGGGCAGATGAGAGGTCTTCAGTGAGAGACCACTAGAGTCACCCCAAAAGTTCATTCGGCTTCAGGAGGAGAGTGGGCAAATATGCAGTAGGCCGTTCCTTGCTGTGTTCATGCCAGGTCCTTGCCGATTCCTTGCCAAGTCCTTGCCAAGTCCTTGCCAGGCCTTGTTCAGAACAGCTAACGTAACGGTGCAGCAACTGCACCTGCACTGCCGCTCTCTCCAAGCCGGTACTGCAGTGGGGGAAGGGGTTTCTCCTCGTGGCAATAGGTAGGCAAAAGTGGGGGCTTCAGACGGCCTCTTACACTTGGTCTGAATCAATGCTGTTCACCATCCCATATCGGGGAATGATTGATTCTAGAAGTGTTTTACTCACAACATTGGCATTGGCTTTAACCGTGGGTACCGCCTCTACCCAAGGAGTCAGGTTACCTACTATCACTAGTAAAAACTTCCACCGTTGTACCTGGGGAAGCTCGGTAAAGTCTACTTGGATGTTTTGAAAGGGCTGTAAGGCTAGTTCTCACCCTCCCCTGGTGTTTTCCTCATGACCTTCTTATTTACTTGTTGGCATATCACACACCTTTCAGATACCTGCTTAGCTATCCCAAAAATTCCTATGCAGGCCCAGTCCCTTAGAAATTGATCACTTAGCGCTTGTGTACCCCAGTGTGTTGTTCCATGTTTGCCTTCAAGCATTTTCCTGGCAAGGGATTTATTCAACATTTGCCTCCCATCTGCTAATCTCCACTTCCCTTTGTTATCTTTCTTGACTCCTCTTTTGAGGAATTCTTTCTCTTCTGTCTCACTGAATACGGGGACTTCTTTCATTTCTCTCATAGGGGTTAATGCTGTCATTAGTTTTTCTGTCCCTGATTCAGCTGAATTCTCAGCATCTAAATCTGCTAAATGGTTCCCTCGTGCTTTTTGAGTCATGGGCACGATGGGCACCAGCGCTGCCAGGGCTCGGGGGGTGGCAGGTCTGCTTGGGCAGGGACTCTGCCACACCTGCTGATGTCAGCGCTCCCCGGGCTCCAGGGGTCAGAGCAGCATTCCTGCCCTGGCCCACACGTTCCTTGTCTGTGTCACACCCGCCGGGTTAGGATGGCCACCAGCCGGGACGTGTCCCAAGGAAGCTGTGCCAGCTTCTGTGAAGGCCCCGTGCCCTTCCCAGTGCGGCTGCGTTGGCAGCCCTGGGGGCTCCTTCTGCTGCTCTGAGCCCGCAGAGCAGGGCAGCGTTTGCTGATGGTTTGAGCTGTTCCTAAAGATCCTGTTGGGCTGTCTTAGACACTTGGGGTGAGGGATTCCTTCCAACCTGAGCCACTTTGGGTGGGCTGGGGGCGGCCCCAGAGCAGGGGGCAGTGTGTGCAGGGGCCCTTTGTGACACGGGGCAGCACGGTCACCGTGGCATGGAACGGGACAGCGTGTCCAAGGGCCCTTTGTGACACGGGGTGACATAGGAGCTGGCGGTGACAAGGCCACGCCACAGTGCTCGGAGCACGCGACGGGACAGGACGGAACAGAGCGGTGCCGTGAGGAGCCCCCACACAGCGCACTCATTCGTGTCTGACCCGGAGCTTTTCCGAGGCGTTATTCCTGCAGCTGACCTCGAGGCCAGACCATAGGACTTGGTGACCTGTGGCCTTCCCGAGGCTTCTCTTCTGCAGGTGTCCTCGAGGGCAGATTGTGGGACTTGGTGCCCCAGAGGCATCTCCCATCCCTGCCACCGGTGCCCTCGAGGCCAGACCACAATCCTCGACAGGAGTCTCCTGTCCTTGTGGCAGGAGCCCTTGAGACCAGAGTGCAGGACTTGCTGTCCTGTAGCCTTCCTGAGGCTTCTCTCTTGAAGGTGCCTTCCAGGCACGACTGCAGGCCTTGCTGACTCGGAGCTTTTCTGAGGCATCTCTCCTGCAAGTAGCCACAAATCCAGTCACTGACATGGAGCAGAGACCCACGAGAGTGCCCAAGCTGGCCTGGGTGGAGGAAGAGGAAGAAGGCCCTGGAGCTGGCCCAGCACAGGAGACTGAAGAGGTGGTGCAGTTCAAGCCGCAGCAGGAGGGTGAGTGGCAGAGCTGGGCTGCTGGGCTGCTTGGCCACATCCCATCCCATGGCATCCCATGGCATCCCATGGCATCCCATCCCATCCCATCCCATCCCATCCCATCCCATCCCATCCCATCCCATCCCCTGGGCACTTGCCCATGGACAGGACGGAATAGGGGCCAGGCAGACACCCCACAGCCATGCTCCATCCCCTGGGGCATTCCAGGGCTGTCCCTGCCTGGGGAGCGCAGGGCTGGGCTGTGTTCTCCTGCCTCTCCCGCAGCCCCTCAGCTCAGGCTGCGCTCGCTCTTTGCCAGGTGCAGCCGTGCAGCACACACAAGAGCAGGATCCCGCCCATGGCCTCTTCCGCAGAACAGCGCAGGTACCTGCAGCCATCCCCAGCTGGGCTGAGCCTGCTGTCACTGCTCAGCCGAGCACCGCGCTTGGAGCATTCCGTGGAACATCCCTGGCTTCCTGCCCTTCTCCTACAGCTGGTTTGCAAATTCATCAAGAGGATTTGGGAGGAAGAGACCAGCACCATGGGCACAGGGCTCAGAGCATATTCGCACATCTTCAAAACCAAGACCTGTGCTGCCCTGCTGGATATGCTCGTAGGGGAGGGGTTTTCCAATCCAAAGCAAGTAAGCAGCCTGTGGCCAGGGTTTGATCCCCCCAGGAACTGCTTGGCCTCCCAAGCCATGGCTACTGCTCACTGGAAGCCTTTGAGGCCATGGTAGTGTGGTGGCAAGGGAAGCACTTCTCTGGGGAAGCTGGGGACATTCCTCCCTCTGGCAGCTTTCCAAGTCTCCCCGTGCCTTCTCCAGGTGCCTGCCATGGTGAGGTACATCCACCAGTGGCTCATGGCCAGTCAGTTTGCTGAGCACAGGCTGAACAGGGCCCTGCTGGATCTCACCAAAGAACAGCCTGCTGATGTAGTAATGTGTCCTGGTTTTGGGCAAATTTGGGAGAAAACCTTCAGAAGGAGCCCCGAGAAAAGCAAACCCCCCATCGCCCCTCCCAAACCTGGTTCAGGAAGAATTTCCACAGAGAGTAGTGGAAACAACCTGTTTATTGAGCAGGCAAAGCACTCCCCAGCACAAAAAAAATGAACAACACCAGATGACAAAAACTCTTTCACCACACTGAAGAGGTGACAAATTCAGAAAGTCTCTCCTGGGAGTGGTTGCCCAGTTCTCGGTCTCCGGCACTGGGGGTGGCTGCTGCAGGTCACAAAATGCTGGCTTTCAGTGTGTCTTGGTGTTTCCCAGGTCCTAGTCCTGAGCAGGTTCAAATGGTATTCAGGAAAGGGAAAGAAAAAAAACAGTCCAGGGAAAAAATTGGATTGCCTAGCTAAACTAATTAATAAGCAAAAGCAAGGGCAAAAGCAAAAAGCAGGAGCAAGAGCAAAGCAAAAGCAAGCAAGCCAGCAAGCAAGCAAGCAAGCCAGCAAGCCCTAGCCTCTCCTAAACACAAACTGTGAGGGGAGGTGAGCTGGCTGATAACAAGACAAAACAAACCTTCACTTTTTGGAGCCAGTCCTGAAGGCACAGAACATAACATCAAGCATAAACTGAACACACGATTGGGGATACAAGCACCATAACGTCACCCGAGGACATTCCACCCCTTGTCTCCGAATCGTCAACATAACTAACAAACATCATGTAAAAACTTCATCAAGTAAAAACTTCCATCTTTCACTTACTCAGACACATTTCCTTCCATCTCACTTGCTCAAACCTTTGACGCACATTTCCTTCTATATCACTTGCTCAAACCTTCGACACTTACACATTTCCTTCTGTCTCATGTCTGTGTGGTTTAATGTAAAGACAGTGGCAGTAACATCCAACAACCAGTGATATTTGCATATGAGTCTCACCCCACAATCAGATCTCCCTGAGGCACACATCGTGTTCTTCCATATTTCTGCATTATTCACCATGTACAACCTGGTCCCTGAGCAAAGACAATCCCAAGAATGGGTTTGTCTGTACTCGAGGCAGAATTGATCCACACTGTCTTCCCTAACAAACCTCTGATATGTGCCACTGGGATTTTATCTACCTGGATCGGAGCAGCATATAAAAAGGAGCAGTTCCAAACATATGGCACATTATGCCAATCAGCCTTCTGATGAGCCAGTGACATTTCTTACTCAACAGTGACACTGCAGTGCTGGCCACCAGGCCGGCTTGCCAAGGGAGGCTTCTGGCCATGCCCTGCAAGCAGCTGCTGCTGCCAAGGCGCCTTTGGTGCCTCAGGCTCTCCCTGGCACAGCTCCCAGCACGGCACTCTGCCCTTGTGCCCGAGGCCTTCCCTGTGCTGGGGCTGGCCTGGGGCTTTTCCTGCAGCGGGACCTGCCCTGCTCCTGGCACAGGAAAGGCAGTTCCTGCTGGAGCAGGAGGCTCTGCCTGCGGTGGGCTCAAACCACTCCAGCAAGGCCCTGGTGACGTCAAAATTGCTTCCTAGAGCAGAATAGTCTATAATTGGTATAGCTCCTATATTGAGGAGTAAATAACTATTTTTTAAATTTTATTCTGTGTTGTAAATAGACCGTTTTATCTAATAATGATCAGAATCAATCATAGCTGTATTTATACAGATTTATCTGGTATTACATCATTAATCTTTTGGGACAAATTGCATTAAGGTTCAATTCCACCTGTCCAATCTGCAGGGTCGGGATGGGATCCAGCCGCTGCCAGTCTCTTCTATTAGAAGGAATTCTAGAAGTCTAGGGGTGCTGCAGGGGTTTCAGGATCTATGGTGGCTGTTGGGGGTCATTTCTCCACCTCATGACTCAGCAGGAGTTTCTCCAGTAAGGAAATAAAGCTTTTGCCTGAAGCTCCCACTCTGCCCATGACAGGAACCCCTGTGAGTGTCTCTGACATCCCGACTCTTTGGCAGCCTGGGGACTCCTGGGATGTCACTGTGGAGCCCCCGTGAGTGCCTGTGACAGATCAGTGCCTTTGCAGCCCAAGGTCCCCTGGGATGTCACCGTGGGATGGCTGTGACTGCCTCTGACCACACGGCTCTTTACCATCCCCAGAAACCCCTGGGAGGTCTCCATGGAGCCCCTGTCTCTGCCTGTGACATTCCAGCTCTTGAACAGCCTGGAGACTCTTGGAAATTCCCCATGGAACCCCTCTGAGTGCCTGTGACAAATCTGATCCTTAGCAGGCAACCATCACCAGGAACCCCTGTTGCTGTGGTCAGTTTCCATGGCAACCATCACCAGCCCCTGTTGCTATGGTCAGTTTCCATGGCAACCATCACCAGCCCCCTGTTGCCATACTCTGTTTCCATGGCAACCATCCCCAGCCCCTGTTGCTATGGTCAGTTTCCATGGCAACCATCACCTGCCCCTGTTGCTATGGTCAGTTTCCATGGCAACCATCACCAGCCCCTGTTGCTATGGTCAGTTTCCATGGCAACCATCACCAGCCCCTGTTGCTATGGTCCGTCCCTGGGCAGCTCCATGGAGACCCCATGCCAGGGGTGGTTGCCATGGACACCAGCTCAGGCCTGGAGCCCGAGCCCGTTGCCATGGAACCATTGGCAGTCCCATCCCCAGGGCCATGGGATCCCAGAACCACAGAACTGGCTGAGCTGGGAGGGACCCATCAGGATCCTCGAGTCCAACTGCTGGCCCTGCACAGGACACCCCAACAATGCCAGCCTGGGCCTGGCAGCGGTGTCCAAACGCTGCTGGAGCTCAGAGAGCCCTGGAGCTGTGACCCTTCCCTGGGGAGCCTGGGCAGTGCCCCAGCAGCCTCTGGCCAAAAACCTTTTCCTGAGATCCAACCTCAGCCTGCCCCGCCTCAGCTGCAGCTGCTCCCTCCAGTCCTGTCCCTGGGCACCAGAGTGAAGAGGTTCCCACAGCCCCAGCCAGGGACCCGCTCCCAAGGCTGTTGCCATGGCCACCAGGGCTGGGACCAGCTGGGATGCTCGGTTTCCAAGGGCCGGGGTTCAGGAATGGGATTCCCCAATTTCCTGCTCCCCCTAAAAACCGTGCTGCCGCTCACTGCCGTCCCGCTTCCCATGGAAAGCACAAAAGGCAAAGATCCCGGGCTGGGAGGAGAACAATTTACTGTGAACAGCAACGAGACAAGGAACAAACAGGAACAGAAAAAATACTGATAACAGAAGGGATAAGAAAAACTATTTACAGGGAAGACTACATCACAACTGACTGGCTCTTCCTGGCCATGTATTTCCTCCTGCCTGGAAAGGACACCCTTCTCCTCGGGGACAGAGAGAGAGAGAGAGTCCCTTTGCTGCCCCTGGCAATGACCTGAGGTAGGAGTGAATGTAATGACAGGGCCATGGCCAGACCCTCATGTTCTTTGATCCCACACCATGTCATTGGCAAGGGCAGGAAGAGATCTCTTCCCAGCATGCATCACAGGGAACATGGATCACCAGGGCTCTTCCCAACATGGGTTCTCCCATGGGGGATGAAGCTGGAGCAGTGCACAAAGCTCTTCCTGCAGTCCGGGCACTCACAGAGCTTTCCTTACTGGTGCCTCCGTTGGTGTCTGGTCAAGTGAGAGCTCTGGGTGAAGCTCTTCCCACACTGGGGACACGTGTAGGGCCTCTCCCCGGTGTGGATGTGCCGGTGCTTGACAAGGGTGGAGCTGTGCTTGAAGCCCTTCCTGCAGTCAGGGCAGCGGAAGGGCCTCTCCTCTGTGTGAATGCGCTGGTGCAGGAGGAGTTGGGAGCTGGTTGGAAACCTCTTCTCACACGCGGGACACTCGTATGGCCTCTCTCCAGTGTGGATCATTTGATGGATGATCAGTTGGGACTTCTGGCTGAAGCCCTTGCCACATTCCCCACACTTGTATGGCCTTTCTCCAGTGTGGATCCTCTGGTGGCTGATCAAGTGGGACTTCTGGCGGAAGCTCTTCCCACATTCCCCACACTCATAGGGCCGTTCCCTGGTGTGGATCCTCTGGTGGCAGATCAGGCTGGAGCTCTGGCTGAAGGTCATCCCACATTCCCCACACTCATAGGGCCTCTCCCCGGTGTGGATCCGCTGGTGACGGAGGAGACTGGAGCTGGTCTGAAAACTCTTCTGACACTCGGGACACTCGTAGGGCCTCTCCCCCGTGTGGATGCGTTGGTGGATGACGAGGGCAGAGCTGCAGCTGAAGCCCTTCCCACACTCCCCACACTTGTAGGGCCATGCCTCGGTGTGGATCATCTGGTGGCAGATCAGGTTGAAACTCCTCCTGAAGCTCTTCCCACACTCCAAGCACTTGTAGGGCTTCTCCCCATCATGAACCTGCTCATGCACCACCAGCTCTGAGCTCTGGCTGAAGCTCTGTCCACCTTCCTGGCACAGGGTGGGTCTTTCCTCCTCAGAGCACCCTGGGTTGGGTTTGCAGCCCCTCCTCCTGCGGGATCTCCGAGGCTTTTCCTCCCTGTTGGATTTCTGCGCCATGGAGTTGCTCAAAACAGCCTCTTCCACAAGGTTCTGCCGCGGGGATTTGTCCTCCCTGGTTTCCATCCTCAGCTCCTTCCCTGGGGGAGGAAGGACAAGGAGAGGATGGGATTTGCCTCCATGCCAGAGGGAAGGGGAAGAGAATCCCCCCAGTGTGTCCCTGGCAGGATGGCGTCGACAGCATCGTTGTCCTGCAGCCGGGAGCCACGCTGGGCTGGGAGATGGAGCAGGAGAGACGGGGAAAGGGGCACTGACTTCCTCCTCAGCTGCCCGGGGGTGCCAGGCCTCCTTCTTCTTCCTCGCAGCTACCTCCTCCATCTGGTGAAGGTTTGGAGATAGGAAATTCTGTTTTGGGAGAAAAACAAGGGATGAGCACAATGAGTTTTATACTGGTTTGAAGGCAAACCAGGGGGAGAGTCTAAGCCAGAATTACAATTTAGTAAGAATATTAAGATCAAGGCAATGATACAGAAACACTGGCTTAGATTGACAGAGTCAGGATTTAACCTGACACCCCGTTGGTCAGGGTGGTGGTAGCTGTCGGATGAAATGGTGTCTGCAGTCCTGTTGGAGTGATGAACGTGATTCTGTCAAAGCGGTGATCCTGTAGAAGGGTCTGGTCTTCCTCTGAAGGTCCAGTGGTGGTTACGGAGCTCTTGTCCTCTGGGAATCCAGTAGGCAAGGTGGTCCTGGTGTTGCAAGGGTGAGATTATATCCAGGTAGGAATGTTTGGTTCCTCCCCCTGGGCGGAGCATCCCACAATGGGATGATGTAATTTTATCAGTCCTGCAGTGGCACTCAATGGCCCATTAACAGAAGATAGCCCCTGGAGGGCGTTATCAGGGCTGAGCCATGGAAGAGATAAAGAACACTGCCCCACCTGTTTATCACAGTTTATGAAGATGGTGACTGAAAACATACTTTGGGTTACATCTTACATTGCACCCTGAAACAGTGAGGCAATCCCTGCTCGGGATGGGGGGTGAACACCACCCCCCTTTCCCAAACTGGCTCAGGTGTAAAACCCCCACTCTGGGAAGGCCACACACACAGGGGACAATGTCACACTTGCCCTGCCCCAGGAGAGGTCTCTGTCCCGGTCACTCCCTTGCTCTCCCCCCTTTTCTCTTTCTTCCATCTCTCTCTCTACCTCACATTTACTGTTCAATAAAATCCACTTTGGATTTGTTTTGTTAACACCTTAATTGGGGCAGAGGCACCTCTCTAACAATTTTATTAACCAGATTGAGACATTATTTTGGTGCAGTGAGTTCAGGGCACTGATGTCTGACCCCAAGTGCCTTTGACAACAGCATGGTTCCCTCCTATCAGGAGGTTCTGGCTCTTTCTGGAGGAACTCTTGGAAACTTCAATGCAGCTTCTTCAGTGTGACTTTTGGGAGAACATATGAGGAAAATGGCTGTTGTGGGTGGCCAGTGTAAAGAAAATATTTTGTTGTCCTTCCTAGAAATGTTTGTTAAAATCGCTGGTGGAAAGGGACCAAATGATACCAGCAAGACTGACAAGGGTCATTCAGCACAAGGTGAGGAACACAAGGCTGCACGAAGTCCTACAAGAAGCCCAGCTCAAGTATCTAAATTCCCTAATAAGTCCCAAATTCACAGGCCTGGGGGCTTTGCCAAATGTGGCAAGCACATTTTTCTCTCTCTCAGGATTTTTATAAAGGTGCACAGAGAGAAATGAAAGAGAAAATAATTTCTGTTTCTGCTCCTTGTTTTTCTCTTGTGGAATGTGTTTGGAGAATTGTTTATCTGGAGTGAATGCTTTGTTGGATCATGGTGGATTGTTTGGGCCAATGGATAATCAGATCCACCTGTGTCTGGACTCTCCAGAGAGGGTCACGAGTTGTGAGTTAGTTAGATATCATAGTTAGAGAAAGTCGCATGTACGTATAGTATCCTCTTTTATATAGTATATTAATGTATTATAGCATAATTATAATAAAGAAATCATTCAGCCTTCTGGACTGGAGTTAGATATCTTCATTCTTCCTATTGGGTTAGCCTGCATCTACAACAGCCGAATGTGAGAATCATTTTTCTTTTTGTCCCTGTCACCTTTGTGACAGGTAGACTGAGCTTTCCCTTCCTTTTAATAATCTGTATTGGGGCGAATTTCCACTTTTCTTTTATCTGAACCTGCCAGTAGCTGAGCTGGAGCTGTGCAGGAACCAATGAAATTTGGAATTGCCACAGAATTGCTTCTATTGTCGGTTTGTTCATGTTTGGGATTTGTTTGCATTTCCATCACAAGTGACTTGTGGGAATACCAAATATTCATCAAAGTATTTTATGCAGAGTTAAGTTTGATTTCTGCTGAGATTTTTTTTTGTCCGGTGCCCAGGGGATGCTCGAGGGCAGTCTGTGCCTCTCGCCCTGGGGGATGCTTGGGAGGGGCTTGGGGGGGTTGTCCCTGTCCCTTTTACCCCAGGCCATTCCCCAGGGTCTGTCCCTGTCACCCAAAGCCATTCCCCAGGGGGTGTCTCTGTCCCCGACACCCCAGGCCATTCCCCAGGGGGTCGCTATCGTTCTCACCCCAGGGAATGCCGGGGGTCTCCCTCCCTCTCACCCTGTGCCAGGAGTTGCTCGGGGCAGTTTCTGTCCCTCTCAGCCCAGGGAATGGTCGGGGGTCTTTGTCCCCTTGCCCTGGGGGATGCTTGAGGAGTCTCCATCCCTCTGCCCTCAGGGAATGCTTGTGCAGGGCTGGGGACCAGGGGCTCTGTGTCCCTCTCACCGCTGAGGGTGCTCAGGGTGGAGGGGGCTCTCCGACCTTCTCATCCCTGGGGAGGTGGTGGGGAATTTCTGCCCCTCTCAGCCCTTGTATGACCCCGCCCAAACATCATCGGGGTCACAGTGGCAGAGACACCCCAAACGCCCAGAAAGGCTGAACCTGGGATTTGATTTGGGATGAGTATTTAGGACGAGGGTGGAATTGGGGCTGGGGTTGGAGTTAGGACTGAGATTTGGATTAGAGCTGGGATTGGGGCTAAGGCTAGACATGGGATTGGCTTTAGGGCTGGGGTTGGGATTGGGTCTGAGGCTAGATGAGTCTGGCACTGGGATGAGATTAAATACAGAACTGTGAGGGTGACTAAACGTGGAGTGAGATTGAGGGCAGGATCAGGGTCAGGTTTGGGACTGAGCACACGCAGAGCGGGACAGGGGGGATGTCACTGTAGGATGTCCCTGGAATCATCCCAGCCCTTCTCAGGCACCTCCAAACATGGGGGGGCAGCTGGGTTCTCCAAGATCCAGGTGCTCCCATGCTGCCCCTCAATACCAGGCGAGCATTCCCTGAGGGCAGCCCTGAATGTGACCCTTCGGGTTCTGGGATCAGCCTTCACATCCCTGAGGGAGCAGCTGCAGACATGACGAGAGATTTTTTCCCCACCTCTTTCCTGAGGAAGGGTGAAGCCCAGCTGTCCTTTCCTTCTGGTGCCTTCTACTCTCCTCAGCTGAGGATGCCAAACTCCCCACGAGCAGGAAAGTCCCTATTCCCTGTTTCTTTGTGACTGCTGCGTGGAACATCCATTCAGAATGGAGAATGTTCTGACAGCCCTGCTGAATGACACCAGGAGGAGGTTTGTGAGAAAGGGGGGAAATTGTATTTTGATTGGAAATACAAGTTACAAACTTATTTCTTTCCATCCCATTCCTTTTCAGTCAGTTGCAGTTCTGTTTTCAGAGTGCCACCTTCTCAGTGTTTGTGTCCTCTTTTCTCTCCTGCCTCTCTTTGCCTGCTCTGTTTCTCTCTCAGTGTCTCCCTTGATCCAGGGCAGCTGCCACCAAAGGCCCTGCCCTGATTTCATTCCTAATCCATGAGCTACAAGAACTATGGGTGAAGTAATGAAAGCTGGCAGTTAAATGTCACTGTAGGATCTTGCTCCACTTGGCTTCTGGCTCCTTGGTAAGAGCTTTGCCTTCAAGGGCAGGAACATCTTTTCCTGGCTGGGAACTGGAATTCCAGCCCCAGGGAGTGTGTGCCGTGGATCCCAGAGGGGCATTCCCGAGGCTCCCAGGGTGCTGCTCCTGCCGTGCCTCCCAAGGAGCCGTGTCACATCAGGGAGAATCTCATAATCTTGGTTATCTCAGGGGTCTTTTATAGTCCTCTGTGGAAGGGGGGGACGGGGACAAGACAATGAATGTCCATTGAAGCCACCAAAGGGGAACAGGTCATGTTATCAGCAGTGAGCGGGAGCCATTGTCTTCTTGGTCCATCGACCACACCTGGGCAAACATCTCGCATTGATCAGGCCAGCCCTCCTCCCTGTGGTAGGGGTCTGAGTCTCAGTCTTTGGGAGGGGCTTCAATCTCCGTCCGTCACAGTGGTCATGAGGCAGATGAGGGGTCTTCCGTGGGAGATCACCAGAGTTACCCCAGAAAGTTCATTTGGCCAAGAGGTGGGAAAATTCGTGGGTTGAGCAGGTATTGTGAAGCAGGTGTAAGCACGTACAACAAGCCGCTCCTTGCCAGGCCCTGCTCAAAGCGGTGGTCCGTGGTGGCACAGCAAATACACCTGCAAAAATAATCATCCACCTCTCCAAGCCAGAACTCCGATCGGGGTCTCCAGGATCTCAGTCTCTGCCATTGTGGCAAACATGAGGCAAAAATGAGGGGAACTTGGGACCGTCTCTTAGACAAGGGCGTGCATGTCCTTTGAAGGGGAACGATCCCCACATGCGTCCAGCGCTGCAATAAACACACAGTCTCTACTCAAGCATCCCCTGGGCACTGGACAAAACAAACTCAGCAGAAATTAAACTTCACCCTACATAAAATGCCTTGAGGAATATTTGCTCTTCCCACATGTCACTTGTGATGGAAATGCAAACAAATCCCAAACATGAATAAACGGACAGTAGTAGCAATAATGTGGCAATTCGAAATTTCATCGTTTCCTGCACAGCTTCAGCTCTGCTGTTGGCAGTTTCTGATAAAAGTGAAAATTAGAAAAAATTATTCTCACATTTGGCAAAGCTCACAAGCCTGTGAATTTGGGAGTTATTTGGGAATTTAGCTACTTGAGCTGGGCTTCTTCTAGTGAAACATAAACTTTAAGGGATTTAGAGATTTTAGAGAAGCTAAGATTTTAGTTAGAAATAAGCCTTACTAGAGTTAATTAAAACAAATGAGTAGGCCTTGATGAAGTTAAGAGTTAGTAGTTAACTAATAACTGATTGCTTGTCAACACAGTGTTTAGTTAGCTGGGTTTATAATGAAGAATATAGAAACTGACAAATAGCTTTTAGGAACATAAGACAGTTGTGGGCCTCCTCTGTTCTGAAACCAATTGAAGACAGGGAATGGGAGCTCTACCAAGGTTCATTTTTCATATTTGCATTGAAAAGGTAGAAAGGTCAGAATGAGGAAGACTTCATTTACTTCCTCATTTTGCGACCCCTCCCCATGAAAGGGACGACCGACCCATTTCAAGGAACAAACTACGCATGCTTAATAGCTTTTCAAATGATTAGCATACGAAGTGAGGAATGGGATGTACCAAAATTATGAATATGTAATTGCATTTTGGGTATTCAATACTTGTATGGATAAAAGGACTCTGTAATCATTTGAAAGGTGCAGTGTGTATTTGGGAGCTATCCCGAATGCTGCCTGGCATCATAATAAACATATACTTTCTAACTTTAAACTGTTAGATAGTTTTTGCCCATCACAGTTGGATATCGGTACTAGATCAATATCCATATTTCTTTAATAAATCACTAGGACTTTTGGCAGCCTTGTGTTCCTCACCATGTGGTGAATAACCCTTGTCAGTCTTGCTGGTATCATTTGGTCCCTTTCCACCAGCGATTTTAACAAACATTTCTAGGAAGGACAACAAAATATTTTCTTTACACTGGCCACCCACAACAGCCCCATTTTCCTCATAAGTTCTCCCAAAAGTCGCTCACAGGAAGCTGCATTGAAGTTTCCAAGAGTTCCTCCAGAAAGAACAAGAACCTCCTGAGAGGAGGGAACCATGCTGTTGTCAAAGGCACTTGGGGTCAGACAACAGTGCCCTGAACTCACTGCGCCAAAATAATGTCTCAATCTGGTTAATAAAATTGTTAGAGAGATGCCTCTGCCCCAATTAAGGTGTTAACGAGACCAAATCCCAAGTGGATTTTATTGAACAGTAAATGTGAGGTAGAGGGAGAGATGGAAGAAAGAGAAAAGGGGGGAGAGCAAGGGAGTGACAGGGACAGAGACCTCCCCTGAGGTGGGGCAAGTGTGACATTGTCCCCTGTGTGCGTGGCCTTCCCAGGGTGGGGGTTTTACACCTGAGCCAGTTTGGAAAGGGGGGTGGTGTTCACCCCCCACCCCGAGCAGGGATTGCCTCACTGTTTCAGGGTGCAATGTAAGATGTAACCCAAAGTATGTTTTCAGTCACCATCTTCATAAACTGTGATAAACAGGTGGGGCAGTGTTCTTTATCTCTTCCATGGCTCAGCCCTGATAACGCCCTCCAGGGGCTATCTTCTGTTAATGGGCCATTGAGTGCCACTGCAGGACTGATAAAATTACATCATCCCATTGTGGGATGCTCCGCCCAGGGGGAGGAACCAAGCATTCCTACCTGGATATAATCTCACCCTTGCAACACCAGGACCACCTTGCCTACTGGATTCCCAGAGGACAAGAGCTCCGTAACCACCACTGGACCTTCAGAGCAAGACCCATCAGGTGATCCCTTCTACAGCATCACTGCTTTGACAGAATCACGATCATCACTCCAACAGGGCTGGAACCTCCATTTCATCAGACGGCTACCACCACCCTGACCAACGGGGTGTCAGGTTAAATCCTGACTCTGTCAGATTAAGCCAGTGTTTCTGTATCATTGCCTTGATATTGATTTTTTTTATTAAATTGTAATTCTGGCTTAGACTCTCCCCTGGTTTGCCTTCAAACCAGTACAAAATTCAATGTGCTTATCCCTTGATTCCTCCCAAAACAGAATTTCCCATTCCCAGGCCTTTGCCAGATGGAGGAGAAGGCTGTGAGGAAGAGGAAGATGCCCCGAGACACCCATGCACGTGAGGAGGAAATCACTGCCCCTTTCATCCTCTCTCCTGCTCCATCTCCCAGACCAGCATGGCCCCTGGTTGCAGGACAGCCCCACTGCCGACCCCGTCCTGCCGGGGACGCACTGGGGGGATCTCCTTCCCCTTCCCTATGGCACGGAGGCAAATCCCATCCTCTCCTTGTCCTTCGTCCCCCAGACAAGGAGCTGAGGATGGAGACCAGGGAGGACAAATCCCCACGGCAGAACCTCGTGGTAGAGGCTGTTTTGAGTGTCTCCATGGCGCAGGAATCCAACGGGGAGGAAAAGCCCAGGAGATCCCACAGGAGGAGGGGCTGCAAACCCAGCCCAGGGTGCTCTGAGGAGGAAAGACCCACCCTGTGCCAGGAAGGTGGACAGAGCTCCTGCCAGAGCTCAGAGCTGGTGGGCCATGAGCAGCTTCACCATGGGGAGAAGCCCTACAAGTGCTTGCAGTGTGGGAAGAGCTTCAGGCAGAGCTCCCACCTGAACTGCCACCAGATGATCCACACCGGAGAATGGCCGTATGAGTGTGGGGAGTGTGGGAAGGGCTTCAGCTTCAGATCCAAACTCATCACCCACCAACGCATCCACGCTGGGGAGAGACCCTACGAGTGTCCTGCGTGTCAGAAGAGGTTTCTGACCAGCTCCAGTCTCCTTGTACATCAGCGGATTCACACTGAGGAGAGGCCCTTCCGCTGCCCCGACTGCGGGAAGGGCTTCAAGCACAGCTCCACGCTTTTCAGACACCGGCGAATCCACACCAGAGAGAGGCCCTATGAATGTGGGGAATGTGGGATGAGCTTCAGCCAGAGCTTCAGCCTGATCCAGCACCAGAGGATCCACAACAGGGAACTGCCCTATGGGTGTGGGGAATGTGGGAAGAGCTTCAGCCAGAAGTCCCACTTGATCTGCCACTGGAGGATCCACACTGGAGAAAGGCCATACAAGTGTGGGGAATGTGGCAAGTGCTTCAGCCAGAAGTCCCATCTGATTGTCCACCAAATGATCCACACTGGGGAGAAGCCATATGAGTGTCCCAGTGTGAGAAGAGGTTTCCAACCAGCTCCCATCTCCTCCTGCACCAGCGCATTCACACAGAGGAGAGGCCCTTCTGCTGCCCCGACTGCAGGAAGGGCTTCAAGCACAACTCCACCCTTGTCAAGCACCAGTGCATCCACACCAGGGAGAGGCCCTACAAGTGTCCCCAGTGTGGGAAGAGCTTCTCCAGCAGCTCTCACTTGACCAGACACCAACGGAGGCACCAGTAAGGAAAGCCCTGTGAGTGCCCCAACTGCAGGAGGAGCTTCGTGCACGGCTCCAACTTCATCCCCCATGGGAGAACCCATGTTGGGAAGAGCCCTGGTGATCCACGTTCCCTGTGATCCATGCTGGAAAGACATCTGTTCCTTTTCCTGCCCCTCCCAATGACATGATCAAAGAACATGAGGGTCTGGCCATGGCCCTGTCATTACATTCACTCCCACCACAGGTCATTGCCAGGGGCAGAAAAGGGACTCTCTCTCTCTCTCTCCGAGGAGAAGGGTGTCCTTTCCAGGGAGGCGGAAATACATGGCCAGGAAGAGCCAGTCAGTGGTGTTGGAGATTTCCCTGTAAATAGTTTTTCTTATCAGTTCTGTTATCAGTATTATTTCTGTTCCTGTTTGTTTCTTATTTTGCTGCTGTTCCCAGTAAATTGTTCTTAACTCAGCCCAGGATCTTTGCCTTTTGTGCTTTCCGTGGGAGGCGGGAGGGCAGCGAGCGGCAGCGCGGTTTTAGCGGGAGCAGGAAATTGGGGAATCCCATTCCTGAACCCCAGCCCTTGGAAACCGAGCATCCCAGCTGGTCCCAGCCCTGGTGGCCATGGACACAGCTATGGGAGCGGATCCCTGGCTGGGGCTGTGGGAACCTCTTCACTCTTGTGCCCAGGGACAGGACTGGAGGGAGCGGCTGCAGCTGAGATGGGGCAGGCTTGGGTTGGATCTCAGGAAAAGGTTTTTGCCCAGAGGCTGGTGTCCATGGCAAACACCCCTGACATGGGGTCTCCATGGAGCTGCCAAGGGACTGGCAATAGCAACAGGGGGCTGGTGATGGTTGCCATGGAAACTGACCATAGCAACAGGGGCTGGTGATGGTTGCCATGGAAACTGACCACAGCAACAGGGCTTCCTGGTGATGTTTGCCTGCTAAGGATCAGATTTGTCACAGGCCCTCAGAGGGGTTCCATGGGGACTTTCCAACAGTCTCCAGGCTGCTCAAGAGCTGGAATGTCACAGGAAGAAACAGGGGCTCCATGGAGACCTCCCAGGGGTTTCTGGGGATGGTAAAAAGCCGTGTGGTCAGAGGCAGTCACAGCCATCCCATGGTGACATCCCAGGGGTCCTTTGGCTGCAAAGGCACCGATCTGTTACAGGCATTCATGGGGGCTCCACGGTGACATCCCAGGAGTCCCCAGGCTGCCAAAGAGCCAGGATGTCACGGGCACTCACAGGGGTTCCTGTCATGGGCAGACTGGAAGCTTCAGGCAAAAGCTTTATTTCCTTACTGGAGAAACTCCTGCTGAGTCATGAGGTGGAGAAATGTCCCCCAACAGCCAACATAGATCCTCAAACCCCTGCAGGACCCCTAGACTTCTAGAATTCCTTCTAAAAGAAGAGACTGGCAGTGGCTGGATCCCATCCTGACCCTGCAGATTGGACAGGTGGAATTGAACCTTAATGCAATTTGTCGCAAATGATTAACGATGGAATACCAGATAATTCTGTATAAATACAGCTATGATTGATTCTGATCATTATTAGATAAAACGGTCTATTTACAACACAGAATAAAATTTAAAAAATAGTTATTTACTCCTCAATATAGGAGCTATACCAATTATAGACTATTCTGCTCTAGGAAGCAATTTTGACGTCACCAGGGCCTTGCTGGAGTGGTTTGAGCCCACCGCAGGCAGAGCCTCCTGCTCCAGCAGGAACTGCCTTTCCTGTGCCAGGAGCAGGGCAGGTCCCGCTGCAGGAAAAGCCCCAGGCCAGCCCCAGCACAGGGAAGGCCTCGGGCACAAGGGCAGAGTGCCGTGCTGGGAGCTGTGCCAGGGAGAGCCTGAGGCACCAAAGGCGCCTTGGCAGCAGCAGCTGCTTGCAGGGCATGGCCAGAAGCCTCCCTTGGCAAGCCGGCCTGGTGGCCAGCACTGCAGTGTCACTGTTGAGTAAGAAATGTCACAGGCTCATCAGAAAGCTGATTGGCATCATGTGCCATATGTTTGGAACTGCTCCTTTTTATATGCTGTTCCGATCCAGGTAGATAAAATCCCAGTGGCACATATCAGAGGTTTGCTAGGGAAGACAGTGTGGATCAACTCTGCCTCGAGTACAGACAAACCCATTGGTGGGATTATCTTTGCTCAGGGACCAGGTTGTACATGGTGAATAATGCAGAAATATGGAAGAACTCAATGTGTACCTCAGGGAGATCTGATTGTCGGGTGAGCCTCATATGCAAATATCACTGTTTGTTGGATGTTACTGCCACTGTCTTTGCATTAAACCACAACGACATGAGACAGAAGGAAATGTGTGTCAAAGGTTTGAGCAAGTGAGATGGAAGGAAATGTGTCTGAGTAAGTGAAAGATGGAAGTTTTTACCTGATGAAGTTTTTACATGACGTTTGGTAGTTATGTTGACGATTCGGAGATAAGGGGTGGAATGTCCTAGGGTGACGTTATGGTGCTTGTATCCCCAGTCGTGTGTTCTGTTTATGCTTGATGTTATGTTCTGTGCTTTCAGGACTGGCTCCAAAAAGTGAAGGTTTGTTTTGTCTTGTTATCAGCTGGCTCACCTCTCCCCAAAGTCTGTGTCTAGGAGTGGCTAGGGCTTGCTGGCTTTCTTGCTTGCTTGCTGGCTTGCTTGCTTTCGCTTTGCTCTTGCTCCTGCTTTTTGCTTTTGCCCTTGCTTTTGCTTATTAGTTAGTTTAGCTAGGCAATCCAATTTTTTCCCTGGACTGTTTTTTTTCTTTCCCTTTCCTGAATACCATTTGAACCTGCTCATGATTGGGACCTGGGAAACTCCAAGAAACACCGAGAGCCAGCATTTTGTGACCTGCAGCAGCCATCTCCAGCACCGGAGACCGATAACTAGGCAACCACTCCCAGGAGAGACTTCCTGAATTTGTCACCTCTTCAGAGCGTAGAAAGACTTTTTGTCATCTGGTGTTGTTCATTTTTTGTCCTGGGGAGTGCTTTGCCTGCTCAATAAACAGGTTGTTTCCACTACTCTCTGAGGAAATTCTTCCCAAGCCAGGTGAGCAAGGGGCTGTGTGGGTTTGCTTTCTGGGGGCTCCTTCTGAAGGTTTTCTCCCAAATTTGCCCAAAACCAGGACACTTTAGTACATCAGCAGGCTGTTCTTCGGTGAGATCCAGCAGGGCCCTGTTCAGCCTGTGCTCAGCAAACTGACTGGCCATGAGCCACTGGTGGATGTACCTCACCATGGCAGGCACCTGGAGAAGGCACGGGGAGACTTGGAAAGCTGCCAGAGGGAGGAATGTCCCCAGCTTCCCCGGAGAAGTGCTTTCCTTGCCACCACACGGCCATGGCCTCAAAGGCTTCCAGTGAGCAGTAGCCATGGCTTGGGAGGCCAAGCAATTCCTGGGAGGATGAAATCCTGGCCACAGGCTGCTTACTTGCTTTGGATTGGAAAACCCCTCCTCTACGAGCATATCCAGCAGGGCAGCACAGGTCTTGGTTTTGAAGATGTGCGAATATGATCTGAGCCCTGTGCCCATGGTGCTGGTCTCTTCCTCCCGAATCCTCTTGATGAATTTGCAAACCAGCTGTAGGAGAAGGGCAGGAAGCCAGGGATGCTCCACGGAATGCTCCAAGCGCGGTGCTCGGCTGAGTGGTGACAGCAGGCCCAGCCCAGCTGGGGATGGCTGCAGGTACCTGCACTGTTCTGCGGAAGAGGCCACGGGCGGGGTCCTGCTCTCGTGTGCGCTGCACGGCTGCACCTGGCAAAGAGCGAGCACAGCCTGAGCTGAGGGGCTGCGGGAGAGGCCGGAGAACACAGCCCAGCCCTGCGCTCCCCAGGCAGGGACAGCCCTGGGATGGCCCAGGGCATGGAGCACGGGCACTGTGGGGTGTCTGCCCTGGCCCCTATTCTGTCATGTCCATGGGCAAGTGCCCAGGGGATGGGATGGGATGGGATGGGATGGGATGGGATGGGATGGGATGGGATGCCATGGGATGCCATGGGATATCATGGGATGGTATGTGGCCAAGCTGGCTGCAGCCACCAACGCAGCAGCCCAGCTCTGCCACTCACCCTCCTGCTGAGGCTTGAATTGCTCCACCTCTTCAGTCTCCTATGCTCGGGCAGCTCCAGGGCCTTCTTCTTCTTCCTCCACCCAGGACAGCTTGGGCACTCTCGGGGGTCTCTGCTCCATGTCAGTGACTGGATTTGTGACTACTTGCAGGAGAGATGCCTCGGAAAAGCTCCGAGTCAGCAAGGCCTGCAGTCATGCCTGGAAGGCACCTTCAAGAGAGAAGACTCAGGAAGGCTACAGGACAGCAAGTCCTGCACTCTGGTCTCAAGGGCTCCTGCCACAAGGACAGGAGACTCCTGTCGAGGATTGTGGTCTGGCCTCGAGGGCACCGGTGGCAGGGATGGGAGATGCCTCTGGGGCACAGAGTCCCATGGTCTGCCCTCGAGGACATCTGCAGGAGAGAAGCCTCGGGAAGGCCACGGGTCACCAAGTCCTGGGGTCTGGCCTCGAGGTCAGCTGCAGGAACAACGCCTCGGAAAAGCTCCGGGTCAGACACGAACGAGTGCGCTGTGCGGGGGCTCCTCACGGCACCGCTCTGTCCCATCCTGTCCCGTCGCGTGCTGCGAGCACTGTGGCGTGGTCTTGTCACCGCCAGCTCCTATGTCACCCCGTGTCACAAAGGGTCCTTGGACACGCTGTCCTGTTCCATGCCACGGTGACCGTGCTGCACCGTGTCACAAAGGGCCCCTGCACACACTGCCCCCTGCCCTGGGGCTGCCCCCAGCTCACCCAAAGTGGCTCAGGTTGGAAGGAATCCCTCACCCCAAGTGTCTAAGACAGCCCAACAGGATCTTTAGGAACAGCTCAAACCATCAGCAAACGCTGCCCTGCTCTGCGGGCTCAGGGCAGCAGAAGGAGCCCCCAGGGCTGCCGACGCAGCTGCGCTGGGAAGGGCACGGGGCCTTCACAGAAGCTGGCACGGCCTCCTTGGGACACGTCCCGGCTGGTGGCCAACCTAAACCCGCGGGTGTGACAAAGACAAGGAACGTGTGGGCCAGGGCACGAATGCTGCTCTGAGCCCTGGGGCCCGGGGAGCGCTGACATCAGCAGGTGTGGGCAGAGTCCCTGCCCAAGCAGACCTGCCACCCCCCGAGCCCTGGCAGCGCCGGTGCCCGTCTCCTGCCCCAGAGACCTGTGCCCGTGGGGGGCTCCTGTGCCACAGGGAGCCAAAGGCCACATGCACTGGGGGCTGCGCTCCTGCCTGCAGGGGCTGTTGGCAGGAGCACCTGGAGCAACTGCTGGAAACAGTTGGTCTCTGTCAGAAGCTCTTACTCCATGCTGAAATTATTTTCTCATTGAAGTTATTGCCTTCAGCACAAAAACACCTTAGCGGCCAAGGCACAGAAGAATCTGGCAAGTAAGAATCCTCAATTCAGGAAAGCTTTACTTCCCATTGCTCAACTCAAGTAGTTCCAAAAAGTTGCAAACTTCCCAAATGAATAGGGATGGCCTGAGGAGGTGAAGAGTTGGAATTTTGCTTCCCATCTCAAAGCAGCAACTCATTTGCCTTAACCTCATCCACTGAGGGTCACTTTACAGAACATAACACTACACAAAAAAAGGGCAAAACTAAGGGCCATTCTTTGGTTTTCTCTGTAGGGATGATAATATCCTTATTCTCTTAAGAAATAAAAGCTCTCAAGAAATGAAAGTCCACTCAGTGGTAGAAAAGTAGCTCAAAGAATTGAGTAGATGGCAAAAGGGCTAATCCTTCCCCAGGTATAGATATCTGAGTGGCTAGTAAAGCACAGCTCTCCCCTCTTGTTCCCTGCAGGAGAATCAGGACCATGAAGAGGAAAAGTCACAGATATTCCTTCTGGCCTCCCTAACCAAAGCTGTGCCAAAGCACAGATGCTGCCTTCAAACTGACTCAAATTCCAGCCTAGACCTCTCACCTTCCAGACAACTCCTTCTCCAACACCCCACCAGCACCAAGCCCCCCAAACTCCCACACAGAAGCCCTCAACAACCCGCCAGGAGCCCCAGCTGTCCCCGTCCCTCCGCAGAGCTTTCCCACCCTCCAGCAGACGCCCTGGTTCCCTGCAGGTGCCGTGGGATGGCACTCAGGAGGATCTGCTCCAAGGCCTTCTCCTGGAGCACGCTCAGGCTGCCAGGCCTATGGATCCTGGATCATCCTTCCCACCGAGCCTTCCTGTGCACGGCTGCTCCATTTGCACCTTTGCGCTCAGCTCGGACTTCTCCACTTCACCAGGAGTGCTGGGAAAGGATGGAGAGCAGCCTGGCAAGCTCTTTCTGCAGCTCCCTCTTTACCCTCGGGGAGGGAGACCATTCCGCAAGAAAGCAACTGGTGCCACAAGGAGCGGGTGGCCTCAGGCACCTTTGTGGATGGAACAAGGCCTTGGTTTGACATAAGTGAGCACAAGCAATTCACATGAGTAAACAAGTAATTAGCACAGACATACCTAAGTACTTAGCACCAGTTAGCATAACAAAAACCTGGCAGGCCTAACTTGACATGAGAGTGACCTGACAAAAAGCTTTAGACACAGTCTACCAGAAGAACTAAGGGCAAGTGTGGAATCAGCCCTGTGCAGGGAAGCCCTGAGGAAGACTTTGTGCTGCTTTAGGGCATCGAGACCGCTCCTGGCCAGGGCCTGGACATCAGCTTCAAGTATGGGAATCTGACACCATGTATTTCCAACCGCCTGCCTATGGAATCACCTCAGCAGTGTAAAGATGGATGGTGATTTTGATACAACTCCTTCATCAACCCACTGAAATTTTTATGTGGCAGAGAAACACTTTAGTGGGGTGCAGACCCCTGCCCTCCTGCCAGGTCAATAAAAGGGCTTTTGGCTGACAATGCATTTGTCTGCCGATTTGTTTGAATGAGGGAGACCCCTCAGGACTGCTGTATCCTGAGGGAACACCGTTGGCCTTGGCCTGTAGGCACCTGCACAAGCTTAAAATCAGCTGCCTCAGCTTCCAGGACCTCTCTTGGCCAGCATCCTGACGTGGATGCAGGACTGCTGTGAGGCACTGCTGGGACCCAGTGGGACAGGACCAGCTGTCTCGTGTCCACGTAGCACCCCTCACACAGCCAGGGCCATCCCGAAACCAGACAAACACTCACGTGTCAGCACAGGGGAGCAAGGAGCACTGGGCTCCTCTCAAGGTATCTCAAAGTTCGAGAATCCACCACAGCACTGGTAAATTTTTGGGGGGACCAAGGACTTTGAGTATCAAAAGGGAAACTCCAATTTGTAGGGAGAGAAGTAAAATGCTTAGGACGTGTGATTTGTCAACGGAGCTGGCAGCTGAACCCTGAGAGAATTGCAGGGATAGCCTCACTCCCATGACCAAAAACTAAGAGAGAAGTCAGAAGGTTTTTAGGCCTTTTGGGATATTGCAGGCTATGGATTGAAGGATACACGCAGGCCATCAGGTTCTTGTTTAAAAGTTAGTAGAAGAAGAGATTAAGTGGGAAGAAGACAACAAGCAAATTTTGAAGCTTTAAAGCAAAAATTAGTCAGTGCAGCAGCACTGAGTCTTCCTGCCTTAGACAAACCCTTCTATCTGTTTGTGGATATAGAAAAAGGGGCAGCACATGGAGGGTTAGCCCAGGACTGGGGAGGATCCAGGAAACCAGTGGCCTATTTATCAAAACTGCAAGACCCTGTCAGCTGGGGGTGGCCAACCTGCATTCAGGCGGTGGCAGTGAGCGCCCCACTCGTAGAAGAAAGCAAAAAATTAACCCTTGGGGCAAAATTGAAAATATATACCACTCCCTCAGTAAGGAGTATCCTCAGCTAAAAGGCTGAGAAATGGCTCGCCGATTCCCAAGTACTAAAATATGAAGCTATCTTAATAGATAATGGTTTAGAGCTAGATGTGAGTAACCAACTCAACCCTGCCCAGTTTAAATGGAAAACCAGGTAAGGAATTAATACATAATTGCCTAGAAGTTATAAACTATCAAACTAAAGTAAGAGAGGACCTAACAGATCAACCACTCCAACGTGGAAAACGATTGTACATCGATGGATTTTCATGGGTAATCCAGGGCACAGGGTGTTGGGGTAGGCTATAGCAGATGAAGAGTTAGTGGCCCTAGAAAAAGGAAAGTTACCTTCCAACTGGTCAGCCCAAGCATGTGAGTTGTATGCCCTAAAGTGAGCTCTGGAAATATTCACACAGAAAAGAGAAACAATATATACAGACTCAAAATATGCTTTTGGAGTAGTGCATACCTTTGGAAAAATTTGGGAAGAGAGTGGGCTATTAAATTCAAGGGGAAAAGAACTAAAAACTTCTTTTACAAGTGTTAGAAACCTTACAATTACCAGAAGAAGTGGCAGCAGTATATGTTAAAGGACATAAAAAAGGAGTGACTCAAGAAGCACGAGGGAACCATTTAGCAGATTTAGATGCTAAGAATGCAGCTGAATCAGGGACAGAAAAACTAATGATAGCATTAACCCCTATGAGAGAAATGGAAGAAGTCCCTGTATTCAGTGAGACAGATGAGAAAGAATTCCTTAAAACAGGAGCCAAGAAAGATAACAAAGGGAAGTGGAGATTACCAGATGGGAGGCAAATGTTGAATAAACCCCTTGGCAGGAAAATGCTCAAAGGCAAACATGGAACAACACACTGGGGACACCAGCGCTAAGTGATCGATTACTGAGGGACTGGGCCTGCATAGGAATTTTTGGGATAGCTAACCAGGCAATTGAAAGGTGTGTGATATGCCAACAAGTAAATGAGAAGGTCATGAGGAAAACACCAGGGGAGGGCAAGAACTAGCCTTAGAGCCCTTTCAAAACATCCAAGTAGACTTTACCGAGCTTCCCCAGGTACAACGGTGGAAGTTTCTACTAGTGATAGTAGGTGACCTGACTCATTGCGTAGAGGCGGTACCCACGGTTAAAGCCAATGCCAATGTTGTGAGTAAAACACTTCTAGAATCAATCATTCCCCGATAGGGGATGTTGAACAGGATTGATTCAGGCCAAGTGTAAGGCCCTCTGAAGCCCCCACTTTTGCCTACCAATTGCCACGAGGAGAAACCCCTTCCCCACTACAGTACCAGCTTGGAGAGAGCGGCAGTGCAGGTGCAGTTGCTGCACCGTTACGTTAGCTGTTCCGAACAAGGCCTGGCAAGGACTTGGCAAGGAATTGGCACGGACTTGGCAAGGAATCAGCAAGGACCTGGCATGAACCCAGCAAGGAACGGCCTAATGCATATTTGTCCACTCTCCTTTTGAAGCTGAATGAACTTTGGGGTGACCCTAGTGGTCTCTCACTGAAGACCTCTCATCTGCCCCATTACCACTGTGACAGACGGACAGAGATGGAAAACCCTCCTCCCAAGGACTGAGACTGAGACCCCTACCACAGGGAGTGGGGAAACCACTAATGACATGACCTGTTCTTCTTCAGTAATTCCAATGGACTTATTCTTCATTGTGTTTTCCTGCTTTGGTGGTTTCAGTGGACTCACCTATTCCCCTGCAGCAATTACAATAGACTCTCATTGTCCTGCATATTCCCCCCTTTTTTCCTCCGTGGAGTATAACTGGACCCCTGAGTTGACCAGAATTTTGAAGACTTCCCCGACACGACCAGACGGATCCCCATCGTCCGGACCACTGAGGATCTCGCCTGTGTTGGTAGCTATTCCCATCCCCCTCTTTTCTCTCTCTCTCTCTATCCTTTTATCTCCTTTCTGATCCCCACTATCACATTTACTGTTTTGGCCCCTAATAAAGGTACATTTGTTGTGATTAACTGATAGTCCCTTGTTGTTTGCCTTTTTGCACTTTTGGGATCAGTGAAAATAACCATCACGACACCCCGCACAAGCGGATCGTGACACGAAGGAGCTCATTTCACCTCTAAAATATTGCAAAAAGTTGTTCAAACCCTGGGAGTAAATGGGAATTACACACTCCAAGGCATCCACAGAGTTCTAGTCACATTGAGAGGATGAATCAAACTCTTAAAAGGGCTCTAGATAAGCTGATGATTGAAACCCAAATGTCATGGATGAAATGTCTCCCTTTGTCCGTATTATGACTTACAACTCATCCCGAGTCAGATCTGGGGATTGTTTTTAGTAGCGGTCACTACTTGGGCTTTCCCGATCCACCTAACCTGGAAATCTGATGATCCAGCATGGATCGAGCAGTGGCCGCTAAAAAGAGAAAGCCTGCAACAAGCACATGTTCTAGTTAATGAACAATTGAATCAGAGGCATATTAAACCTTCTACTAGTCCGTGGAACACTCCAATATTTGTAATCAAAAAGAAATCTGGTAAATTTCGTTTGCTTCATAATTTACGTGCAGTCAATGCTCAAATGGAGGCAATGGGGGCACTACAGCCAGGCCAGGCCTCCCAAATCCAGCCATGTTACCTGAGGGCTGGAACCTCCTTATCATTGATTTAAAGGACTGTTTCTTTACAATTAGTATCCATCCAAATGATACTAAATCATTTGCACTTACATTACCGTCTCTGAATCGTGAGGCACCTGCAAGTCGATATGAATGGGTGACCCTTCCTCAAGGGATGTGCAACAGTCCTACACTGTGTCAATTGTTTGTGGATGCTGCCTTACTGCCCATTCGAACTGCTTGTCCTGATATGATGATACATCATTATATGGATGATATTTTTTTTGCACAGGAAGCTCCATTTACTGCTCAGCAAGAGGCCTTTATTTTCACACAACTACATAATCACAATTTATGTGTTGCCCCAGAGAAAATTCAACGTTCTGCACCCTGGAAATATTAGGGCTGGGTAATTTCTGATATGCACATTCAGCCACAAAAGGTTGCCCTGCAACTCGATTTGCACACTCTGCATGATATGCAGCGATTCATGGGAGACATTCAGTGGCTCCGTCCAGTTGTTGGTATTTCAAATTATGAACTTGATGAATTAAGACCATTGCTAAAAGGTACTGATCCCGCTGCACCTATTCAATTGACTGATAGGCAGCGTGTAGTTGTAGCAAATATTGCTGATACTGTGGCCCAAAGAGCTGTTGATCGTAGAAATCCTGAATTACCTATAGACATTACTATTCTGTCTCATCCGAAACACCTTATGGGTGCTCTCACTCAGCAGTTAAAAGACAAAAGAGGAAAACAGCAGGATACAAAGGTATTAGAATGGGTGTTTGGACCTTTACAGCCTTGTAATTCTATTCAACCACGCGTGGAGGCACTTGCACTCTTGATTCGGAAAGGCCGGAAACGCGTGGTACAGATTACAGGGGAAGAGCCACAAAGAATTTTTGTTCCGATAAAACAGGCTGATTTAAACTGGTTTTTACAACATTCTCCTGAATTACAAGCTAGCATTTTAGACTCTAATGCTGAAATTCAATTGTCACCATTGTCTTCACCTATTTTACATTGGGTCTCCCCACAAAATTGGCTATTACAGCCAAAATATTGTTAAACACAGTTGTTTAATGCTGTTGCTGTGTTTACAGATGCAGGTCGCAAATCTCGAAAAGCTGCCCTTACCTGGAATGAACAGGGGCAATGGAATCATGTCATAATAAAAGGACAAGAATCAGATACTCTACAGACATTGGAACTTTCAGCAATTGTGTGTGCATTTTGTCGATGGATGCATGATCCTATAAATGTTGTGTCTGATTCTTTGCATGCAGTTGGGGTAACGCAGCGTATTGAGGATGCTCTGTTACGAGAAGTGCAAAATCAGCGCTTGAATGCACTTTTTGCACAGTTGCAGTCTGCAATACGACAAAGATCTGCTCCATATGCTATTTTTCACATCAGGAGTCATAAGTGGGTGGAAGGATTAGGGGAAGGTAATGCTCATGCTGATAGACTGGTGTCAATAACTGTGCCTATGGACAATTTCACAAAAGAACGCAATGCCCATGCCTCATTTCATCAAAATGCAAAAGGGCTACAGCGTTGCTTTGATATTACGATGGAAGCAGCCCGAGGGATTGTCAGAGCATGTCCAGACTGCAGTCATCACAATGGACCGGGTCTTGGCCTGGGGGTAAATCCTCGAGGTTTAGGCCCTAATGAATTGTGGCAAATGGATGTGACTCATGTAGCTGAATTTGGGCGTTTACGTTATGTCGATGTAGTTATTGACACTTACAGTCATTTCATTTGGGCTTTCCCACAAACTGGAGAAAAAACAGCTCATGTCATCCGACATTTGACACTGTGTTTTGCTATTTTAGGGGTACCTGGAGTTATCAAAACAGATAATGGACCTGCATATGTAGGGAAGAAAGTTAATCGCTTTTTGCAATTATGGGGTGTTAAGCATGTTACAGGTATACCACACTCTCCCACAGGTCAAGCCATTGTAGAAAGGGCAAATCAAACTTTAAAACAATACCTTGCAAAATTTAAAACAATCCCTGATCCACAGGAGAGATTGGCAAAAGCATTATTCACTTTAAATCATCTTTGTATATTTGGTGTTCATGATATGCCCCCTGCATTTGTACATGGGACACTTGCAAAACAAAATGATGCAGAAAAATCAATAACTGTAATGTATAGACATCCTGCTACAGGGATTTGGTCAGGACCAGCACCTGTAAATTTTATGGGTAGAGGTCATATGTGTGTATCCACACCTACAGGTCCCTTGTGGGTTCCTAGCAAGTGGACACGTCCAGCTACAATACGGCCACCGCCAGCACCTCCACAGACACCGCTGACACCTCCACCAATGAATGAAGGCGCCACCGAAGACGACTACGGCTTGAGCCTATTTGTCAGGAACTAAATGATGTTTTAAAGACTAGCATTCTTTGGACTAAGCATAACCTAGAAGGAGGACACTATTTCTAGACAGAATGATACCTTTGAGTTTGCTATTGTTAAATTTGTTATATGCTGATGCTTGGGCTCCTACACAACCAAAAACAAACATATGGGTCACTTTGGCTAATTTGACAAACCAGAGTACTATCTGTCTGTCTTTATCCTCACCTGGAAATCCATTTTCTACCTGTCTAGTAGGGGTACCTGTTGAGAATTGGCCTTGTCCTCAGAAGATATTAACCTGTAGGGTAACACAGCCTCAATATAATGTGGATGACTGGGATTCTTGGGTTCCTTACCTTCCTCTTGCTCCTCTTGAGCCATAGGAGTTAGAGCTTTTGGGATCAGTGAAGGCTGATGGATGTATTATTTTTAATTGGACTAGTGTACAGCAACAGAATCTCAACAGCAGGTATTTGATTTCAGCAAATTCCAGCCTTCCAATATATAGAAATTCCTCTTATTGCTGTAATTACACTTCAGCACATGTCTTAGTTTCCTCTACATCTCCACTGCAGCTACCTACTGGGTATTTTCTCATTTGTGGAGATTGTGCTTGGCCTGGTATCCCTTCTAGACTTAAAGGAGGTCCCTGCACTATTGGACGACTGTCTTTATTGACACCAAATATGTCTATGATATTAAAAGTATCCCGACATCATAGACAAACAAGGTTGACCCATGCATTTCAGAGTGATTGTAGAGATGATATAAAGTTTTGGTCCCCAGGAGCAGTTGTAACTGCATCTGTTTTTGTTCCTGGCGCTGCAGCAGCGAAGGCACAATCTACACTAAACAGATTAGGTTGCTGGCTTGCCAAACAGACTAATGCTACATCTGCTGCATTGTCTAATCTTTTGCTGGATGTTGACTCTGTTAGGCACGCTACTTTACAAAATCATGCTGCTATTGATTTTTTACTATTGGCCCAGGGACATGGTTGTAAAGATTTTGAAGGTATGTGTTGCATGAATTTGTCTGATCATTCAAAGTCAATGCATAAGCAAATCAGTGAATTGCATAGGCTTACCACTCAGTTACAACAAGCAGATGGATTTGAATTAGATGACTGGCTAAAATCCTTGGGCCTGGGACCATGGTTTCGTTCTATCATTCAATATTTGATTATGCTCAGTTTAGTGATTTTGCTGATTGTATGTTTATTGCCATGTATTTGTGCCTGCTTGCAGAGAGTCCTGCATCAAATTGCTTCATCAGTTACCAATCAAACGATGCTTGCACAAAAGAAAAACGAGGGAATTGATGGGGAATGGCTGCACGAAAAGGGTCATGGATCGATGCATCAGGAACAGGGTCAGAGGATCGATTCCATCAATCCTCTGTTTGAGACCCCAGACATGAGCTCTGTGTCCGGGAGGAGCTCTGGCCTGGGAAACTGGCCTGGGAAACAACACTGGCCTGTGAACAGTACACTGTGCATATACAGATAGCAAAAGGCAGAATATCCTTGAGATATGAGTTGTACAAGAACAGGATGTAAAACAAGATGTACTTAGCAAAGGAAAAAGCTAGCAGATGAAAAACTTAGCTACAGCTGAAACCACACATAGAAGAGCATAAAACAGTGCACCTTTATGAATTGACCAGTGAGAGCTTGTTGCTGATATTGCTTGCAAAAGACTATATAAACTGACTGGATCTTTGAATAAACTGGAGCTTGCTTATCAATCATATTGGTTGTGTGCTTGTCTTCCCTCACCGCCCGCGGCAACAGTGGCCTGATGCCGGCTCTCGGCCCAGGAGTCCCCGTGGCTCCAGCAGCAAGGGTGGCTGAGGGGTTCCTGCCTGCTCTGGGGCATTGCTGCAGGGGCCACTGCTGTCAGAGCCCCCTCTCTGCTGCTGACTGCTCTGCTCCTGGGGACACTGCTCTGCCCCAGCCCAGGAACAGCAGCAGTGCCCAGTGCCAGCAGTGGTGTCACTAGGACCCCTGTGCACAGGGACCCCCAGCCCCGGGCTGGCCGTGCCAGCACCCCCAGGGACCTCCAGCCCCGGGAACCCAGAAGAAGTGGAAACCACAACTGTGCAAACACTGCCTGTGACCAAAGGAATTGCAAAGAGAAGTGAGAATTTAAACAGTATTTTTTTTCCAAAAATCGGCAAAACCTAGGATTTACAGAACATGTTTCATTGTAACAATCCTTTTAACAACAACAATCTACAGAACATGTTTCCATGGGAGCCCATAGACTAACAATCTACAGAACATATTTACATGGGAGCCTATAGACTAACAATCAACAGAACATATTTACATGGGTGCCTGCAGACTAACAAACTTCCAAACATATTTACAGGAAACCTCTAAGCTTCAGAACATATTTACAGAGGGGTCATATCTGTGGCCACCATCTCCATCAGTCCTGGAAGAAAGGACGCAGCAGAACTGGACTCTGCTGCCAGCAGTGGCCCAGGTGGGCTGGCAGCTGGGCCCCAGAGGCTGGGACAGGGCTGGCAGGGCTGGCACGGCCCCTGGCAAACGCAGGGCAGGCCGGGAGTGGTCCTTGTGCCACCACAATCCAGGGCTCCCTCCGGGCACCGTGTCCCTGAGCGGGGCCATCCAGCCCAGCCCCAGCCTGGCCTCAGGGGACACACTCTGCCTGTGGGCTGGGCATGGGAAGCACCTGCCTCTCTTGCTCCTGAGGCTCCATCTTCATCCAAGGACCATGGGCTCCTCCTCATCCTTCTCGTCGACTTCCATGTCCTCGATGTTGTCCTCCACGTCGACTTCCATGTCCTCAGCAGTCTCTTCCGTGTCCACCTCCATCATTTCTTCCCTGTCCAGCACCACGTCCACTTCCATCTCCTCCACGGTGTCTCTGGCAGTCTGCAAGAGGCAGCACAATCTCACGGTGGGCTTGGTGTCCCACACCATCCATTCCCACATGGCTGCAGCCTGCCCAAGCAGGGTGCCCCCCTCCCTGGAATGGCACTGTACCTCCACTGGGGCAGCAGTGGTGCACATCCTGCTGGGATTGGCTTCAGAGCAGGCAGCAGGCAAAGCCCAGGCAGCAGCAACAGCTCAGCACCGACGGGCAGAGCGAAGGGTGAGTGAGAAGTGGCCGTTGGCAGCAGGTGAAGTGTCTGCTGTGCTCCTTTCCAGGTCCTGGACCTTCCAAATGGACCACTCTGGGAGCTGTGATGTCACAGAAGTTTCAGGGCGACTCCACACGGAGAGATGGGGGTCGTAGAATGTTCAAATCCTTGAATGGTTTGGCTTGGAAGGGCCCCTAAGGATCATCTGGTTTCAACTTGAGCAACTTCCCACCACACCAGTCTGCTCTGGACCCTGTCCAAGCTGGCCTGGGATGTTCCTGGGGATGGGGCATCCACAGCCTGTCTGCACAGGTCCCTGTCTCAGGGACAACCACCCTCACAGTAAAGAACTTCTTCCCATCATCAAATCTATTCCAGCTCTTGCAGTTTGATCCCATTCCCCCTTGTCCTGTCACTACAGTGCCTGACAGAGAGTCCTCTCCCACTTCCCTGTAGTCCAGGCAGTTCCTGCAGGGTCACACATGCGGCTGAACCTGCAGACAGGAGAGAGAGAAGCCAAGCTCCCAGGCGGAGAAATTGGGGAAAGTGACATGAGAGCAGAAGGAAAAGGTGGACATGGGCCCATGGCCCCCAGCATCAGCAGCCACAGGACCCAAAGACCCCCAGCCCCCTGCCCAGCACAGCCTGCCCTGCCCCTCCAGCTGTCACCCGAGTGGGGGACAGGGGCCAGTGGCCGCTGCCAGCAGCAGGAATGGGGGCAGGGTGAGGATCCCCCGGCTTGGCTTTTGTCTCTTGAACAATCCGGACACAGGGCAGTGCAAGGCAGGCTGGGAAGCAAAGCCTGGAGCCTTTGGAGGCTGCAAGCCTTAAACATCAGCCCCTGCAGCAGCTCAGATGCAGGTCCCACAGTTCCCAAGCCCATCATGGCCTTCAGAGCACGTAGGTGGATTTTGCATCCCTGTGGCCGGATGCCGGCTCTCGGCCCAGGAGTCCCCATGGCTCCAGCAGCAAGGGTGGCTGAGGGGTTCCTGCCTGCTCTGGGGCATTGCTGCAGGGGCCACTGCTGTCAGAGCCCCCTCTCTGCTGCTGACAGCTCTGCTCCTGGGGACACTGCTCTGCCCCAGCCCAGGAACAGCAGCAGTGCCCAGTGCCAGCAGTGGTGTCAGTGGGACCCCTGTGCACAGGGACCCCCAGCCCCGGGCTGGCCGTGCCAGCACCCCCAGGGACCTCCAGCCCCAGGAACCCAGAAGAAGTGGAAACCACAACTGTGCAAACGCTGCCTGTGCCCAAAGGAATTGCAAAGAGAAGTGAGAATTTAAACAGTATTTTTTTTCCAAAAATCGGCAAAACCTAGGATTTACAGAACATGTTTCATTGTAACAATCCTTTTAACAACAACAATCTACAGAACATGTTTCCATGGGAGCCCATAGACTAACAATCTACAGAACATATTTACATGGGTGCTTATAGAGTAGCAATCTACAAAGCATATTTACATGGGTGCCTGCATACTAACAAACTTCCAAACATATTTACAGGAAACCTCTAAGCTTCAGTACATATTTACAGAGGGGTCATATCTGTGGCCACCATCTCCATCAGTCCTGGCAGAAAGGATGCAGCAGGGCTGGACTCTGCTGCCAGCAGTGGCCCAGGTGGGCTGGCAGCTGGGCCCCAGAGGCTGGGACAGGGCTAGCAGGGCTGACATGGCCCCCGGCAAGTGCAGGGCAGGCCGGGAGTGGTGCTTGTGCCACCACAATCCAGGGCTCCCTCCGGGCACCGTGTCCCTGAGCGGGGCCATCCAGCCCAGCCCCAGCCTGGCCTCAGGGGACACACTCTGCCTGTGGGCTGGGCATGGGAAGCATCTGCCTCTCTTGCTCCTGGGGCTCCATCTTCATCCAAGGACCATGGGCTCCTCCTCATCCTTCTCGTCGACTTCCATGTCCTCGATGTTGTCCTCCACGTCGACTTCCATGTCCTCAGCAGTCTCTTCCATGTCCACCTCTATCACTTCTTCCCTGTCCAGCACCACGTCCACTTCCATCTCCTCCACGGTGTCTCTGGCAGTCTGCAAGAGGCAGCACAATCTCACGGGGGGCTTGCTGTTCCACACCAGCCATTCCCACATGGCTGCAGCCTGCCCAAGCAGGGTGCCCTCCTCCCTGGAATGGCACTGTACCTCCACTGAGGCAGCAGTGCCCATCCTGCTGGGATTGGCTTTAGAGCAGGCGGCGGGCAAAGCCCAGGCAGCAGCAACAGCTCAGCACTGACGGGCAGAGCAAAGGGCGAGTGAGAAGTGGCCGTTGGCAGCAGGTGAAGTGTCTGCTGTGCTCCTTTCCAGGTCCTGGACCTTCCAAATGGACCACTCTGGGAGCTGTGATGTCACAGAAGTTTCAGGGCGACTCCACACGGAGAGATGGGGGTCGTAGAATGTTCAAATCCTTGAATGGTTTGGCTTGGAAGGGCCCCTAAGGGTCATCTGGTTTCAACTTGAGCAACTTCCCACCACACCAGTCTGCTCTGGACCCTGTCCAAGCTGGCCTTGGAAGTTCCTGGGGATGGGGCATCCACAGCCTGTCTGCACTGATCCCTGTCTCAGGGACAACCACCCTCACAGTAAAGAACTTCTTCCCATCATCAAATCTATTCCAGCTCTTGCAGTTTGATCCCATTCCCCCTTGTCCTGTCACTACAGTGCCTGACAAAGAGTCCTCTCCCACTTCCCTGTAGTCCAGGCAGTTCCTGCAGGCTCACACGTGCGGCTGAACCTGCAGACAGGAGAGAGAGAAGCCAAGCTCCCAGGCGGAGAAATTGGGGAAAGTGACATGAGAGCAGAAGGAAAAGGTGGACATGGGCCCATGGCCCCCAGCATCAGCAGCCACAGGACCCAAAGACCCCCAGCCCCCTGCCCAGCACAGCCTGCCCTGCCCCTCCAGCTGTCATCCAAGTGGGGGACAGGGGCCAGTGGCCGCCGCCAGCAGCAGGAATGGGGGCAGGGTGAGGATCCCTTCGCTTGGTTTTTGTCTCTTAATCCGGGCACAGGGCAGTGCAAGGCAGGTTGGGAAGCAAAGCCTGGAGCCTTTGGAGGCTGCAAGCCTTAAACATCAGCCCCTGCAGCAGCCCAGATGCAGGTCCCACAGTTCCCAAGGCTGTCATGGCCTTCAGAGCACGTAGGTGGATTTTGCATCCCTGTGGCCGGATGCCGGCTCTCGGCCCAGGAGTGCCCATGGCTCCAGCAGCAAGGGTGGCTGAGGGGTTCCTGCCTGCTCTGGGGCATTGCTGCAGGGGCCACTGCTGTCAGAGCCCCCTCTCTGCTGCTGACAGCTCTGCTCCTGGGGACACTGCTCTGCCCCAGCCCAGGAACAGCAGCAGTGCCCAGTGCCAGCAGTGGTGTCAGTGGGACCCCTGTGCACAGGGACCCCCAGCCCCGGGCTGGCCGTGCCAGCACCCCCAGGGACCTCCAGCCCCAGGAACCCAGAAGAAGTGGAAACCACAACTGTGCAAACGCTGCCTGTGCCCAAAGGAATTGCAAAGAGAAGTGAGAATTTAAACAGTATTTTTTTTTCCAAAAATCGGCAAAACCTAGGATTTACAAAACATGTTTCATTGTAACAATGCTTTTAACAACAACAATCTACAGAACATATTTACATGTTTGCCTATAGGCTAACAATCTACAGAACATATTTACATGGGTGCCTACGGACTAACAAACTTCCAAACATATTTACAGGAAACCTCTAAGCTTCAGAACATATGTACAGAGGGGTCATTGTGGTAAGCACATTAATCTCTCTCTCAGGATTTTTATAAAGGTGAACAGAGAGAAGTGAAAGAGAAAACAATTTCTATTTCTGCTCCTTGTTTTTTCCTTGTGGAATGTGCTTGAAGAATAATTTACCTAGAGCAAATGCCTGGTTGGATCATGGTGGATTGTTTGGGCCTGATGGCCAATCGGATCCACCTGTGTCTGGACTCTGGAGAACAGGGTCATGAGTTGTGAGTTAGTTAGATATGATAGTTAGAGAAAGTAGCATGTAATTTTTAGTATCCTCTTTTATATAGGATATTAATGTATCATAGCATAATTATAATAAAGAAATCATTCAGCCTTCTGAACTAAGTCAGACATCATCATTCTTCCCATTTGGGTTCGCCGACACCAACAACAGCTGATTCCTGACATTTACATTTAAAAAGTGACATTTTGTTGTGATCTGGCCAGGCTGTGCCAGTTTTGTCTCACCAGTGGGCAGGGTCAGCACCAAAGACACAGACACCAACTGAAGGACTCAGTGTCATTGACTGTAGCTCAAAGCAGCAAAGAATCACAAAAGGAGCAGCTCGGCAATGCACCCAGCCAGCAGCACCAAAGATTGCAGCAGTGATTAAGAAAGATCCAGCAGCAGTTACCCTCAGGCTTTACCATGCCCCAGATCCACACAGCAGCTGGGGAAGCTGTCACAGCCAAGGGCTGCAGAGCCACTCCTGGACACTGGGAATTCCTGCAGGTGCCTCCAGCCGCAGGTGGGGCTCCAGCCTCACTGGGAGAGGGCCCAGCTCTGACAGTGCTGAAGGAACAAACTGACAGCGCTGCTGGTGCGGGAACATCTGGTTTCATCCTCCTCCTGGGTTCCTCCCAAAGCCTGGCCAGGGCCCAAGAGGAACCAAGGGAGGTGACTTTGACCATTCAGCCCCAGACAAGGCCAGATGTCAGATTTCATGGCCTTGTCTGGCTTCTAAACACAGAAAGGTCAATCCATGTTTCACTAATGAGTGGATACATCTATCACAGCGCTAATGACCATGCATATTTCATTAGTGAGCAGATACAAAGATAACCTTTGGTTGGAAGGTTCGTCCAGAGGCCACCTTTGGCTCAGGGCCTCACTCAGGGCTGTTGTCCAGGCCTTGGCACTTCAGGGACGTGGTTTAGTGCTGGGCTCGACACTGCTGGGTGACCGGCTGGACTGGATGAGCTCAGAGGTCTTTTCCAACAGAAAGGATTCTGTGATTCCATCATTCCATCTGCTGCATTCAGCCAGGTCCATGTTAGCAGCATTCATTTGCTCACAGTGTCTCCTCAGGCCCAGCTCTTGAGGCCTGAGGCTTCAGCTCCTTCAGCTCCTGGTGCTCAGCTGCTCGTGCTGAACCGGACGACTCGGGGAGAAGAACACAGTCCATCCAATTCCTTCTGGGACACGGAGAGGGGAGGCTGTGGAAAGAGGAGCAGTGTTTGGTGTGGCCTCCTCTCTGCCCTGCATGCCTTTCAGCGCTTTGAACCAGCCAAGAGCTTTCTCCAAGAGTGCAACGGAGCAGCTGTTCCTGCTGCCGGGTCTGACTCTCTCCAGTCTCTGACCTTGCCTGCTTTTGTCCCTCTTGCTGTGCCCTCTGCTCCCCCAGGGCTCAGTGGCTGCTGCCCAGGACTGTGGGACTGGCACGGATCCAGGGGTCGAGACCCTCCTTTCTCTGCCCTTGGAGCTGCCTGGGCACAGCAGCCTTTTCCATCTGGAAGGGAGTAACAGAGTTATTCACGTGCACTGGTGTGTCAGCTCTGCAGGTGCTGTGCCTGCAAACACATGGCTCGAGATGTGCAAAAGAATTCTGCAACTCTTGGCTGGATCAGGATGTCAGCAGTGCTGAACTCCAGGTTAGTCCAAAGCAAACACTTGACACCTCTGCTCATATCTGCTAGATTTTTTACATCAGGGTATCCAGAGAAAAGCAAACAGAGGAGTAAATATTTTCATTGTTTATCAGAAATGTTTCTCATTTTGCTGAACATTTCTTTTTCAGAATGTGTTATCTTCTTAAAAAGAAAAAGAAAAAGAAAAATGAGAAAAATATGAAAGAGAAAAAAAAGAAACAAATGTGAAGTGAAATCTTCTTGAACTTAGGATTAAGAGATAACTGATCTTTTTAAAAGGAGAACTCATTTACTTTGTGCATGTTCTCATGCCTGGATCCATCTTACGGACTGACCTCAGCATCCATTTTAAAGACTTTGGGTTTTGTTTCCAATATTAAGATTTTTTTTTTTTAATTGGAGTTGAAGCAATAGGAGGATGAGAGATGGATTTTGCACAACTGTGTCTTGAGTGCAAAAATATTGCAGTTTGAAACTTGGACCTAAAGTATTGAAAATGAAACTTACAAATCCCAGTGCATTGTGTGACAGCAGCTTTTCCTATAGGATGTGCAGCATCACAAAGACTTCATCATGGGGTTGGGAGTGCTTGGAGCTTTGTCCTGTGCCACTCTGGGATGTCATGAACCAGGACTTCACCTGCCACCAGCCCAGGTCACCCTCTGCCACCGCAGCTCCTTGGGCCTTGTGTCCCCAGAGCAGACACAAAGTGTTTCTGCTGCTCCCCCTTTGCACAAACCCACAGAGCGCTGGGATTTTTCCAAGGCTCGTGTCTCCATTGGGCCATATTCCCAAAGAACCAGCAGCACATCCTGATGAATACGGCGAGTTACGTGGATGGTTGTCAGCTCCACTTCCTGCCTAGAAATCCTGAAACTGCTTCTAAATGCTGCTCCTTCAGCTCCTAGACACCTTCTCACACAGAGCTGGGAAAAAAATCCCCTGGCCACCGACTAAAAGGTGAGTTATGCCCAAGTTAGAGCTCTGTGGGAAATCTCTCTCCCTCCCTGATGTTTTAATGTATCTGTACATGGGGGTGTGCATGGATGCGTCTTGTATACAAAGGAAGGAGCGTGCAAGCAACGGGACTGACACTTTCAGTGTCCATGCTATTCCATACCCATGGGCACAGAGACATTATGGAAACCCTGGCACAGACAGGGCCTTCTGTCCATGGGTACCGAGACATCCAAGAGCCCCTGGCACACACAGAGCCTTCTGTCCCTGGATACAGAGACATCCAAGAGCCCCTGGCACACACAGAGCCTTCTGTCCATGGGTACAGAGACATCCAAGAGCCCCTGGCACACACAGAGCCTTCTGTCCATGGATACAGAGACATCCAAGAGCCCCTGGCACACACAGAGCCTTCTGTCCATGGGTACAGAGACATCCAAGAGCCCCTGGCACACACAGAGCCTTCTGTCCATGGGTACAGAGACATCCAAGAGCCCCTGGCACACACAGAGCCTTCTGTCCATGGGTACAGAGACATCCAAGAGCCCCTGGCACAGACAGGGCCTTCTGTCCATGGGTACAGAGACATCCAAGAGCCCCTGGCACACACAGAGCCTTCTGTCCATGGGTACAGAGACATCCAAGAGCCCCTGGCACACACAGAGCCTTCTGTCCATGGATACAGAGACATCCAAGAGCCCCTGGCACACACAGGCCTGGCACACACAGGCCTGGCAGCACAGGTGGCTTTCCCCACAGGCTGCAGGAGATGAGAACACAACATTTGCCAACACTGACTGCAAGCCACAGCTCTGGGTGCTCCCCGTGAACCCCAGCTCTGGGACCACTGCCTGCCCCAAGCTCCAGAGACTGCAGTGGGAGCCTGGCTGGGCTCTGCCCTGGGGCCATCCTGCAGGGACAGCTGCAAACAGGGAGCATTCCCTTGCCACAAACAGCCAAGCCAGGGCTGCAGGGCAGCTGCTCCAGCCCGGAGTGCACTGCTGAGTGCTGTGCTCTGGGGCTGGGGCTCCCCGCACAGGGGACTGGACTGGTGTGCCAGAGGAGACAGAGAAGCTGCAGCTTCAGCCTAACTGAGGTGGGTGCGTGGGCTGGGAAGAGTGGGGAGGCTCAAGGGGATTCACAGAGCTCATCCTGCTGCAAGGGCAAGAAAAATGGGAATGGGAACTCAGCAGTGAGGAGAGCTGAGGGCTGGAGAGCAGCTCTGAATGACACTAAAATCCCACTGGACCTCTGAGACATTGCTGCTCCTCAGCCAGTGACAGGATGAGTCCCTAAGCCTGGGGCTCAGCCTTCCTCGTGGTGAGGGGCACCAAGGAAGGCAACAGTGTGGTGGAGACTGCCATGGGCTGGGAACTCACTGGGGGAAAAGAGGGAGCAGTTGGGAAGTAAAAGGCAGGTGGAGGAGAGAACTGTTCAGAGAAAGATTGAGCTACAGCTTGAGCAGGCTGCAAAATGTCATTTGGGGTCATCCCAGATTGATTTCATTTCAGAAGCTATTGAACAAGTTTATTTTGGGGTGGTGTCATGTTTTCCCTGGGAGGTGTACACTCTGCACACTTGAGCTGTGTTGCTGAAATGCTCCAGCAGGTCTGTGCTGCAGGTCACCCCATTTCTTCTTTGGCTGATTGCAGCCCGGTGCTGAGCTCCAGCAGAGCCCTGGCAGAGCCCAGAGCAGCCTCAGCACCCGCAGAGCCCGGCTGCAAGGAGAGAAACCAGAAAGCGCCCGTCAGCTGAAGGCTCCTGTCCCCTTGTCCCAGCTGCCCGCAGTGCCCAGGCCATGCTGGCTGAGCCCAGAGCTGTGCCCAGAGCTGCCCATCCCTGCTGCCTTTGGGAGCAGAGCAGGAGGGCAGGACATGTGCCCAGCCTGCAGCCAGCCACGGCACATCCAGCCCTCAGCAGCTGCCCAGAGCAGGATGCTCCCGTGCTCGCTGCCATCTCCCCAAAGCTCTGATCCCACCATGCCAAGCAGATGGGACCCACCTGACGCCATCCTCCGCTGGAAGAAAAGCTGGTCCCAAACCATGTCCTCAGCCCTCTCCAAGGGCATGGCCCACCCACACCACAGCTGCTCCCAAGCACTTCCCCATCCAGACTGGACCCCAGCTAGAATGCTTCCTCTAGAAAAACACACAACAAATTATTGAAAATAGATTACAGACAAAAAGGGGAAACAAGAAAAAAGGTCAAAAATCATATTACTGTCAGGGACTTGAGGAAGGCCCAACCCCTGCATGCCAGGGAAAAACCCACCCACAGGTGAGGGAAGCCCAGGCTTTCTCCCTTCCCCCCTGCACTGCCCCCCAAAATAACGGTGATCCCAAAGCAAACAGGGGCTGTGGAGCAGCCCAAGCCCTTCCTTGCCTGCAAAGCAAAGCAGCCCCTGCACAGGTTCTGGAGTCCCACCTCTGCTCCCACCATGGGGGTTTGTTTGTGTCGGGCTGGCTGCCCCAGCCCCAGCCCCAGCCCGGGGCACGGTGGGTGCTGGGGGCTGTTGGCAGGGCCAGGAGCCCACTCCCATTTCATCACCACCCCAGCCCATCCCCCAGCCCTGCCAAAAGCAGCCTGGCAGCCAACTGAAGGATCAGCTGCATCCACCCCAGCAAAGGGGGAACCTTTGGTTCCTGGCCAGGCTGTGCAATGCCCAAATCTGGGAGCATCCCCCTGCGTGTGGACTCACCTGCAAATTTCCTGTGGAGCCTGGCTTTGGAGAAGGTGCCAGAATCGAAGTCCATCATCCTCAGCTGCCGGTGGCCAGGTGGAGGAAGAGGTTGTCATCCTTGATGTCGTCCTCGCTGTCCCCAGCAGCAGCAGCCCCACCTGGTACAGCTTCTCCAGGGGCTCCTTCTCCTTCCCTGGGGGTGAGCCCAGGCTGTCAGGGTTCTGCCCAGGGCCCAGAGCTGTCAGGGAACCAGGACAAGCAAAACCAGCTCAGATGGCAGCCACCAGTGCTGGGCAGAGCAGCTCAGCTCCAGCACAAGGGCTGCGTGTTCCCATCTGATGACCCCTGGGCAGTGACACAGGCAGGACAAAATGTCTGGGTTCCTTTGCTTCTGATTGCCAAGGCATGTGTGGAGCTGTAACTTACCAGGGCCTTGCATCAAAGTGTGCCTGTGGCTCTCTCCCTTCTTCTAGGGCCGATCAATATCCTGCAGCCAGGGATCACAGAACAGCTCTTCTAACGAGGGCCTGTCCGAGTCCAGCATGGATAAACACCGCCTGATCACATCTTGGCACTCTGGGCAGAGAAACCAGAACCCGCCGGTCAGCTGGAGAAGGCTCCTGTTGGCTTTGCCCCACTATTCCCGTGTCCAGGCCATGCTGGATGTGCTCAGAGCTGGGCCTAAACTTCCCCATCAATTCCCTGTTTTGGAGGAGAGCAGGAGAGCGGGACATGTGCCACCTCCTCAGCAGCTGCCAGAGCGGGATGCTCACAAGCTGCTGCTGTCTCCCAGCACTGGCATTGCCCCCGTGGCCAGAGATGAGGATCCACCTTGAGAGAGCCGATGTGGCAGCGAGAGCTGATGGTCCCAGCTGATGTTCTGGCCCCTCCTGAAAGGGTGCTCCCCGCAGACCATCTGGTGCAGCAGGATGCCCAGGGACCAGATGGTAGCTGGCTTGCCGTAGTAAAATCGAAAGTGGGTCCATTCTGGGGGCCTGTATGACCGTGTTCCTGTGGAATACAGATGGGGTTCATCAGGGGGATGCTGCTGCTCCCAGAGCCTGGCCCCAGCATCCCTGGGCGTGTGGGGGCTGCCCCAGTGGCACACAGGGTGACCCGCTGCCCTCTCGCCAGCACCTGGGACTTGTGTACAGACTCGGGGTTGGAAAAGAAGCCACTGGGGTTGGAAGAGGGCAGCAGAAGTCCTGGCAAGGCCTGACCATGAGGAGGAAAAACCCACCCAGTGCTTGGGAAAACCATGCCTTCATCCTCCCTGCCTGCACTGCCCAAAAACATCATGAATCCGAAACAAACCAGGTGAGTGGAGCAGTCCAAGCCCTTTGTCACCTGCACACCAAACTGGCTGGGAGACAGGTTACAGTCCCCCTCTCTGCTACCCCCACCCACCCGTGTTTTTGTTGGGCCCTAGCCCCAGCCCCAGCCCCAGTCTTGGGCAGAGTGGTGGGCAAAGGCTGCCAGCAGGGCTGGAAGCTGGCTCCCCACCCAGCCCTGCTCAAATGCAACTCAGCTGAAATCTCAGTGCCATGAAGGGCAGCAAAAGGGAGAATCCCTGCTGCCACACCCAGCTTGGGCTGTGAGATGTTGGGCCATGAGATGCCAGGACCGAGAGCACACCCCTGCATGGGCTCACCTGCAAAGCGAGTGTAGGCTGTGTCTTGCAGGTAGGTGCCACAGCCAAAGTCGATCAATTTGGCCTGCCCAGTGGCCAGGTCAACCAGGATGTTCCCTGGTTTGATGTCCCTGTGCAGGACCCCGCAGCTGGTGCAGTGCTGCACGGCCTCCAGCACCTGGCGGAACAGATCCCGCGCCATCTCCTCGGACAGGAACCCCCGTGCCCGAATGAAATGATGCAGGTCTTGAGAGCACTCTGTGCGTTCCATCACGATCAAGATGTCGTTGGGGAGCTCAAGCCACTCCAGCAGCTGGACGACACCGGGGAAGCCAGTGGAGACCTTATCCAGCAGCACGATCTCCAGGGGTGCGCTGGTGCCGTCGGGCTGCGGGAGGAGCACGATTCCATCAGTGGGGCTGATGCCATGCCGGGGGTCAGGAACTCCTCACCCAGCCCGGGATGCTCTGCGCCCTGCGCTGACCCCACGCCTGCTCTCCCTCGAGGCGTCCTGGTGGCTCCCACCCTGCCAGGCCTCGGCTCATCCCTGCCCGGCACGGCCCGGCTTCTGCCGCTGGCCCCGCTCACTCACCAGCTCGCCCCAGTGCCGGACGCGGTTCCTTGGCACCCTTTTGATGGCCACCTGCAAGCCAAGAGCAGCAGCGGACTGAGCTCGCCGCCCGCCATGCCCAGCCTCAGCCCCAGCTCCAGCCCCAGCTCCAGCTCCAGCCCCATCCTCCTCCTCCTCCTCCTCCTCCTCCCCCCTCTCCCCCTCTCCCTTCTCCTTTTCCTTCTATCCCTCCTCCTCCCCCTCCTCTCCCTCCTCCTCCTCCTCCTCCCCTCCTCCTCACCCTCCCTCTACTCCTCCCCCTCCTTCCCCTCCTCCTCCTCCTCCTCCTCCTCTGCCCGCCGCCGGCCCCGCCGCTCACCGGGGCGCCGTCCGAGAGCCGCGTGGCCGCGAAGACGCTGCCGAAGCCGCCGCTGCCCAGCAGCGAACCCAGCCGGTACCCGCTCCTCCAGGCCCTGCTGCGCCTTCCCTGCGGGCGGGACGCGGCTGTCAGCGCTCGGCCCGGGGCCAGGAGCGGCCCCCGAGCGCCCCCCGACCGCCCCGGGCCGGCCCTCCCCAGGCGTTCGCTCCCGGCAACGGGACAGCGGCGGCTCGGGGGGCGGCGGCCGCGCTGCCGAGCGGCGGAGCTCGGGCCGGGGAAGCCGCAGCGGAGGCGGCGGCAGCGGCCGCGCCGCGTGTGTCCTCCGCGGGGCCCGGGAGGAGCCGGGGCCGGGGCCAGGCTCGGGCCAGGCGGAGCCAGAGCGAGTCGATGCCGCCCCAGCCCCAGGCACCGATGCCCGCCCAGAAGCGCCACCGCCAGCACGGCCAGAGCCGGGCGGAGGCGAGACCCCGGTGGGACGGCCGGGGGCGGGGATGGGGCAGCCCCGCCCGGAGCCGGGGGCGGGCCGGGGGCATGGCCCGGCCGGGAATGGGGAGAGAGAGAGACTGGGAGAGGAGGGGACAGCGGGAAAGGGAGAGCGGGAGACGGTACGGGACAGCGAGAGAAGGAGAGGAGAATCAAGAGGGAGTCTCTGCTTTGGCTGCTGCCGCTGCTGCTGCTGCTGCCGCCGCTGCTGCTGCTGCTGCAACTGAAGCTCCGGGGCCGTTTGTCCCCGTGTCCGTTTGTCCGTTGCCCGCTCACCCCCACGCCCAGCCCCCCGCTCCCTGGGGGCAGCCCCTGAGCCTGTCCAAACACGGGAACTTTGCCGTGTTCAGCCCAGACCCAGAGTCTGGACTCCTGCACGGGGGCAGAGGTATCTCCTCGGTCGCTGCTGTGTATTGTCCCCGCTGAGGATCAAACCCTATCGGGGCACATTCCCTGGCTGGAGGATTCCCTGGTCCTGGTCCTGCACTTATGGCTCCAGTGTTGCTTTCCAGCAAAAACTGGAAGGCAAACTGTGTAGCTCATGGTACTTTAGAGTGTCTAGAACTCGCTAAGTCACTGATCTTAGAGGTGAGATGCATTTGGAATTAATGGGATGGAGAAGTAGTGCAAGATGGAAAAAGGGAGCAGAGAAATAAATAGAGGAAAACATCTTGGACTGTTTCTTTCAATTTTCATTTCACTTCTGGAAAGCTGTTTCAGTTTTCCAGGAATCTTCTCCACAGTCCTGTTTGCTCTTCTCAAGAACCTTTCCTGGAGAACCAGGTTGAGCTCTTGTCACAAGATGTGCCACCACCTGACGCTTCTCTTGGCTTTCCACAGCGGGTGTGCAGCAGGACTCTTGCAGCCAAGCAGGACAAAGGTTTGGAGAACTTGACAGCTTGTCCTTTCTCTTCCTGGAGAGCTGGGGAGTTGTGCCAGTGGTGAGGTTTTCATTGTGACTGTTCCAGCCTTGGGAAACAGGAGGTGGAACCAGGACTTGTTAGGGAATACAAGCCTGACTGAATGCAGAGAAGGAATCTCCAGAGCCCGCAGCCAGAAATGGAGAGTTGTGTGATAATCATTCCCACATCTCCATGGACACCTGGAAAGTGATCTAGAACATGAAAATGGGACAGAGGGAGTTTGTTTCTGTGTTCAGTTTGGGTGATTCTACATCTCCTGTGCTGGTATAAATCAAGAGCACAGTCAGTTCATGATAAGCACCAGAACAGGCTGGACCTCTGAGAGTAGGTGACCGAAAGGATTTGAAAAGGAGAAATGCAGGGAATGACTTGGTGGACTGTGCCAGGAGCAGGGCAGGTCCCACTGCAGGAAAAGCCCCAGGCCAGCCCCAGCACAGGGAAGGCCTCGGGCGCAAGGGCAGAGTGCCGTGCTGGGAGCTGTGCCAGGGAGAGCCTGAGGCACCAAAGGCGCCTTGGCAGCAGCAGCTGCTTGCAGGGCATGGCCAGAAGCCTCCCTTGGCAAGCCGGCCTGGTGGCCAGCACTGCAGAGCTGCTGCCTCAGGGCTCATTTCTGGCTGGGCTCGGCCCCAGCCCACAGAGTGTGACCTCAGCCCTGACTCTGCCACGGCCCTTGTGCCTGAGCCCTGCAAAGCCCAAAGGTCACCTGTGCCCCCCTGGCTGTGCCAGCCCCTGGGGCAGGGGGAGGAAAGGCAGAGAAGGGGCTGGGTTTGGCTGTGGGATGTGGGGTCCAGCAGAGACCATGAGGAGTCGAGGCAGTGGATGGAGTGCACTGAGCAGCCCCTTCTGCCCATGCAGTCCTGGAATGGTTTGGATGGGAAGAGCTCTGCAGTGCTCATCTCATCCAAACCCCGCCATGAGCAGGGACATCTTTCACCAGATCAGGTTGTTCAGAGCCCTGTCCCAGCTGGACTTGAATGTTTCCAGGGATGGGGCACTGACCACCTCCCTGGGAACCTGTCCTGGTGTATCACCACCCTCATCATCAAATATTTCCTCCTTATCTGTTCTTATCTGAACCTCCCTTCCTTTAGTTTAAAACCACCCCCCTTTGTCCCGTTGTGACAGGCCCTACTAAAACCTTTGTCCACCCTTGTATTCCCAGTGAGCCGGGTTTCCATGGCAACTGCCAGGACAGGTGACCCAGGTGTCACCCCCAGTGAGGGCTGCCATGGAAACAGTGCCCAGCACTGCCCCTTTCTGTCGGGCTGACCTGGCCTTTGGCCCTGGCCCTGGCGTTTGCTGCTGGTTCCGCGGCGCCTGACCGGGCAGCGCGACACAGGGCAGGTGGCCATGGCACAAGCCCCCAGCAAGGGATCCCCTCTGGCTCTGGGCAGTGACAGCAGCCCTGAGCAAGGGGCCAGGGCAGGTTTCCATGGCGAGCAACCATCACAACGTCTCCAGGAGCAGAGTGACTCTTGGCACGGAACTTTGCCGTGCTGTCGCTTAATATTAAATCTGGTTTTTGTTGATCCCTTGCTGGAGATTTTTTCAGCGCTCTCAAGCCCTCGTTGGTAACAGGGTGAAGGAGCCCTGGCCCAGGCTCTGGCCCTGGGGGACACAGGGACGCTGCCAGGGGGGTCCCTGTCCCCCTGTCCCAACCCCACAGCCCCAGCTCCCATCCCCGTGTCAGGCTCTGGGGTTGATCTCGTGGAACATCCTCTGGGGAAGGCTGCGGCGCCGGGGGCGGGGGGACCCGGGCGGACAGGGGACCCCGCTGTGCACGAGCAGCATTGGACTTCTCTGGGGGAACTGTGAGGGGGGGCTGGGGTGGAGTGACCTCCCCAGTGACCTCACACAGCCCCTGTGATGTCACACACACCCCTGTGATGTCACACAGCCCACTCTGAGATGCAACAGGCCACCTGTGATTTCATACAGGTGTCCTGTGAGGTCACAGCCTGCTCTTTGATGTCCCAGTCTGCTCTGTGGTATCACAAAATCTGCCCTGTGATGTCACAGCCCAGCCTGTGATGTCACAGACACCCTGTGATGTCACAGCCAGCTCTATGATGTCACAGCCACCTTTGTGATGTTATGCAGCCTCGCTGTGATGTCACAGCCTGCTCTGTGATGTCAAAGTCAGCTCTGTGATGTCACAACCCACTCTGTATTGTCTCAGCCTTCTCTGTGACATCACACAGTTGCTCTGTGATGTCACAGAGCCCTTTTCTATGATGGCAGAGTCTTCTCAGTGGCCTCACAGCCCATTCTGTGATGTCACAGTGCCAGCCTGTAATGTCACAGCCGACTTTGTGACATCACAACCTCCTCTATGATGTCACAGCCTGCTCTGAGATGTCACAGCCTGCTCTGTGATGTCACATAATAAACCAGTGATGTCTCAGCCAACTATATGATGGTCTGTGGTGTCACACAATCACAGAATCACAGAATTACTGGGTTGGAAGAGACCTTTAAGGTCATCAAGTCCAACCCATGCCCTTACACCACCTCAGCTAAACCATGGCACTGAGTGCCACATCCAGTCTTTTTTTAAACACATCCCATGATGGTGACTCCACCACCTCCCTGGACAGACAATTCCAGTACTTTATCACCCTTTCCATAAAAAAAAAAATTCCTAATATCCAACCTAAATTTCCCTTGGTGCAGCTTAAGACACTGTCCTCTGGTCCTGTCAGTTGCTGTGAGGAGAAAGAGACCGACCCCCACCTGACTGCAACCACCTTTCAGGGAGTGTAGAGAGTGATAAGGTCACCTTTGAGTCTTCTCCTAGCTGAACACCCCCAGCACGCTCAGGCATTCCTCACAGGACTTGTGTTCCAGACCCCTCACCAGCCTTGTTGCCCTTCTCTGGACATGCTCCAGCTCCTCCATGTCATTCCTAAATGGAAGGGCCCAGAACTTGACACAGCACTCGAGGAACGTTGCCAGTACGGGGGAAGAATGCCAAGTACACCAGTGCCAAGTACAGGGGAAGAATGACCTCCCTGCTCCTGCTGGCCACACCATTCCGGGTCCAGGCCAGGAGCCATTGGCCTTCTTGGCCACCTGGGCACACTGCTGGCTCATGTCCAGCCTGCTGTCGACCAGTGTCCCCAGGTCCCTTTCTGCCTGGGCACTGTCCAGCCACACCGTCCCCAGCCTAGAGAAGTGCAGGGGGTTGTTGTGGCCAAAATGCAGGACTGGGCACTTGGCCTGGTTTAACTTCATCTTATTGGACTCTGCCCATCCATCCAACCATTCCAGGTGTCCCTGCAGAGCTGTCCTGCATTCCAATAGATGGACACACGCTCCCAGCTTAGTGTCATCTGCAGATTTACTAATGAAGGACTCAATCCCCTCATCCATGTGGTCAATAAAAATATTGAACAGAGCTGGCCCAGCACAGAGCCCTGAGGGACAGCACTGGTGACTGTCCCCAGCTGGATGCAGCACCGCTCACCACCATTCTCTGGGCCGGCCATCCAGCCAGTTCTGAACCCAGCACAGAGTGCTCCTGTCCCAGCCGTGGGCTGCAGCTTATCCAGGAGTGTGCTGTGGTGGACAGTGCCAAAGGCCTGGATGGAGTCCAAATAGACACATCCACAGCCTTTCCTGCATCCACCAGGAGGGTCACCTGGTCATAGAAGGAGACCAGGTTGGTCAGACACAACCTAGCCCTCCTAAACCCCTGCTGGCTGGGTCTGACACCCTGGCCATCCTGGAAGTGCTGTGTGATGACACTCAGTGTGAACTGTTCCATGACCTTACCGGGTACTGAGCTCAGGCTGACTGGCCTGGAATTACCAGGATCCTCCTTCCCACCCTTGCTGTGAATGGGCGTCACATTGGGCAGCTTCCAGTCATCTGGAACCTCACCAGTGAGCCAGGGCTGCTGGTAAATGGTGGAGAGTGGCTTGGCAATCTCATCTGCCAGCTCCCTATCACCCTGGGGTGGATCCCATCTGGTCCCATGGATTTATGAACATCCAAGCAGCTCAGCAGGTCTCTGACTGCCTCCTCTTGGATAACAGTGGTCCACTCTGCTCCCTGACACCATCTACCAGCCCAAGAGAGTTGTCCTGATGGCAAAACATCTTCTCACTAAAAACTGAGGCAAAAAATGACGTTAAGCACCTCTGCCTTCTCCTCATCTGCAGTTATTAAATTCCCGTCCACATCTAATAAAGAACAAAGGTTGGTCTTACCCTTCCTTTAACCAGTGATATATTTGTAAAACTTTTTTTATTAGCCTTAACTGAAGCTGCCATTTTAAGTTCAAACTGAGCTTTGGCCTCCCTAATTTCTTTTATATATACCCTAGCAAGTCCCTTAAATACTTCCTGAGAGACCTGACCCTCCTTCCAAAGATGATACATCCTCTTTTTATTCCTAAGTTCCTTCAAAACCTCCTTGCCCATCCAGGCTAGATGTTTGTCTTGTCGACTCGTCTTTTGGCACACAGGGACAGTCTGTTCCTGTGCCCTCAAGATCTCTGTTTTGAAGCATGACCACCATCCTGAAGTCCCTTGTTTTTAAGGGCTGCTCCCCAAGGAATTCTCGGAATAAGTCTCCTAAGTAGGCCAAAGTCTGCCCTCCGAAGTCCAATGTAAAAGTCTCATTAGTGTTCCTCCTGACTTCACAAAATATTGAGAACTCTATAATTTCATGATCACTGTGCCCCAAGTGACCTCCACCCACCACATCTCCCACCAGCCCATCTCTATTTACAAACAACAGATCTAACATAGTCCCTCTCCTGGTGGGCTCACTCAGCAGCTATGACAAAAAATTGTCCTCCACAAACTCTAAAAATTTCCTGGACTGCCTCTTTTCAGCTCTATTGAGTTCCCAGCAGATGTCCAGCAGGTTGAAGTCACCTACAAGAACAAGGGCTGATGATCCTGAAACATTCTCTAGCTGCTTGAAAAATAACCTGTACACCACTTCTTCCTGGTTGGGTGGACGATAACAGACTCCCAGTAGGATGTCAGCCTTGTTGGCCTTCCCTCTAAGTCTTACCCATAGACATTCAATTCCATCATCATTAGTTTCAACAACTGTAGAATCAAAAGACTCCCTAATATAAAGGGCCACCCCTCCACCTCTTCTCCCTTTCCTGTCTCTCCTGAAGAGCTTGCAGCCATCCAGTGCAGCGCTCCAGCCATGTGAGTCGTCCCACCCTGTTTCTGTGATGGCAATTACATCATTGCTCTGCTGCTGCACCATGGCCTCCAACTCTTCTTGTTTGTTACCCATGCTGTATGCATTGGTGTACATGCACCTCAGCTGGGCTGCTGATTTCACCCCTAACTCAGGCTTACCACCCATGAGCCTGCTTCCAGACAACCCAGCTGCATCCCCTTCCCCTTCAGACCTAGTTTAAAGCCCTCTCAACAAGTTTTGACAGTTCATGAGCTAAAATTCTTCTGCCCTTCACAGAAAGATGGAGCCCATCTGGTCCAAGCAGGTCAGGTGCTATAAAAGTTGCCCCATGATTAAAGAATCCCAAATTTTGTCGATGACAACAACCCTTGAGCCACTCGTTGATAATGTGAGCTCTCCTATTGCTTTCACCATTTTTCTCAGACTCCAAAGGGACTGAGGAAAAGACTGTCTGTGCCGCTGTCCTATTAACCACCTCACCCAATGCCCTAAAGTCCCTTTTAATTGCCCTGACACTCCTGTTTTCAATCTCATCACTGCCAGCCTGGGGTATCAGCAGTGGGCAATAATCAGAGGGCTGAATCAGCCCAGGCAGTGTGTCAGTGATATCCTGTACCCGGGCCCCAGGGAGGCAGCAGACCTCTCTGTGGGGTGGGTCTGGTTGACATATGGGGCCCTCTGTTCCCCTCAGGAGGGAGTCACCCACCACAATTACCCTTCTTTCCTTCTTGATGTTAGAGGTGCTGATCTGTCTCACAGATGAATCATAATTGGGAGGTTCACTGGGCAGATAATTTTCTTCTAAACCATCTGGCTGACTCTCCAGATCCAGGGGATCATACCGAATCTGAAATGGCACCTGGCTTGGGAGAGGGGGTTGGCAGGGATGTTTATTATTACGTCCTCGAGTAGCTACCCACTCCCACTCCCCTTCATCAGCCAGGTGTCCTTCTATAGCCTGACAGTGGGAGGTGTGGGAGACAGCGGGAACCAAGGAGAGCATTGCTGCCCTGCCAGACCTCATGGAACCAAGGATCCATTGTGATACTGCAGGGCCTCGGGGCACCACGGTGCCATTGTGACACTGCAAGGCCCAAGGATCCAAGGGACTTTATGACACCAAGGGGTCCCATGGAACCAAAGGGACACTGTGACACTGGGAGGGCCTATGGGAACAAGGAGACCATTGGGACACTCTGGGGCCTCATGGAACTGTGGTGACACAAAGTTGGCTGGGAGTGCAGATCAGCTGGAGGGCTCTGCACAGGGCCGTGGACAGGCTGGATCCAGGACCCAAATCCAACAAGGTGAGGTTTAACAAGTCCAAGTGCCGGGTCCTGCACTTTGGCCACAACAACCCCTGCAGCGCTACAGGCTGGGGACAGAGTGGCTGGACAGCAGCCAGGCAGAAAGGGACCTGCAGGGACTGATGGACAGCAGGCTGGACATGAGCCAGCAGTGTGCCCAGGTGGCCAAGAAGGCCAATGGCTCCTGACTTGGATCAGGAATGGTGTGGCCAGCAGGAGCAGGGCAGTGATTCTTCCCCTGTGCTGGGCACTGGTTGGGCAGCACCTGGAGTGCTGTGTCCAGTTCTGGGCCCCCAGTTTAGGAAGGACATGGAGGGGCTGGAGCGTGTCCAGAGAAGGGCAACAAGGCTGGTGAGGGGTCAGGAGCACAAGTGCTGTGAGAAGCGGCTGAGGGAGCTGGGGTTGTTTATCCTGGAGAATAGGAGGCTCAGGGAGACAAGGCGATGTCAGGGAACAGGTCGGACTAGATGATCTCCAAGGTCTTTTCCAGCCTTGCTGATTCTGTGATTCTCTGAAACCACCCTTGGAGCAGTTGCAGGGGGAGCCCTGGGCCTCCTCTTCAGAAGCTCCAGCAGCCCAGGTCCCTCAGCTTCTCCTCACAGCCCCAAAGCCCATCCTGTCAGTCCTGCAGAGCCTCTGCAGCCCCTCCTCACTGCCCAGAACAGGCAGCCCCACAGCCAGACACAGCAGCCCAGATGTGCCCCCCTGGCCTGGGCTGCCTCTGGCAAGGGAGAAGCATGAGGCACTGCAGGAGCCTGCAGACAATTCCTGCAGCACTTGTGGGATGATCCTGCTCCCCCGGGGCCGTTCCTATGGTGCCAGGTCAGGAACTGGAATGGGGAGTGGGGCCAGAGAGGAAAGGGCAAACAGGGATGGGCTGTTTGCAGGGGAGGGAACAGGGTTGGGCAATAGGAAGAAATATGTACAAGGGAAGGAAAAAGAAAGCAAAGGTGAAGGCAAGGAAATGCTCAGGGCAGTTTGGGGGTGGCTGCCAGGCAGCCCTGGCTCTGAGCAACAGCGTCTGCAGTGGGACAGGAAACTCCCAGCTGATGGGAACAAACTTTCTGGCTGGCTGCACAGGCCAGGACAAAGCTGAGAGGTTTCCCTGGCGTCCCCCAGCCCTTCCTGGCCCCCGGGGCTGATGGCATTTGTGCTCCCTCAGGTTCATGTCCCCACAGCAGCAGCATGGGGGTGCTCCCGCCTGCTGTGTGCAATGCAAACAGGGGCTCCTGAGCCAGTGCTGCCGTGGCTGTGCCTGCAAGGATGGGGCACCTGTGTGAGCTGGGGGAGCGGCCAGGGCTGCAGAGGGGGGATGTTGTTGGCAGCTCCATCAGGACGCTCTGGGACGCTGCCCTGGGCTGTCCAGCGCACTGGGGATGGATCAGCCCCTGCTCTGCTGCTCCTTCCTGTCTCCCCCAGGGCCCTTGCAGAGCACCAGCCATGCTGTTTGCCCCCAGCCTGCCCACGGCCAGCCTGGGGCTGCTCACGGGGGTTTTCTGTGCTGAGCCTTGGCCTGGCCGTGTTCTTGAGAGAGCCTGGGCAAGGAGCCTGGAGCCCCCAGGCCCTGGCCTGAGGCGTCAGCGCTGCCCCAGCAGTGCCCATGGGCTGTCCCTGCTGCAGCCCCGGCACTGCCACCCCCAGGACTGTGCCCGGCCCCGAGAGCACTCAGGCCTTGCAGCAACACCAGGGCCACCAGGGCAGCGGGGCAGGGCCACGGGAGCAGCACTGGCAACACCAAGTGCTGCTGCTGCTGGGCACAGCTGCTGTGCCAGCACTGATCTGCCCCCAGCTCTGCACACAGACATTGCTGCTGCAGCTCCAGAGAAGGCAACAAAAGGGCATCTCTGCAGAAAACTTTGCTGGGACATCCTTGAGTTCCTTTAAAGCCACGAAGAGGGCAGACCCTCATTGACACAGTCTGTGGCCACAGGGAATGTGGAGAGACACAAAAGGAGAAATTGCACAAACATTGACATTTTCTTGTGGTCAATATTGAAAAACTAAGGCAAAGGAAAATAAACGCCACAACTAAATCAACAAGAAGTATCAAAGATGACTTTTATTGCAAGTGATTTACAGAAACTGGTCAGCAGTTTAATGTTCCTGAAAGCATCCAGTCACCAGTCTCCACACTGCAGCCTTGAGCTCCTGGTTCCTCAGGCTGTAGATGAGGGGGTTCAGGGCTGGAGGCACCACCGAGTACAGAACTGACAGTGACAGATCCAGGGATGGGGAGGACATGGAGGGGGGCTTCAGGTAGGAAAATGTGCCAGTGCTGAGGAACAGAGAGACCACGGCCAGGTGAGGGAGGCAGGTGGAAAAGGCTTTGTGCCGTCCCTGCTCAGAGGGGATCCTCAGCACGGCCCTGAAGATCTGCACATAGGAGAAAACAATGAACACAAAACAGCCAAATGCTAAACAGGCACTAACAGCAATGAGCCCAAGTTCCCTGAGGTAAGATTTGGAGCAGGAGAGCTTGAGGATCTGTGGGATTTCACAGAAGAACTGGCCCAGGGCATTGCCTTTGCAGAAGGGCAAAGAAAATGTATTGGCTGTTTGCAGCAGAGCATTGAGAAAGGCACTGGCCCAGGCAGCTGCTGCCATGTGGGCACAAGCTCTGCTGCCCAGGAGGGTCCCGTAGTGCAGGGGTTTGCAGATGGACACGTAGCGGTCGTAGCACATGATGGTCAGGAGATAAAACTCTGTTGCAAGAAAGAAGAAAATCAGAAAGACTTGGGCAGCACATCCTGAGTAGGAGATGGTGCTGGTGCCCCAGAGGGAATTGTGCATGGCTTTGGGGACAGTGGTGCAGATGGAGCCCAGGTCGCTGAGGGCCAGGTTGAGCAGGAAGAAGAACATGGGCGTGTGCAGGTGGTGGCCGCAGGCTACGGCGCTGATGATGAGGCTGTTGCCCAGGAGGGCAGCCAGGGAGATGCCCAGGAAGAGGCAGAAGTGCAGGAGCTGCAGCTGCCGCGTGTCTGCCAGTGCCAGCAGGAGGAAGTGGCTGATGGAGCTGCTGTTGGACATTGGCTGTGGCTGCACATGGGAACCTGTTCATGGAGAAAGGTCCGGGAAGAATTAGAGGAGATACCTGTAACCAAAATCAAAGCCATTTCCCATACACCCCGCTCTGTAACACACACAGACACAATTCTGTGTTTAAGATTTCTGGGGTTTTCTTCATAAGCTCCCCAGTATTTTTCCTAGTATTCTTGGATATCAAAATCTCCGCATTTCTGATTCCGCCAGGGAGAACAGAGCAAGATCTGTGAGGCAAAGTGATGAGAGGAGAGTGAGGGGATATGGTCTGTCATTCTGACCTGTTCAGAGTTTCTCTGGGCTTTAACCTCTCTCAGGTGGAGGGTGGTGATCACCTTCCCATGCTTTCACTAAAATGTCACAGGGTACTGCTGGACAGATGGATCCAGCAGAGCCCAGCTCCACATTTGTAGCCAAGGACTCACGTTGCTCATTTCACCAAGCCAGCAGCATTTTCAGTGTCAGAACACCTCTGCCTTTCCCCATCAATCTTATAACTCAGAGATGCTCTAGGACAGGTTTGCATCCTGGATTGGAGCTCCCAGCTTGGACTGAAATCTCAGGGAGACTTCCAAGTGTCCTTCTGATGGCACTGGATGCAGGGAGATGCAGCTCCTTCCCTGGCTGCACTGACAGCATTGCCCAGAGCCGGGCACTGGGGACAGCTGTGTCACCCTGAGCCAGCTGTGCCCCCTCCCAGAGCCCCCAGTGCCGGGCAGCTGCTCCCAGCCCTGTGCTCTGCAGAGGGAACTGGGCCCGGGGCTGCAGAGCTGCCCCACGGCTCTGCTGCAGCTCTGCCTGCACAGGAGGGGCTGCACGCCTTGGAGCCCCGGCCCTGAGGACAGAGGCTTGGCTGGGGGGACAGGAGGGAGGGGGCTTGTTCAGAGGGAGGGGCTGCACTGGAGGGGATCCTCTGGACATCTCTAAACTCTCCCTGCCACAGCATTTCTGGGTTTTGCTTTCTCTCCTTCCCTGATCTTCTCTCTGCTTCCTGGGGATTTTCCTCCTGCAGGTGTTTCCCTGTGCCTGATCTCTCCCTGCCAGCACTCACAGACCCCAAATCTCTGTGCACTCTCCTTGGCCTGACAGAACCCTGCCTCTTTGCAGGGCACTGGCTGGGGGCAGGTTCTGTTTGCAGCTTGGAGAAAGGACAGCTCAGACTGAGCCTGATGGCTCCAGCAGAGGTGATGCTGCTGCTGTCCATGGGCAGAGTGGCTGAAAGCACATTAGGGATCTTCTGTGAACCTATTGATCACTAAAGGTAATAGTTTGGATGTCTCAGCTGCTTGTCAAAATTCATAATCAACCGTTAATATCTATTCCTCCCTCCCTGCAATTCTCCAGCAGTAGGAAACTGAATATAAACTCTTAGGAAATTTCCTCATTTTTATCAAAATCCTTGTCTTGGAAATGTTCTATGACTGATAAGAACCTCTCAGCATGTCAGAGCTTCATGAGCATTTCACCTCGCCTGCACCAGAAATACTCAGAGTTGTACTCACAGGGTCTGTGGGCATTGGGATGTTCCAGCTGTAGGAGATCACTCCAGGAGCTGCAGCTGCATTGTCCTGCAGCCAGAGGTTCCTGTGCCAAGGGCTGCCAGTGATTCTGCCCCAGGCACTTCTCAGCACCTTCCCAGCCCTGACTGATGGAAGCTCTCTGTGCCTCTGTGCTGTGCCCGGGCTGGCTGCAGGCAGTGCCCCAGCCCTGCTGGGCTGGGAGAAGAGCTGCTCATCCAGAGAAATGTGCTTTTGAAGCTCTCCTTGGTTACCAGGATCACCCTCTGTGCCAGGAGTCCGGCCCAGCTCAGCAGCACAGACACAGCACAAGGACTTTAATGACCCTCTGGGGCTTTGTGCTCAGGCCCTGAACATCAGGCCCTGAGAGGGAGCTGCAGAAACCTCTCCAGATCTCCAAGTCAGAATCCAACTCCAAAGTTTCTTTGACTTTTAATGGGTCCCACTGAGGGACACGACTGAGAAAGTGTCCCCAGGCCCCAGGCAGAGCAGAGAACTGGAGGCACTGATGACAGGTGGGGACCAAGAGAAGCCAAGTCCTGGTGCCCTGGGGCACAGCAGGGTCTGTGCCACCAAGGGCTGTCAGGAGACACCTTGTCCTGAGGCACTGGGGCCTCCTGGCACAGCCCCAGCCAGGCTGGGCACTGTCAGCCCCTTGTCCTGCCCTCAGCATCCCCCCCTAGCCCACATCCCAGTGGCCTCAAGGATCTGCTGGAAGGAGTCCCTGGGGAGCCTTGCTCAGGAATGGCCCTGGGGGCTCCTTCATGTTCCCAGGGACTGCAGGTTTTTCAAAGCACTTTGACTTTTGCTTTTGCCTTGGAGGCTCTGAGCGCTTTGTGCAGTCATGGCCTCCAATTATCTGCTGTAATTAGTCCCTGGAGAGGCTTTGTCAGGAACAACACTCAGTGGGGCTCATGAATGCTTTGAGATACTCTAGTTTTTAAAGCTACTTTAGATTTTCCTTTCCACAGTGAGAGGTTTTTGTGCAATTTGAGTCTCTGAGAGGTTTTTGTGCCATCCTGGCATCCAATTCTCTCCTCCAAGGAGTCCATGAGGAGCCTGTGTTGGGGATGGACCTCAGTGGGTCCCATTTATGCTTTGAGACACTTTGGGGTTTTCTTCTGCCTTTGACTCCTGCAAAGATTTGTGCAATCTCCTCTTGGGCCCTGAGGTTCCAGGGCTCAGCTCCAAATGCACCACGGGGCTCATGAGGAACAAACAAATCCTGAGAAACCATGGCTGTGCCTTGATTTCCTTCTTGTCTGAGGCAGTTCATCAGGAAGATTTGTATTGGCTTTGGTTCGCCAATTTGAGATTTCTCGGCCAATGCGTTAATTACTGTGGTGGGTTCAGTGTTGGCTAATTACCAGGGCACTCACTAGAATATACTTACTAATTTCTTAGATAATATTAGGAGAAAGGCAAAGTGGGCTCAAAACTTTAAAAGGGTATAAAGAAAAGTTTATTAATAGTAACTAAAATAAAGAGTAATAAGGATCAGAACAAAACTTTCAGAACACTTCCTCTCTCCATACAACCTGACAATGAAAAGAGACGAAACCTAAAATTTCAGTCAGTTTTCCACCTCTAGAATAGTCTTTCTTTGGTTGACTTAGAAAGAGAAGTTCCTCTTGTAAATGTTATGGAGACTTCTCCACAAGACAACAGTTATCTCATGGCTTTTCATTCCCATGAATAGCAGCTGCCTAGGAAAAATCTGTAATTGTGAAATCCCTCCCATTTTTTCACAGCTTTTCCCACAGCTGTGTTTATCAGCCATGCCAGCTTATGGGGTATTAGTTTAAAGATGAGCTGTATAAGAGCAAAAGTTCTCTTCTTTTATTTCTGAAATCATCTTCATCTCTGGAAACAGAGGTCTTCTTCTCTCCCTGGGGGCTCAGGGTCTCATCACTCTGCTGTCTTTCATTGTTCAAACTTCTCATGGGATCACAGGTACTTCAACATTTCCTTACATTAGCACGGAGGCCTTTGCTAAACAAATCATCTCCCCATACTTTTTAATGTGTTATTGTCTGATGTATCAATTACATCCTTCTCCATAGCTTTACCAGAGGATTTCAGCCCCAAGATCAAGGTGTCTCCTTCCATCCCTTCTATCTGGGACCCAACTTCCTCTTCACTGACCTCGGTGTCTTCATGTTGCTCCTGTGTGTGCCTGCACTTTGTCCTTTTCTCTCACGCGAGGGAGGATGGAAGCACTGGAAGAGTCAATATCTCAGCCAGGGCCTGCAGATGGTTCCGTGACTCCGGCCGGGCTCGGTACTTGCGGCCGGAGCTGTTTTACCATGGAGGTTTCTGCAGCGGCTGCGCTGGGGCTGTGTCAGGCTGGGCCGCGCTGGGGCAGGGCCAGGATCTCAGCAGCCAGGCCAGAGCACAGCAGCAGCACGGCCGGGGCCCATGGCTTCTCCTCCCCTGCCCGCTGGTTGCGGGCGAACCCCAAGGGCGGCAGAACCTTGGCCGAGCCGGCCCGGCCCGGGGCTGCTCCTGGGGCCCGGCGGATCCTGGCTGGGCCCGGGCTGGCGGCGGGGCAGGGCTCGGTAGCGGCCAGATGTCAGCAACCGCAGCCACGGCCCGGCCCGGCCTCGGCCCCGCGGCCTCCCCTGCCCTGCCCGGCAGCCGATGGGGCCTGGCGGCTCCCTGGGAAGGAGCCCGGCCCCACGGCAGGAGCCGCCCGGCCTGGCCTGGCTGAGACGGGGCTGGGCCGGCCTGGTCACCTCTTTGCTGGCCAGAAGGGAAACAGACCCAGCCAGGCTTCTCCATCTTTAACTTGTGTCTTCACAGAGGCGTGTGCAGTTTCCTTAGTGGTTTAACAGATTGTCAGCTCTCAAAGCTAATTACTGATTGGTTTTTTGTCAGACACCGAGGAAACTGCTAGCAGCTTCTCTCAGGACATCACTTCCGTGATGCGAAACCACCACAACAGCACAGAGCACAGAGCTTCTTTGTCCATATGTAGTGGTCATGTGCCCAAGGCCTCAAAATCCCAACTTGGGAGATCTCTGGGCCCTCTCCAGGTTTTTTTCAAGTGAAAACATTCAGCTCATAGTCTAAGAAAATAACCAGAGCATAGAGCTAGCCTGACCTGTCTGTCCTGGCTACTTGTGTCTGGGCGCAATTCTTGGATATATACAATTTGGGAGGCCAAAGTCTAATTTTTGCCATGGTCTTTGGCAAGAAGGCTGTTTTTTATCCATAGGAAGGAAGGAACAGAGCCCTCTGTTTCAGGGGCAGATGAGAGGTGACCACTGGAGGCCAAGGCCAGCCAGAGTTCGCAGGTTTTTTTCTGAGAGATACTTTTGCATGGAGGAAATTTTTTAGGGAGCTTACCAATTTTAGCAATGGGCAACTGAAAAGAGGGACAGTTCTTTTCCTTAGGAAGGAAAGCATGGAGCCCCAGTGCTCCAGGAGCTGATGAGAGGCAGCCCTTGGCATTCCAAGATCAGCCGGACCTGTCAGGTGGCCCCTGGGAGGTCAAGCCAGCCAGACCTGTTCCATGATCCCTCGGTTCCATGAGGCCCCACAGTGTCCCAAAGTTCCCTTGCTTCCATGAGGCCCTGAGGTGTCACAATGCCCCTTTAGTGACACGAGGCCCTGAAGGGTCAGAATGGCCTCCATGGTTCCATCAGGCCCCACAGAGTCATAATGGTCTCTGGGTCCATGAAGCCCCGCTGTGTCACCATGGCCCCTTGGTTCCATGGGCTCCAGTGGTGCCACAATGATCCCCTTGCTTCCATGAGGTCCCCACAGTGTCACAGTGCTCTCCATGGGAAGGAAAGAACCGAGCCCCAGTGTGGCAGGGGCAGCCACCAGAGGCCAAGGCCAGCCAGAATGGATGGTACTGGCAGATTTTGGCTGGGAGCAACCCTTGGATATACAGAATTTTAGAGGTGGAATCCCAGTTTCAGACATGGACATCTGGGAGAGGAGGACAGTTCTTTTCCATAGGAAGGAAAGCATGGAACACCAGTGTTTCAAGGGTAGATGGCCACCAGAGGCCTAAGGCAGCCAGACCTCCATGTCCTGGTAGCTTTTGTCTGAAAGCAACCCTTGGGTATAGGGAATTTGGGAGGTGGAACCCCAATTTTGGCCATTTCTGCATAGATAAGAAGGACAGTTCTTTTCCACGGGAAGGAAAGCACAGAGCCCAAGTGTTTCAAAGGCAGAAGAGGAGAGAGGTGGCTCCTGGGAGGCCAAGACAGCCAGACCTGTTTGTCCTGGCATCTTTTGTCATGAAGGGATCCTTGAATATATGGAATTTGGGAGGAGGAATCTCAATTTCGACCACGGACACCTTGAGAAGAAGGATGGTTCTTTTCCATAGGAAGGAAAGCATCGAGCCCCAGTGTTTTGAGGCGGGTGAGAAGCAGCTCCCAAGAGGCCAAGGGCAGCCAAACCTTTAAGTCGTGGCTGCTTTCACTGGGCAGCAATCCTTGGATGTACGGAGTTTTGGAGGTGGAATCCCAGTTTTGGCCATGGGCGCCTGGTCAGGATGGATGGTTTTTTCCCTATAGGAGAGAAAAGCACAAAATGCAAGTGTTCTGGAAGAAGATGAAAGGTGGCCACCCTTAGGCCAAGCCAGCCTGACCTGTCTCTCCTGGCACCTTTTATCTAAGGGCTATCCTTGGACACAGGGCATTTTGGAAGTGGAATCTCAATTTTGGCCGTGGGCACCCTGACTGGAAGATGAGTTCTTTTCATTAGGAAGGAAATCACAGAGCCCCAGTGTTTCAGAGGCACATGAGTGCCACCCCTCAGGAAGCCAATGCCAGCCGGACTTGTTTCCCCTGGCAGCTTTTGTCTGGGAGCTATCCTTGGATATAGGGAATTCTGGAGGCAAATCCCCAATTTTGGCCATGGGTGCCTGGTCGAGATGGATGTTTTTTTTCCCATAAGAAAGAAAAGCACATGGTCCCAGTGTTTCAAAGGCAGATGAGAGGTGGCCCCTGGGTGGCCAAGGCAGCCAGATCTGTTTCTCCTGGCAGATTTCATCTGAAAACAATCCTTGCATATAAGGAAATTTGGAAGTGGAATCCCAATTTTGGCCATGGCCCATGGAGGAGAAGGACAGTTCTCTCCCATAGGAAGGAAAGCCCAGAGCCCCAGTGCTTCAGGGCAGGTGAGAAGCAGCCATCGACATGCCAACGGACCTCTCAGGTGGTCCCCAGGAGGCCCAGCCAGCCAGACCTGTTCCGTGTTCCCTTGGTTTCGTGTGACCCCACAGTGTCACAATGGTCTGCTTGGTTCCATGAGGCCCTGGAGTGTCACAATGTTCCCCTTGCTTCTGCAGAGTCACAATGGCCCTGTGCTTCCATGGGGCCTTGCAATGTCACAATGGCTTCGTGGTTCCACAAAGCCCTGATGTGTCACAATGGCTCCTCGGCTCCATGCGCCCTCGCTGTGTCCCAACGGCTCCTCTGTGACACTGCGGGCTCCACAAGGTCATCATGGACCCTTGGTTCCTTGGGGCCCCCGTGTTCACAATGGTCTCCTTGATTCCATGGGGCAGCACAGTGTCACAACTGACCCATGGCTCCATGAGGTTCTGTAGTGTCACCCTGGTCGCTGTCAGAGGCTGGATGAGATCGATGTCCCCAGACACCTTGGGATGCTCGGAATGCCCGTGTGGGGCCAGGAGCGGGTCAGGCCTTGGTTTGTGGTGGGACAGAGCCCCGCCCCCAGCCCTGGCCTGGCACAGCTGCCAATCACATGGAAGGGGCGGTGTTAACCCATCTCTGATTGGCTGAGCTGTCAGTCAATCACACAGCAGGCAGGGCTAACCCAGCTCTGATTGGCCCAGCTGTCAATCAATCACACACCAGCAGCTGGTGCCTAACCTGACTCTGATTGGACAAGCAACTGGCAGTCCCACCCCAGGGGCGGGCCCATGAAGGCCCAGGGGTTTAAAAGCCGGAGCACGAGGCCAGCCCACGGTCTGGATCCTGCCTTCTCCTGGGGTTCCTCTGTTAATGATGCTGGAACCTGAGCAGGTGGTGCCTCTGTGTGTGTCTTTCTATAGATCTTCTGTCTTTCTGTTCTCCATTTCTTCTCCTTCTAATCCTGCTTACCTGGAACATTTTTGGGTAACTTAGCATCTTAAGGATTAAAGGTTTTTAGGTTAAATGGGCTAAGTTAATGAAGTTAATGCTATGATAAGAGTTTTACGTAGAACAGGATGTTGTATGAAACCCTTTGTCAAAGTTCCTTGATTGTCCATATTTTGTCAGTAAAATTTTGTGTCATTTTGCTCTCTCAGCTCTGTTGGTTAGAGCATGGTGCTGGTATCACTGAGGCTGTGTTCAGTCCCTGTGTGGGCCATTCACTTCAGAGCTGGACTTGAGGATCCTTGTGGGTCCCTTCCTACCAAGAATATTCTTTACATCTGGCCATGGTGAGAATATCTGGTTGGTGTTTCTCCTGTGCACCAAACTCAACGAAAGGAACCTTTGGTGACCCCCAGCATTTCAGTGTTCTGGGGTGTTACAGCCCTGCAGGCTCACAATGGCCTCTTGTTTCCATGAGGCCCCACAGTGTCACACTGGCCCCTTGGTTCCATGGGCCCCAACAGTGCCACAGTGATCCCCTTGGTTCCACAACTTCCCACAGTGTCACACTGGCCCCTTGGTTCCATGAGGATCTGGAGTGTCACACAGGTTTGTGACATTTGTCCTTGCTGCCCCTCACATCCCCCTGCCCCACAAACAGCCCCGAGCCAGCCGTGAGGGACAGGCCCTGCTGTGCCAGGCTGGGCTCAGGGCTTGGCCTTTCTGCTTCCTGCAGCCAAGCCAGGCCTTGCTCAGCATTGCAGTTCCCTGCTCAGCATCGCAGTTCCCTGCTCAGAGCCTTGGGCTCCCTGCAATCCTGGCCTCAAGGATCGGCACTCTGCACTCCCTGGGGAGCCTCTGGCACTCCCTGCCCTCGCTGGGGCCCAGGGATGCTCCCAGGGACTTGGAGTTTTGCTTCTGCCTCCTTGAGCAGCTTCTTCATCCTTCTCCCAGTGCCTGAGGGTCCTGGACCAGCCCCAAAACCACCGTGGGGCTGATGAAAATACAGAAAGCCCTCAGGAGCTCTTTGTCTTCCTTCCATGGTCTTCAAGGCTCCAGGGCTTGTGCAGTGACAGGAGTCGGTTTGGAGTTCTGTGCAGGAGTGTGAAATACAAAGTTGTGTTTTGTGTCAGGTAAATAAAGGCAGCCTGTGCAGTTGTGGTTATGAAATGTATGGAACATGGCCATGGGACAGTTTTAAAGATGAGTTCTAATACACAACCCAGGAAAGCATGGAAGAAGGCTTTTGAACCAATCTTTTATTTGCAAATAACAATTACAAGTCTTAAACTGTTTTGTAATAAGAGTATTTGAACTCTAACTTTAGAATGTTGCTTTTGAGAAGAACTTTTTACCTGTAGTTACGTCTTAAGCTGTTTTGCAATAAGAACTTTTGAATTCTAACTTTGGAATGTTGCTTAGCATTAAAGATTTTAAACTGTAGCTATAGAATATATAAAGGATTTAAACAGAAAGGGAAGTGACCCTATCCCAAGCTCCTGGAAAAGGAAGATGGACATCAAGGTTGCTGATTAATGATTTCAAAAGGGGAAGCTGGACATCACTACCATAGATTAATGATCCTAGAAAATAGAAGCTGGACCCCACCTCAGGAAGATGGACCCCACCGTGTGGGACACACTGTCGCCCTGATTTCTTAGGATTTTCTAAAGCCTTCTGAGTTTACATTCTTGTAGAGAACTTTCTCACGCAACTTTCTGTAAACAACCTATTGTTTTGCATTCTTTCATAGAGGCGGAGAAATTTGATAGACTGGTAGTTTGTCCAGTGTCGTTGGAGAGGTGGCACGTTCACCTTCCAATCCACTGGCACCTTTTGAGAACTATAAAGGATTGGAGTCAGAAAAAATAAATTCGTCTCTTCATGGTGACCAAAGCTGTGGTGCGTCGTTTTTCCTGGTGTCCTCTGGTGACATCTGGTGGCCGCCGGCGTGTACTACAGCTTAGGTCGGGTGAGAGTGAGCTCACCCCCCCCTCCTCTTTGGCGTTTTGCCTGCTGTGTTAGTTGTGAAAAATGCATATTTTATGATTGGCTTTTCGCAAATATTAAATTGAATACTATATGTATTATGTTATATTGATTAGAAGTGCTGTATTAACATTTTAATAGTATGGTATATGTAGTTTTGTAGTTAAAATAGAACCTATGTATGTGGGTTTTTTTTTTTACTAGCTCAAGCAAGAGATGAGATAATGAAGAAACTCTTCACACAGAGATGACAATGATGGGGGCCCATAAAGAATTACTGCCTCCTTATCGGAAAAGACAAACATTCTTCCACCTTCTCTCTGTCTTTATGGAACCACCAGGATTAAGGGGAAGAAGTTGACAAAAACCAGAAAAGTTCTTAATTTGCAAGGAATTTATGCATCATGTATGAGATGTATGAATATGCAACAGGCTACTGCTTTTAAAGATTATTCCTTTGTTCACAAGGCATGCTTATCGGGCTTAAGTGCCCGAGAGCATCCGGACATCCGTAATTCTTTGCTTTTTATTGTCTTGTAATTGTCCTAACTCTAAATTTTCATTACTCTAATTGTATTGCTATTTTTATAACCATTTTATTATTATTAAACTTTTAAAATTTTAAAAACCAAGTGATTGGCGTTTATAACAATCTACAATATGCTAAAAATTGTAAAACCTAAACTTCTCATCCATGTGACATACTAAACTACACTCTCCAATCCCTAAAATCCCTAAATGCCCGTTGCCCCCGGGGGATGCTATGTTGGTATTCTCCTTCCTCAGCCCCGGGGATGCTCCGCTGGTTGCCCTGGTCCTCCCAGTTCCATCGTCCTCGCTCCAGGGCGATGCCCTGCCGCTCTCGGTGCTCACTGTCCCATGGGATGCTCTGGCGGGGTCCTCCCCCCTCTCCCCCGGGGCATTCCTCACCGCCGTCCGTTGCCAGAGGTGGCTCCGGGGCGCTCCCGGGGCTCTGACGCCGCCAACGCCGCCGCTCCCATCGCCGGGCCCGCACTGAGCCCTGTGTGCCAGCACACGCCTTTTATAGTCCGGTCAAGCCCCGCCCTCCCGCCGACAGCCAATGGGAGTGCAGTGATGTCATAGTGGTGAGGGGCTGAGTGTCAAGGCCGCTTGTGATGTCACCATGAAGGGGTGGGGCCAGAATGAGAGAGCAATCTGATTGGATGATGCAGAAGGCGTTCCTGCACTGATTGTTCCAGGCGCTGATTGGTTGGATTGACGCTGGGGGAGGGGTGAGGCGGGGAGTGGGCGTGTCTCACATGGGGGGAGTCCCAGCCCCATTCTGGGGATCCCAGGCCCATAGGGAGGGGTCTCTGGGGGTCCCTGTCCCATTTCTGGGGGTTGTAGGTTCATGGAGATGGGTCTGTGGTGGTTCCAGTCCCACGGGGATGGGTCTCTGGGGGCACCAGCACCATTTTGGGGGGTTTTAGGTTAATGGGGAGGCTTCTTTGGAGGTCCTAGCCCCATTTCTGGGGTGCCCAGTCCATAGAGAGGGGTCTTCTGGGGGTCCCTAGACTATGGGGAAGGGTCTGTGTCCTCCCAGTCCCACTTTTGAGGGGGAACTTTATGATTCGTGTGGGTGGCGAGCGACTCGTGGGGACAGCAAAGATCAGCCACAGAATTTAATAAGATTTTTTGCCAATTTTGCTTAGGAAAACACCTTACCTTTGGAGGATGCTCCGGTGGGGGTCCGTGCTCCTTCCGCCTGATCCCGGCACTGTCTTCGTTGTTGCCCCGGGGGGATGCTCTGCTGGCGTCCTCCCTCCTCACCCCGGGGCATTCCCCACCGCTGGCCGCCGTCCATGGCCGAAGGTGGCTCCAGGGCGCTCCAAGGTGCTGAGGATGTCAGCAGCCCCCACTGAGGCCATCCCTGCCCAGAGACCGTGGGGGAATGGGCAGACAAGGAGAGCGTCCCTGGGGCTGGGGCAGCAGAACTCAGAGGCACCAGCGGCTCCAGCTGGGAAATGGAGTGTGGAATGTGGCTGTGAAAGCCCTGCCTGGGCTGTGCCAAGCAGCACACACAAGCCCTGACTCCCATCCCCCAAACAAATCTCTCAAGGAGACATTTAAAAGGAATTACAATTGTTTGTGTCCTCTGAGTTGGATGCACTGGAGAAATACCAATAAGAGATTCTCCGGAGCTCCAAACAACAAAACAGCCTTTACTGGGAACTTTAGAAACCCAGAGAAACTTTGGTAAAAGGTTTAGCATGACATTCAATCAACAAAAACACTTCCCAAAGCATTACCTTGGCCCATTCAACTTCACAGACTATTAGCTCATTCAATTTTAAGTTAATCAACATTTGCACGAGGACCAAAATAGAAGAAATAGACACAGAAAGAAAGAAAGACAAAAAATATACAGAGAAGCACACACAGAGCTACCAACTCCTGGATTCCAGCAGTGTTCAGATAGAAATTCCAAGAGGAGGTAGGGTCAAGATGTGTGCTTGCCTTGTGCTCAGCCTTAAACACCCCTTGGTGTTCCTGGGCCCTTGCCCCAGGTGGGACTTGGGGTCATTTGGTCACTCAGGAGCTGGGCTGGGGGCTCCAGAGGTGGCTGTGGAGCATTGCCTGTGCTGTGCCAGGGACTGGCAGACACTGCTGGGCTGGGATAGAGGCTCTGGGGGGATTGGGGTTCCAGGGCAGGGCAGGGCTGGGGTTCCAGGGCAGGGCAAGGCTGGACCTGCCCCTTTCTCCCCACACATGAAATGTTTCCAGCCAACAATCTCCTCCAGTCTGTCACAACAGGCAGTGTTGGAGGTGAAATCCCAGTTCTGGCCATGGGCACCTGGACAAGAAGGACAGTTCTTTTCCATAGGAAGGAAAGCCCCAGGTCTTGGCTCATTTCTGGTTTGATTGCCTGGATTCTGTTTGGTTTTGTTGTTGCTTTGTTTCCTTGGTGTGCCTGAAGTGTCCAGTCAGGAGCAGAGTGACTCTTGCCAAGGAACTTTGTGGTGCTGTCACTTAATATTAAATCTGGATTTTGCTGATCCCTTGCTGGGGATTTTTTCAGCGCTCTCAAGCCCTCGTTGGTAACAGGGTGAAGGAGCCCTGGCCCAGGCTCTGGCCCTGGGGGACACGGGGACGCTGCCGGTGGGTCCCTGTCCCCCTGTCCCACTCCCCCACTGCCCCAGCCCCCGTCCCCGTGTCAGGCTCTGGGGTCGATCTCGTGGAACATCCTCTGGGGGAGGCTGCGGCGCCGGGGGCGGGGGGACCCGGGGGGACAGGGGACCCCGCTGTGCACGAGCAGCGTTGGACTTCTCTTTGGGAACTGTGAGGGGGGGCTGGGGTGGAGCGACCTCCCCAGTGACCTCACACAGCCCCTGTGATGTCACACAGCCCCTGTGATGGCACACAGCTGCCCTGTAATGTCACACAGCCCCTGTGATGTCACAGAGCCAACACTGAGATGTCACCCTGTGATGTCATACACCTGCTCTGTGATGTCACAGAAGACTGTGAGATGCCACAATGTCACCCTGCAATGTCACTTTTTGTTCTTTGGTGTCACAGCCTGCTCTATGACATTACACAGCCACCCGGTGATGTCACAACCCAGTCTCTGTTGTCACAGAGCCACCCTCTATGATGGCAGGATCTGCTCTATTCCCTTATACCCTTCTCTATGATGTCACAGCCTGCCCTGTGATGTCACAACCCCCTCAGTGATGCCACAAAACCCTCCCTGTGATGTCATACTGCCACTCTGTAATGTCACAGCACACACTTTGACCTCGCTGCCTGCTCTATGATGTCATACAGCCATGCCATGATGTCACAGCCTGCTCTGTGATGTCACACTGTCCCCTCTATCATGCCATAGCTGCTTGATGACCTCACACAACAAACTCTGTGATGTCATAGCCCAGTCTGTGACTTCATACAACCCACTCTGTGCAGTCTCACAGCCCCTCTCTGACATCACAGCTGCTCTGTGCCTCCGTGACACAGCCACAGAGCTGCTGCTGTGACACAGCCCCCTCTGGGACACCCCACAGCCCCTGCCAGTGCTGAGCCCCTGTGAGCTCTGTCTGTGCCCTGCTCGTGTCCCTGGGATGCCCTGGCAGTGCCCCAGCCCTGCTGGGCTGTGCACAGGAGCTGCTCCTGGCCAGAGCTGTCTCTCTGCAGCGCTGCCCTTGCCAGGAGCTGCCTCTGGGCCAGGAGCCCAGCCCAGCTCAGCAGCACAGACACAGCACCAGGACTTTAATGACCTCTGGGGCTTTGGTGCTGTTTGCATCAGACCCAGTCCCTCAGAGTGTGCTCAAAGAGCTTCTCAAGAACTCAAAAAGTCAGATTCAAAGTCCAAACTTTCTTTAACTGTTAATGGGTTCCACTCAAGGACACAATTCATATCAAAGTGTCCCCAGGCCCCAGGCAGAGCAGAGAACTGGAGGCACTGATGACAGGTGGGGACAAACAAGGCAAAGGTGTCTCTGGTGCTGAGCAAACCTGGATGTGTCTCAGGAATGCAAAGGGCCAAGGCTGAGCCCCAGCCCCTGGCAAGGCAGATCCTGTCCCTCCCTCCTTGCTCAGGGCTCTTCCCGGGATGGGCACTGCCATGTGGGGATGTGCCATGCCAAGGGCAGGACCATGGGGCGGCCCCTGCCAGGCTGCTGAGCAGGGACAAGGAGGCCATGAGGCCCCAGGGCTGCAAGGGTCACTTGTCCCCTCGTGGCCTCAGGCCCAGGGCCAGCAGCCATGGCCAAAGGGCTGCACAGGTTGGCTCTGTCAGGGCCTTGCAGCTGCTGCACATCCCTGTGCCCTCTGCAGCCCAGGCTGTCCTGCGGTGTCCCTGCCCTGGCCTCTGTCCCTGCAGGCTGTCGTCATCCCCCGGCTGCCCCACCTCGCTGGCCCCTTCCTTTGCTGACAGCTCTGCCTCCTGCCTGGCCCTGCCTGGCCACACAAAGCCTTGGCCTTGAGACCCAAAGGGTTCATTCCATTTTTACCGTGCCTGTGAACTTCCAGCACAGGAACAAGGCATGCAGGGGCTGCTTTCCCAGCAAGGATGGCTGGAACAGAAGAAGAAGACATCTGGCTCAAGGGTGCAGTGATAGAGAAAACAAGGACTGAATCTGGGAACTTGGGGTGGGATTTATGGAAATGGGTAAATTGTAATTGGCATTTAGCGACTGTATATGAGCAACACACTGGTAGAATTACATGTCCACGTCAGGTTAGGATTTATCCCTCACTGGGCCTCAGGCCTGAATAAATGATCCCCTCTTAAATAGCAAATGAATGTTAAGGAGCCTCATTCTGACATTTCGTGTTTCAGAAACACGTGGCTTTTGCTCCTCTCTTCTACATGAGAGCTTCCTGGGCAGGGGCAATTCTTCCAATTGCATCGGCGAGGCTATGGCTGGAAAGGGCAGGGAGCAGATGGATTCAGCTTCTCCTGGCAGCCCCTGAGATGCCAGTTGTCATTTGTGTGCGCCGAGGATTCCGCTTCAGACTCAGAACTTGCGCAGCTGCTCCTCGGGCGCTGCTCGCACGCAGGCACAGCGGTGCTGCAGCAGCTGTCCCGCACACAGGGAGGGCTCTGCAGCCTCCCAAGGGCCACCAAGGAGCGGAGGAGGGAACGTGCCCGGCATCTGCTGCAGGACCGTGGGGCTGCGGGGCATCCTTGGGTCTCTTGGATAGGGGAGGGAGCGGGGCAAACGGAATCCAGAAGAGACAGGGATCAGACAGCCCCACGCCAGGCAGTGTTTTCTCCTCTGAGAGCTCCTCCGAGCTGAGCGAGCTGGTGAAGCCTGCGGAGCAAATGAGACCCAGGAGTGAGGGAAAGGCTGGCTGGGAAGGAGTCAGATAAACCCGTGTGGGCACTTCCCTTTCCAAGGGGCTCCTGGGCAGACGAAGGAGACAAGAAGGAGGCCCCACCTCATGACTTTCCTTTTTTTCCTTCAGGAGCTCTATTGCAGTCACTGCATACAAGAGTTGACTTGATCCCCTTGATGCCAGGGAGCACCAAGAGCTTGAACCTCGCTGGAGTCCAGCCCTGCCTGCCTATCACTGAGCAGAGGGAAAAGATGAAGAAACTGGGCAGGGCTTGAGCCAAATTGGCATTTTGCCACTTCTGATTTCCTCCCAGCTTTTGCAGCAGGGCGACAACCCCATGGCTGCAAACCACTCCCTTTTGCAAGGCAGACGTGGACCTCGCTGGTAGCTCAGGGCTCTTGAAGGGGCTGCTGCAGTTGGCAACAGGAGCTGTTGTTGAACTTTTCACATTGCTTAACCCCCCCTGCCAAATGCCATCAAGTGGCTGAGGAAGAACACAAAAAGATTAGCCTGGAGGAAGGGAGGCCAAAACCTTGGAAAAGGATGAAAGAAATGCTGTGATCGTGACATGACAAAAAAAAAAACCAATTTATTTTTGACAGCAAATGAGCACCCGCCACCCTCCAGCCCTCCCAGACTGGCAGGCCGAGCGCAGCCGTTTCCATGGCATGAGGTGCTGGCAGCCTGCGGAGAGAAACCAGAGAGCCATGGTCAGTCACAGAAGGCTCCTGTCCCCCTGTCCCACCATGGCCTGGGCCTGGGCCAGGCTGCTGGCTGTGCTCAGAGCCCAAAGCTCCCGAGCCATTCTCTGTTTCGAGAGAAGGGCAGCGTGGCAGGCCATGTTCCACCTCCTCTGCTTAAGCACAGCACAGTAGCCTCCTCAGCAGCTGTAAGGGCAGGATGCCCGTGTGCCCGCTGCCCTCTGCCCAAAGCCCTTCTGCCAGCCCAGCTGTGGAGCCGGGTGCCCACCTCTGGAGACCTGCTGCCAGGAGAGGAGCCGATTCCGCACGAGGTCCTCATCCTTCTTGAAGGGGATGTCCCCGCAGACCGTGGCCCCTGGGGTAGCGCTGGCACTGGAGGTGCTCCATGGACGGTGCAGGCGCTTCCCCGTCCGGTCTGGGCACCAGGTGTAATCTTCCTGGGAAAACAAAGAACAATTTCATGAAATCAATTCTAAACAAGACCTGGAAACAAGAAGAAGCTACAAAGCCTGTCACCGTTTCACGGGCCTGAGGAGGGTCTGAGCACTCCATGCGAGAATTAAACCTGTCCATGGGTGGGGAAAAACCCCACCTTTCCCGCCCTTAAAGGCACCCCTTCCTCAAGGGCCTACAAAGCAGATCAGCTGGGGCATGGCTTCAGAACCCGTCCCCCTCTGCTGCCCCCATCCACATGGATGGATGCTTTGTCAGGCTGGCTGCCCCCACCCCAGCCCATGCCAGGCTGGCTGGCAGAAGCTGTCAGCAAGGCCAGGAGCCGGCTCCCCTTCCACAACACCCATCCCCTCTCCCACCAAAAAGCAGCTTGGCGGCCGGGGGAAAAATTAATATTCCCCAGGGCCGCCAAGCGGGGAACCTACGGCGCGTGGCCAGCCCGAGCCCTGCCATGCCTGGAAGCTCGAGCATCCCCCCGCCCCTGCGCCGGCTGGGGACTCATCTTGATTTCATCGGGGCGCAGAGCGTGTCCTCCAGGAAGGGGCCACAGCCAAAGCCACTCTGCTTTGCCCCGCCAGCGGCCAGCTCGAGGATGGTGTTCCCAGCTCCACGTGGTGCTCCAGAAGAACATGCCAGCTGTGCCTCGGCTTGCAGGCTCATCTCGATGCCATTGAGCTGCAGGGGGATGTTTCCCCTGTTCCAGTCCGTGGCACCTTCACTGCACTGCCACCACTTCTCCAATGGGACGGGGAGCACTGAGACGCTCCCTCCACAACTCGCTGGGGACCAGCGGAAGCATCTCCTCGGCTGTGCTCTCTCCTCCGGGCCGCGGCCGCAGGGAAACGCTCCAGGGTTTTCTTGGAGTGCCACGAGACGTGTGCAGCGGGTACTTGCTGGGCTCCTGGATCCTACTGAGCAGAGGGATGGATCTCTGCTGTCTCCTGGGCCAGGCAGGGCTCCTGCAGCCAAGAATGCTCAAAAAGGTCTTCCAGTGATGGCCTGTCTGCGGGTTCCATGGATAAACACCACCTGATGAGGTGCTGGCACTCTGCAGAGAAACCAGAAACCGCCACTCAGCGGGACAAGGCTCCTGTCCGTGCTCTCCCACATTCCACGGTGCCCAGGCCACACTAGGAGTGCTCGGAGCTGCAGCCAAAAGCTTCCCATTGATCCTCCCTTCCGGAGGAGAGCAGCACAGAGGCACACGTGCCACCTCCTCCAGCTAACCCAGGAGATCAACCTCCTCACTAGCTGCTGGAGCGGGACGCTTCTGTGCCAGCTGCCCCCTCCCAACCCCGCTCTTCCTCCTGAGCCTTGAAGGCGCATCCCCACCTTGAGACACCCGGGGCGGGAAGAAGAGCTGGCCCTGGACGATGTCCCTGTTTGTATGGAAAGGAAGGTCCCCGCAGACCAGGTCATAAAGCAGGATGCCCAGGGACCAGATGGTGGCTGGCTGGCCATGGTAGCAGCCAAAGAGGATCCACTCCGGTGGGCAGTACTCCGGCGTTCCTATGGGACACGGGCACAGCTCATCAGGCCCATGCTGCTCCCTCCCTCCCTCCCAGCCAGCTCCCGTCCCACAACAGCCAGCCCCTGCCCCGCCGAAAAGCAACTTGGCTGCAGCCGGCTGAAGAAGGATTCCCCCTCCCTCCCTGCCTCCCTCTTCCCCCTCTGCCAGCAAAGGGGGGAACCTCCACTGCCCGGCTGGGCCCCGGCTTTGGGCTCACCTGACATCCGGGTGTAGAACGTGTCCTGGAGGATCGTGCCGCAGCCGAAGTCGATGAGCTTGGCCTCGCCCGTGGCAAGGTCGACGAGGACGTTCTCGGCCTTGATGTCGCGGTGCAGGACGCCGCGGCTGGTGCAGTGCCGCACGGCCTCCAGCACCTGGCGGAACAGCCCCTGCGCCACGGGCTCCGTCAGGAACCCCTGCTCGGCCAGGAAGTCCCAGAGGTCCTGACAGCGCTGCGGACGCTCCATGACCAGCGCGAAGCCGTCGGGCAGCTCGAACCAGTCCAGGAGCCGCACGATGCCGCGGAAGCCAGGGCACGACACCATCCACAGCAGTGCCAGCTCCATGGGCACAAGGGCGCCGTTGTGCTGCGGGGGGACCACGATGCCCTCAGCAGGGCCGATGCTGCGCCGCGCCTTGGGCATCCCCTGCCCGGCCCCAGCGCCGCTGGCCATTGCCCGGCCCGGGACGCTGCGCGGCCCCCGCTCACTCCCCGCTCGCTCCCCTCGCAGCGTTCCGGCTGCCACCCTGCCGGGCCTCGCCCTAGCCCCGCCCGGCACGCCCCGCCGGCTTCTCCCGCTGGCCCCGCTCACTCACCAGCCGCGCCCACTCCGAGATGTGATCCCGGCGCACTCGCTTGATGGCCACCTGCAAGCCAAGGCGAGCGCCGGGCTGAGCTCGCCGCCCGCCGCCCGCCGCCCGCCGCCCCCTCCGCTCCGGCCCCGTCTCTTACCGGGGCGCCGTCGGCGAGCCGGGTCCCGGAGTAAACGCTGCCGCAGCCGCCGCTCCCCAGCAGCGGGCCCTCCCGGTAGAGCTGCTCCAGGGGAGGCTTCTCCGCCCGTGCGGGCGGCACCGCGCTCCCGCTCTTCTGCCCCGGGAACCCGACCGCCCGGCGCGCTGCTGCTTGCCGAGCCGCCCCGGGCTGCGGCGGCTCGGGGCCGGCGGCCGAGCCGAGCAGCGGCGGAGCTCGGAGCGGGGAAGCTGCCTGCGATGCTGTCGGGGCCGGGGCGGGCGCGGGGCGGCAGCGGGGCGGCTGCGGGCGGAACCGCGGGAGGGGCTTGGTTCGGGGCCGGGGCCCCAGCCGGGGCCAGCCCAGAGCCCGCGCCAGGCGGAGCCAAAAGACCGCGCTGCTCCGCCAGCACCAGAGCAAGAGGCACTTCCAGCAGCGCCACAGCCAGTTCGGAGAGAGCCCGGCCGAGGCGGCTCCGCGGCGGGACGGGCAGGGGCGGGCACGGGGCGGCCCCGCCGAGCGGCGCCTTGCGGGACGCGGCATGAGCCGGGCTGGGAGAGGCAGAACACGGACGGGACGGGACGGGAATAGAGTGAGTGTGAGAGGGAGAAGGGGATGGGGAGCGAGTGGAAAGTCGAGCGGAAAACCGATCAAGAGAAGCGCTGCTGCTGCTGCTGCTGCTGCTGCGGAACCGCCGGAGCTCGCGAACGTTCTTCCGTTGCCTCCGTGAACCCAAAGGAGGAGCTGCCGCGCGCCCCGCAGAACGAAAGAGAGAAACTAACAAATAAAACCCCAAAGTAATTCCTATTCGAGAAGTAACCAAATCAAACAATGTAGCAATAAAGAAGCGTGTTGGCTTGTGGCTTCTTTCTTCTTTGGCTGAGACGAAGCATTTCATGGGGAAGAATTGCTTCTTCAGACCCTTTTGCAAGAGTGGACAGGAGTGGAGCATTTAATTTTCGAGTAGAAAAGGGAAATCGTATCAGTAATGTCATCTCTTTTCATCCTCTGTTGAGACAGTTGCAGGCTGCCAAAAGACATGGTCTGCAATGTGGAACTTGGGGCCAAGATCCTTTTTCTGCCAGAGGATGAGGAGGGGAAGTATCCCAGAATCGTGGAGTCGTGGCATGGTTTGGTTTGGAAAGGATCTGAAAAATCACACGGCTGCAACCCCCCTGCTGTGGCTGGGGACCCCTTGCACTAGCCTGGCTTGTCTAGAGCTCCATGCAGCCTGGCCTTGAACACTGTCAGGGACGGGACAGCCACACCTTCACTGGGCAACCTGTTCCAGGAGAGACTTTTTTCTGAATTCCTTACCTAAACCGACTCTCTTTCCACCTGGATCCATTCTCTCTTGTCCTGTCCTTGCCTGCCCTCGTACAAAGTCCCTGTCCATCTTTCTTGTAGCTTGCCCTCAGGTACTGGAAGGCCACAGTTGGGTCAAGTCTAAGTCTCTTGCCCAGGTTGAAGAAGCCGAGCTGTGTCAGCCCTTACTTGCAGGAGAGCAGTGTTCTAGATATATATTATAATATTGGCTTTTCGCAAATATTAAAATGGATTTTATATATGTGATGTTAAAGTAACTTTGTTCCAAATATATAGTTTTAAATTTTGTTGTTAATTAGGCTTAGACACAGTAGTGCAATAGCTGATGGAAGTATGCTTGTGTTAAAATGCCTGCTTGGATGGGATAACATCCAATGAACACAGGATGAGGACACCTGTACAGATCTGCCAACCATCAGCACTCACCGTCTGAAGGCAGTGCGGACCAAGGCCCGAACTGGAAGGGATAAAGAGAAGGAGCCAAACCCCAGCCAAGGAACACACATGCTCTGAAAAGGCAGACCCAAAGAGGGGCCATGTAAAATAGCTCCTGGAAAATGTAAACTCGTTTATGGATATGCATAAGCGGCTATGAATATGCAACAGGCTGGTGTAAGGGAAAAGGTATTTAAGGGGGATCCCTGAAGGTAACAGGGTGGTCTTGGCTGAGTGCCAAGATGCACCCGGCCATAAATAACCTTTGCTCCATGGTCCTTGTCTCCTATTGTCCTTTATTAAACTTTTTACATTTTCACAGGAGAGTGAACGTGTTTTTTACATGGACTACATATGCTTATACAAATTCTAGGAAGACTAGTAATTTTTTCTACAATAATTGGGTTAATCATCACAAACGAACATCCATTTTGCAGCATCTCTAGCTAATAGAAGTTGATTCAATCTTCTTTCTTGATTCAGTCTTCTTGCAGTCTTCAAAGCTCTGTTTGTTATTGCCAAGGCATTCTGATTATCAAATTTTTTATGCTAATCAGGTCTGAAGTACATCAACTCACTTCTGTCCTGGCAGCATGGGCGTGTCAACTCAAGGAGGGAAACACTAACTGAGAGGATTACAGTAAGGTGAAGGTAGACTCAGCCTCCGGTGACCGAGCTACCGGGTATGATCTGTCAGATCCCCTTGAAGGTACCTCTAGTATGAATGCTCAGGGAAGAAAGGATAACCAGAGCTTGAGGGGCCCTGCCTCGAGCCAAGGAGAGGCACGGGAAAACCGGATCTTTGGTCAGTGTAGATCCGATGGCCTGGCACATCAGAGCCACAAAAATGCAACACCTTAGTTGATACTGGAGCGCAGTGTCCCCTGATACCATCGGGACATGTGGGGGCAGAACCTGTTTCCATTGCTGGGGTGACGGGGGGATCACAGCAATTGGCCCTGTTGGGAGCTGAGGTGAGCCTGACTGGGAAGGAGTGGCAGAAACATCCTATTGTGAGCGGCCCAGAGGCCCTGGGTATTCTGGGAATAGACTTCCTCCAGAACGGCTATTACAAAGAACCAAAGGGACTCAGGTGGGCTTTTGGCACAGCTGCTGTAGAGGCAGAGGACATTAGGCAATTGAACACCTTGCCTGGACTATCAGAGCACCCATCTGCAGGAGGATTCCTGAGGGTGGAAGAGCAGCGAGTGCCAATTGCCACCTTGACCGTGCATCGCCGGCAGTATCGGACGAATCGAGGTGCCATGATCCCCATCCACAGAATGATCCGTTAGGTGGAGAGCCAAGGGATGGTCAGCAAAACCCACTCACCCTTCAACAGTCCCATCTGGCCTGTGCACAAGTCTCAATGGAGATTGACTGTGGACTATCGTGCCTTGAATGAAGTGACTCCACCGCTGAACGCTGCTGTACCGGACATGCTGGAACTCCAGTACGAGCTGGAGTCCAAGGCAGCAAAGTGGTTCGCCACTGTTGACATTGCTAACACGTTTTTCTCCACTTCTCTGGCAGCAGAATGCAGGCCTCAGTTTGCTTTCACCTGGAGGGGCGTGCAGTACACCTGGAACCGACTGCCCCAGGGGTGGAAGCACAGCCCCACCATCTGCCCTGGACTGATCCAGGCTGCACTGGAAAAGGGTGAAGCTCCAGAACACCTGCAGTACATCGATGGCATCATTGTGTGGGGGAACACAGCAATGGAAGTATTTGAGAAAAGAGAGAGGATCATCCAGTTACTGCTGGAAGCCGGCTTCACCATCAAGAAGACCAAAGTCAAGGGACTTGCCCGAGAGATCCAGTTCCTGGGGGTAAAGTTGCAAGACGGATTGTGTCAGATTCCCACTGAGGTCACCAAAAGGATCACTGCGGTGTCTCCACCCACCAGCAAGAAGGAAACACAAGCTTTCCTAGGCACCATAGGTTTTTGGAGAATGCACATTCTCGAGTACAACCAGATTGTGAGCCCTCTCTACCTGGTCACCTGCAAGAAGAACGATTTCCTCTGGGGCCCTGAACACCAACAAGCTTTCGCCCCGATCAAGCAGGAGATTGCTCAGGCAGTAGCCCTTGGCCCACTCAGGACGGGACCAGAGGTGAAGAACATGCTCTACTCTGCAGCTGGGAACAATGGCTTGTCCTGGAGCCTTTGGCAGAAGGTGCCTGGGGAGACTCGAGGCCTACCACTGGGATTCTGCAGCTGAAATTACAGAGGGTCTGAAGCCAAATGCACTCCCACAGAGAAGGAAATCTTGGCTGCCTATGAAGGAGTTCAAGCTGCCTCCGAGGTGATTGCCACAGAAGTACCACTCCTCCTGGCACCCTGACTGACGGCACTGGGGTGGGTGTTTAAAGGAAAGGTTCCCACTACCCTCCATGACACTGCTGCCACATGGAGCAGATGGATTACTCTCATCATGCAGCACACCCGGATTGGAAACCTGAATCGCCCTGGGATTTTGGAGATAATTACAAACTGGCTGCTGGTGAGAACTTTGGTCTCACTGACGGAGAGCAGCAGGAACAAGTGACAAGGGCTAAAGAAGGTGCACCATGCAACCAACTACCAGCAGAGGAAACTCGATACGATGTTTTCACTGACGGTTCCTGTGGAATCGTAGGGATGAACTGGAAGTGGAAAGCAGCCGTATGGAGCCCCACACAACACGTAGCACAAGCTACTGAAGGAGAAGGTGGATCAAGTACACTTGCTGAAGTCAAGGCTTTTCAGCTGACCCTGGACATTGCTGAGAGAGAGAAGTGACCAAAGCTCGACCTTTATATGGATTCTTGGATGGTAGCCAATGCTCTGTGGGGCTGGCTGGAAAGGTGGAAAAAGGCCAACTGGCAGCGTAGAGGAAAACGAGTCTGGGCTACTGATGAGTGGAAAGACATTGCCTCTTGGGTAGAAAATGTGTGTGTGAAAATCTGTCATGTAGATGCCCATGTCCCCAAGAGTCAGGCTAATGAGGAACACTGAAACAAGGAGCAGGTAGATCAGGCTGCAAAGATAGAGGTGTCAAAGATAGACTTGGATTGGCAACATAAGGGGGAGTTGTTCCTAGCTCGATGGGCCCATGATGCCTCAGGCCATCAGGGCAGAGATGCCACCCACAAGTGGGCACGAGACTGAGGGGTGGATTTAACCATGGACAATATTTCTCAGGTTATCAATGACTGTGAGACGTGTGCTGCCATCAAGCAGGCCAAGTGGGTGAAGCCCCTGTGGTATGGTGGGCAGTGGTCCAAGTACAGGTATGGGGGGGCCTGGCAGATTGACTACATCACACTGCCCCAGACACGCCAAGGCAAGTGCTATGTGCTCACAATGGTAGAAGCCACCACGGGATGGTTGGAGACCTCCCCTGTGCCTCACACCACTGCCCGGAGCACCATCCTGGGCCTTGAAAAGTAAATCCTGTGCAGGCATGGTACCCCTGAGAGGATTGAGTCAGACAATGGGACTCATTTCAAGAACAGCCTTATCAACACCTGGGCTAGGGAACATGGCATTGAGTGGGTGTACCATATCCCCTACCATGCACCAGCTGCAGGCAAAGTGGAGAGGTACGATGGACTGTTAAAAACCACCTTGAAAGCATTGGGTGGGGGATCTTTCAAGAACTGGGAGCAGCATTTAGCAAAGGCCACCTGGTTAGTTAACACCCGAGGTTCCACCAATGGAGAGGTCCTGCCCAGTCTGAGTCCCTGAATATAGCAGACGGAGATAAAGTCCCAGTGGCACATATCAGAGGTTTGTTAGGGAAGACAGTGTAGATCAATTCTGCCGCGAGTACAGACAAACCCATTGGTGGCACTGTCTTTGCTCAGGGACCAGGTTGTACATGGTGAATAATGCAGAAATATGGAACAACACGATGTGTACCTCAGGGAGATCTGATTGTGGGGCGAGCCTCATATGCAAATATCACTGTTTGCTGGATGTTACTGCCACTGTCTTTACATTAAACCAGACAGACCTGAGACAGATGGAAATGTGTGAATGCTGAAGGTTTGAGCAAGAGATATAAGAAGGAAATGTGTGTCAAAGGTTTGAGCAAGTGAGATGGAAGGAAATGTGTCTGAGTAAGTGGAAGATGGAAGTTTTTACTTGATGAAGTTTTTACATGTTGTTTGGTAGTTATGTTGACGATTCGGAGATAAGGGGTGGAATGTCCTAGGGTGACATTATGGTGCTTGCATCCCCAATTGTGTGTTCTGTTTATGCTTGATGTTATGTTCTGTGCCTTCGGGACTGGCTCCAAAAAGTGAAGGTTTGTTTTGTCTTGTTATCAGCCAGCTCACCTCCCCTCACAGTTTGTGTCTAGGAGAGAGGCTAGGGCTTGCTGGCTCTCTTGCTTGCTTGCTGGCTTGCTTGCTTTCGCTTTGCTCTTGCTCCTGCTTTTTGCTTTTGCCCTTGCTTTTGCTTATTAGTTAGTTTAGCTAGGCAATCCAATTTTTTCCCTGGACTGTTTTTTTTCCTTTACCTTTCCTGAATACCATCCCAACCTGCTCAGGACTGGGACCTGGGAAACACCAAGAAACACCAAGAGCCAGCATTTTGTGACCTGCAGCAGTCATCCCCAGTGCCGGAGACCGAGAACTGGGCAACCACTCCCAGCAGAGACTTTCTGAATTTGTCACCTCTTCAGTGTGGTGAAAGAGTTTTTGTCATCTGGTGTTGTTCATTTTTTTGTGCTGGGGAGTGCTTTGCCTGCTCAATAAAAAGGTTGTTTCCACTACTCTCTGAGGAAATTCTTCCCGAGCCAGGTGAGCAAGGGGCTGTGGGGGTTTGCTTTCTGGGGGCTCCTTCTGGAGGTTTTCTCCCAAATTTGCCCAAAACCAGGACACATTACTACATCAGCACGCTGTTCTTCGGTGAGATCCAGCAGGGCCCTGTCCAGCCTGTGCTCAGCAAACTGACTGGCCATGAGCCACTGGTGGATGTACCTCACCATGGCAGGCACCTGGAGAAGGCAGGGGGAGACTTGGAAAGCTGCCAGAGGGAGGAATGTCCCCAGCTTCCCCAGAGAAGTGCTTTCCTTGCCACCACACTGCCATGGCCTCAAAGGCTTCCAGTGACCAGTAGGCATGGCTTAGGAGGCCAAGCAATTCCTGGGAGGATCAAACCATGGCCACAGGCTGCTTACTTGCTTTGGATTGCAAAACCCCTCCTCTATGAGCATATCCAGCAGGGCAGCACAGGTCTTGGTTTTGAAGATGTGCGAATATGCTCTGAGCCCTGTGCCCATGGTGCTGGTCTCTTCCTCCCGAATCCTTTTGATGAATTTGAAAACCAGCTGTAGGAGAAAGGCAGGAAGCCAGGGATGCTCCAAGCACGGTGCTCGGCTGAGCGGTGACAGCAGGCCCAGCCCAGCTGGGGATGGCTGCAGGTACCTGCGCTGTTCTGTGGAAGAGGCCACGGGTGTGTTCCTGCTCTTGTGTGCGCTGCACGGCTGCACCTGGCAAAGAGCGAGCGCAGCCTGAGCTGAGGGGCTGTGGGAGAGGCCGGAGAACACAGCCCAGCCCTGCGCTCCCCAGGCAGGGACAGCCCTGGGATGCCCCAGGGGATGGAGCATGGGCACTGTGGGGTGTCTGCCCAGCCCCTCTTTAGTCCTGTCCATGGGCAAGTGCCCAGGGGATGGGCTGGGATGGGCTGGGATTGGATGGGATGCCATGGGATGCCATGGGATGCCATGGGATGGGATGTGGCCAAGCTGGCTGCAGCCACCAGCCCAGCAGCCCAGCTCTACCACTCACTCTCCTGCTGAGGCTTGAACTGCACCACCTCTTCAGTCTCCTGTGCTGGGCCAGCTCCAGGGCCTTCTTCCTCTCCTCCACCCAGGCCAGCTGGGGCACTCTCGGGGGTCTCTGCTCCATTTCAGTGATCGGATTTGTGACAACTTGCAGGAGAGATGCCTCGGAAAAGCTCCGAGTCAGCAAGGCCTGCAGTCATGCCTGGAAGGCACCTTCAAGAGAGAAGCCTCAGGAAGGCGACAGGACAGCAAGTCCTGCACTCTGGTCTTGAGGGCTCCTGCCACAAGGACAGGAGACTCCTGTCGAGGATTGTGGTCTGGCCTCGGGGGCACCGGTGGCAGGGATGGGAGATGCCTCCAGGGCACCAAGTCCCAAGGTCTGCCCTCGAGGACACCTGCAGGAGAGCAGCCTCGGGAAGGCCACGGGTCACCAAGTCCTGTGGTCAGGCCTCGAGGTCAGCTGCAGGAATAATGCCTCGGAAAAGCTCTGGGTCAGACATGAACGAGTGCGCTGTGCAGGGGCTCCTCACGGCACCACTCTGTCCCGTCCTGTCCCATCCTTTGCTCCAAGCACTGTGGCGTGGTCTTGTCACCGCCAGCTCCTATGTCAGCCCGTGTCACAAAGGGCCCTTGGACACGCTGTCCCGTTCCATGCCACGGTGACCGTGCTGCACCGTGTCACAAAGGAACCCTGCACACACTGCCCCCTGCCTTGGGGCCGCCCCCAGCCCACCCAAAGTGGCTCAGGTTGGAAGGAATCCCTCACCCCAAGTGTCTAAGACAGCCCAACAGGATCTTTAGGAATGGCTCAAACCATCAGCAAATGCTGCCCTGCTCTGCGGGCTCAGGGCAGCAGAAGGAGCCCCCAGGGCTGCCGACGCAGCTGCGCTGGGAAGGGCACGGGGCCTTCCACAGAAGCTGGCACGGCCTCCTTGGGACACGTCCCGTCTGGTGGCCATCCTAAACCCGCGGGTGTGACACAGACAAGGAACGTGTGGGCCATGGCAGGAATGCTGCTCTGACCCCTGGGGCCCAGGGAGCGCTGACATCAGCAGGTGTGGCAGGGTCCCTGCCCAAGCAGACCTGCCACCCCCCGAGCCCTGGCAGCGCCGGTGCCCGTCTCCTGCCCCAGAGACCTGTGCCCGTGGGGGGCTCCTGTGCCAGAGGAAGCCAAAGCCCACGTGCACTGGGGGCTGTGCTCTGTCCTACAGGGGCTGTTGGCAGGAGCACCTGGAGCAACTGCTGGCAACACTTGGTCTCTGTCAGAAGCTCTTACTCCATGCTGAAATTATTTTCTCATTGCAGTTATTGCCTTCAGCACAAAAACACCTTAGCGGCGAAGGCACAGAAGAGTCTGGCAAGTAAGAATCCTCAATTCAGGAAAGCTTTAATTCCCATTGCTCGACTCAAGTAGTTCCAGAAAGTTGCAAACTTCCCAAATTAATTGGGATGGCCTGAGGAGGTGAAGAGTTGGAATTTTGCTTCCAATCTCAAAGCAGCAACTCATTTGCCTTAACCTCATCCACTGAGGGTCACTTTACAGAACATATCACTACACAAAAAAAGGGAAAAAACAAGGGCCATTCTTTGGTTTTCTATGAATGGATGATCATATCCTAATTCTCTAAAGAAATAAAAGCTCTCAAGAAATCAAAGTCCACTCAGTGGTAGAAAAGTAGCCCAAAGAATTGAGTAGATGGCAAAAGGGCTAATCCTGCCCCAGGTATAGATATCTGAGTGGCCATTAAAGTACAGCTCTGCCCTCTTGTTCCCTGCAGGAGAATCAGGACCATGAAGAGGAAAAGTCATAGATATTCCTTCTGCCCTCCCTAACCAAAGCTGTGCCAAAGCACAGATGCTGCCTTCAAACTGACTCAAATTCCAGCCTAGACCTCTCACCTTCCAGACAACTCCTTCTCCAGCACCCCACCAGCACCAAGCCCCCCAAACTCCCGCACAGAAGCCCTCAACACCCCGCCAGGAGCCCCAGCTGTCCCCGTCCCTCCGCAGAGCTTTCCCACCCTCCAGCAGACGCCCTGGTTCCCTGCAGGTGCCGTGGGATGGCACTCAGGAGGATCTGCTCCAAGGCCTTCCCCTGGAGCACGCTCAGGCTGCCAGGCCTATGGATCCTGGATCATCCTTCCCACCGAGCCTTCCTGTGCACGGCTGCTCCATTTGCACCTTTGCGCTCAGCTCGGACTTCTCCACTTCACCAGGAGTGCTGGGAAAGGATGGAGAGCAGCCTGGCAAGCTCTTTCTGCAGCTCCCTCTTTACCCTCGGGGAGGGAGAACATCCCACAGGAAAGCAACTGGTGCCACAAGGAGCGGGTGGCCTCAGGCACCTTTGGGGATGGAACAAGGCCTTGGTTTGACATAAGTAAGCACAAGCCATTCACATGAGTAAACAAGTAATTAGCACAGACATGCCTAAGTACTTAGCACCAGTTAGCATAACAAAAACCTGGCAGGCCTAACTTGACATGAGAGTGACCTGACAAAAAGCTTTAGACACAGTCTACCAGAAGAACTAAGGGCAAGTGTGGAATCAGCCCTGTGCAGGGAAGCCCTGAGGAAGACTTTGTGCTGCTTTGGGGCATCGACACCGCTCCTGGCCAGGGCCTGGACATCAGCTTCAAGTATGGGAATCTGACACAATGTATTTCCAACCGCCTGCCTGTGGAATCACCTCAGCAGTGTAAAGATGGATGGTGATTTTGATACAATTCCGACATCAACCCACTGAAATTTATATGTGGCAGAGGAACACTTTAGTGGGGTGCAGACCCCTGCCCTCCTGCCAGGTCAATAAAAGGGCTTTTGGCTGACAATGCATTTGTCAGCTGATTTCTTTGAATGAGGGAGACCCCTCAGGACTGCTGTATCCTGAGGGAACACCGTTGGCCTTGGCCTGTAGGCACCTGCACAAGCTTAAAATCAGCTGCCTCAGCTTCCAGGACCTCTCTTGGCCAGCATCCTGACGTGGATGCAGGACTGCTGTGAGGCACTGCTGGGACCCAGCGGGACAGGACCGGCTGTCTCATGTCCACGTAGCACGCCTTACACAGCCAGGGCCATCCCGAAACCAGACAAACACTCACGTGTCAGCACAGGGGAGCCAGGAGCACTGGGCTGCTCTCAAGGTATCTCAAAGTTCGAGAATCCGCCACAGCACTGGTAAATTTTTGGGGGGACCAAGGACTTTGAGTATCAAAAGGGAAACTCCAGTTTGTAGGGAGGGAAGTAAAATGCCTGGGACATGTGATTTGTCAAGGGAGCTGGCAGCTGAACCCTGAGAGAATTGCGGGTATAGCCTCACTCCAAAGGGCAAAAACTAAGAGAGAAGTCAGAAGGTTTTTGGGCCTGTTGGGATATTGCAGGCTATGGATTGAAGGATACACGCAGGCCATCAGGTTATTGTATGAAAAGTTAGTAGAAGAAGAGATTAGGTGGGAAGAAGATGACAAGCAGATTTTGAAGCTTTAAAGTAAAAATTAGTCAATGCAACAGCACTGAGTCTTCCTGCGTTAGACAAACCCTTCTATCTGTTTGTGGATATAGAAGAAGGGGCAGCACATGGAGTGTTAGCCCAGGACCGGGGAGGATCCAGGAAACCAGTGGCCTGTTTATCAAAACTGCAAGACCCTGTCAGCTGGGGGTGGCCAACCTGCATTCAGGCGGTGACAGCGAGCGCCCTACTCGTAGAAGAAAGCAAAAAATTAACCTTTGGGGGAAAACTGAAAATATATACCCCACACTCAGTAAGGAGTATCCTCAGCTAAAAGGCTGAGAAATGGCTCACTGATTCCCAAGTGTTGAAGTATGAAGCCATCTTAATAGATAATGGTTTAGAGCTAGTCGGGAGTAACCAACTCAACCCTGCCCAATTTTAGATGGAAAACCAGGTGAGGAATTAATATATAATTGCCTAGAGGTTATAAACTATCAAACTAAAGTAAGAGAGGATCTAACAGATCAACCACTCCAAGGTGGAAAACGATTGTACATCGCTGGATTTTCACGGGTAATCCAGGGCACAGGGTATTGGGGTGGGCTATAGTAGATGAAGGGTTAGTGGCCCTAGAAAAAGGAAAGTGTCAGAACACAGCTCTGGAAATATTCACACAGAAAAGAGAAACAATATATACAGACTCAAAATATGCTTTTGGAGTAGTGCATTCTTTTGGAAAAATTTGGGAAGACAGTGGGCTATTAAATTCAAGGGGAAAGGGACTAAAAACTTCTTTAGAAGTGTTAGAAACCTTACAATTGCCAGAAGAAGTGGCAGCAGTATATGTTAAAGGACATAAGAAAGGAGTGACTCAAGAAGAACTAGGGAACCATTTAGCAGATTTAGATGCTAAGAATGCAGCCGAATCAGGGACAGAAAAACTAATGACAGCATTGACCCCCATGAGAGAAATGGAAGAAGTCCCTGTATTCAGTGAGACAGAAGAGAAAGAATTCCTCAAAACAGGAGCCAAGAAAGATAACAAAGGGAAGTGGGGATTAGCAGATGGGAGGCAAATGTTGAATAAACCCCTTGCCAGGAAAATGCAAGAAGGCAAACATGGGACAACACATTGGGCTACACAAGTGCTAAATGATCAATTTCTAAGGGACTGGGCCTGCATAGGAATTTTTGGGATAGCTAAGCAGGTAATTGACAGGTGTGTGATATGCCAACAAGTGAGTAAGAAAATCATGAGGAAAACACCAGGGGAGGGCGAGAAGTAGCCTTACAGCCCTTTCAAAACATCCAAGTAGACTTTACCGAGCTTCCCCAGGTACAACGGTGGAAGTTTTTACTAGTGATAGTAGGTAACCTGACTCATTGGGTAGAGGCGGTACCCACGGTTAAAGCCAATGCCAATGTTGTGAGTAAAACACTTCTAGAATCAATCATTCCCCAATATGGGATGGTGAACAGGATTGATTCAGACCAAGGAACTCATTTCACCTCTAAAATATTGCAAAAAGTTGTTCAAACACTGTGAGTAAATGGGAATTGCACACTCCATGGCATCCACAGAGTTCTGGTCACCTTGAGAGGATGAATCAAACTCTTAAAAGAGCTCTAGTTAAGCTGATGACTGAAACCCAGATGTCATAGATAAAATGTCTCCCTTTGTCCTTATTAAAAATTAGACCCCAACCCCAGTCAGATCTGGGGTCTCACCCTATGAAATGATATTTGGGTTACCCTTTTTGACCTCACCCCAGAGCATTGCCATCTATGAGGAAGGGGAAGCCAATGCCAAGAAATATGTTATGTCTATAGCAGAAACCTTAGAAGGGCTAAGACATAAATGGGCAATTCCTCAAACTACCACCCTGGAATTCAGAGTCCATAACATTAATTCTGGGGATTGGGTGATGATCAAGTCATGGAGAGATCAGCCTTTAACTCCTCAATGGGAAGGTCCCTTTCAGGTACTGCTCCCCACCGAATCGGCCATGTGAACTGCAGAGTGGGGATGGACTCATGCCCACAGATGGACTCATGCCAACAGAGTTAAAGGCCCAGCAGGAAAAACACAAAGAATCGACAACATATAACATCCAGACCAGGTGAAACAAGATTGAATCTCAAGCAGAGACTGAAAGACAACCAGAAAAACACCAAGACGCCCAAAGTCAAGCTTCCACCAGCCAGTTTGTGAACTGTCTTCCTGTTTTAATGGGTGAGAATTACCAGCACCTGTTGAGGGGAAGTACACAAGGGACTGTAAGAGGTAATGGGGCAGCTTCTTTAAGAAAATAAGACAAAGGAAGGAGGGCAAGACCCCTTTGTTTGCTACCAAGAAGAGTCCATAGCCCTGCTGTGGGTAGCAACCCCGTAGGCATGGTAAGGTAGGGACAAAAGGCCATATTGGACCACTGTCATTCCCCAACTGTCTTTGAATACAACAGGGACTGGAGGGCGAGACCGAGCTGGCCTCTGGACCCCTAAGATACACTGACTATGGGTAGCAACCACATAGGCATAATAGATGGGAGTCAAAGCCATCCTGGACCACTGATAGGCCCTTTTGTCCACTCCAAATAAGTGTGTCTAAGGAAAACCTGAGATTTTTCTCCTGTTCCCGCTGTCCTTGCCCACATCAACAGATGCTAGTATGACTCATTCAAGAGAGAGAGAATTTTTAATTAAATGTTCAAGCAAAATGACATATAGAAAAAACATGGGGGTTTGTTATAGATGAGTAATCCTATGGTTGACTCTCGCAATTATGGGATGAATATTAAGTATATGTTAAGAGAAGTTGTGTAGGTGGATAGTTATCTTTCCCTTCCCCCTTGCATTGTTATCATGGGATGCCCTCAGTAGCCAGGGCATTTGGGAGGGTTGGCTTGTTGCTATGGCAGCGCCTGAGCTCCAATCAAGCTGTAAGAAAGTGATCTCCACCACTGGACAGCGAAGGAGGAGTGGATTGACAAGACTTTGGGAGGGGCTGGAGGTATAAAAGACAGAACATCCATTTTGTACATGAGCACATGGTGACTGAATCCTTTGCTCTGGAAACTGTATTTATTCTTTATTCACTCTTCTGTTGAATTTTGACAAGGTCTTAATAAACCAGTTAAATTTTTGAAAGTGAAAATTGTTTCTCACATGGGGTTGGGGAATGTGGGGCAAGGTTGTCCACACTGGGTCAAACGTCAAGGTAAAACTTCTCTGACCTGGCTAGACCTCCTTAGGAGTGGCCCTACATCAATATCAATCACAGAATGCTACAATCAGCTCTTCTCTAAAGAGAACAGTAATAAAAGACACTCTTTAAAATGGGAATACATATTTCTTAGAAGCACTTTGAAAAATTTCTCCATAACTGTTAAAGGAAACCTTCTTAATGAACTACATTGGAGCAGAGGGAAATCAATGCACAGCCATGGTTTGTCTGGACTTGCTTGATCCTAATGAGCCCTGTGGTGCATTTGGAGCTGAGCCCTTGAACTTCAGGGCCTGAGAGGAGATTGCACAAATCTTTCCAGGAGTCAAAGTCAGAGAAAAAAACCCAAAGTGTCTCAAAGCAGTAATGGGTGCTACTGAGGTCCATCCCCAACACAGGCTCCTCATGGACTCCTTGGAGGAGAGAACTGGAGGCCAGGATGGCAAAAAAACCTCTCAGAGACTCAGTGTGGAAAGGAAAATCCAAAGTACCTTAAACTCCTTGAGTATCACAAAGTATTAATGAGCCCCACTGAGTGTTGTTCCTGACAAAGCCTCTCCTGGGACTAATTACAGCAGATAATTGGAGGCCAGGATTGCTCAAAGCTCTCAGAGACTTCAAGGCAAAAGCCAAAGCCAAAGTGCTTTGAAAAACCTGCAGTCCCTGGGAGCATGAAGGAGCCCCCAGGGCCATTCCTGAGCAAGGCTCCCCAGGGACTCCTTCCAGCAGATCCTTGAGGCCACTGGGATGTGGGCTAGGGGGGATGCTGAGGGCAGGACAAGGGGCTGACAGTGCCCAGCCTGGCTGGGGCTGTGCCAGGAGGCCCCAGTGCCTCAGGACAAGGTGTCTCCTGACAGCCCTTGGTGGCACAGAGCCTGCTGTGCCCCAGGGCACCAAGACTTGGCTTCTCTTTGTCCCCACCTGTCATCAGTGCCTCCAGTTCTCTGCTCTGCCTGGGGCCTGGGGACACTTTCTCACTCGTGTCCCTCAGTGGGACCCATTAAAAGTCAAAGAAACTTTGGAGTTGGATTCTGACTTGGAGCTCTGGAGAGGTTTCTGCAGCTCCCTCTCAGGGCCTGATGTTCAGAGCCTCAGCACAAAGCCCCAGAGGGTCATTAAAGTCCTTGTGCTGTGTCTGTGCTGCTGAGCTGGGCTGGGCTCCTGGCCCAGAGGGTGATCCTGGTAACCAAGAAGAGCTTCAAAAACACATTTCTCTGGATGAGCAGCTCTTCTCCCAGCCCAGCAGGGCTGGGGCACTGCCTGCAGCCAGCCCGGGCACAGCACAGAGGCACAGAGAGCTTCCATCAGTCAGGGCTGGGAAGGTGCTGAGAAGTGCCTGGGGCAGAATCCCTGGCAGCCCTTGGCACAGGAACCTCTGGCTGCAGGACAATGCAGCTGCAGCTCCTGGAGTGATCTCCTACAGCTGGAATATCCCAATGCCCACAGACCCTGTGAGTACATTCTCTGATCATCTCTTGTGCAGAGCAGCCAGGGGTGCCCAGGGCTGTCCTGCAGAGCAGGGTCCTGCAGCCCAGGGTGCTGTGCTGGGCCAGGGACTCTGCTGCCTGCCAGGGACAGCTCTCAGCCGGCCCAGGGAGCTGCTCCCAGCGCTGGAGAGAAGCTGGATGGGGAAGGAGCCACCCTGAGCAGGGCAGGTGCTGCTGCTGAGAGCTGCTGGGTGGGGCAGGGCTGCTCCCAGCTCCAGACCAGCCTGGGCACAGCTCCAGAGGACACTTCCCAAAGAAGGTAAACCTGGGATTGCTGTAAAGCTCAGGAGCTTTCCTGAGAGTGTTTTCAATTTCTTGCTCGGGTGGGAAAGCTGATGACAAAATGATTTTTGCTTTTATACATTTTTCATATAGTCGTTTCTCTGTAAATTACTATTATATACTTATAAAAATATAACCCTTATATTGTAAATGTAGGTAAACTTAATGGGAAGAAATGATGATGTCTAACATCAGTTTAGAAGGCTGAATGATTTCTTTATTATAACTATGCTATAATACATTAATATACTATATAAAAGAAGATACTAAGACTACATACTTACTTTCTTTAACTACTATATCTAACTAGTAATAACTTGTGATCCTGTTCGTGAGAGTCTAGACACAGGTGGATTGGATTGGCCATCAGGCTCAAACAATCCTCACTGGAATCTAATCAAGCAATCACCCCAGGTAAACAATTCTCTAAACACATTCTACATCGGAAAAACAAGGAGTAGAAATAGAAATTGTTTCCTCTTTCTCTTTGTGCACCTCTATGAAAAATCCTGAGAGTGGGAGAAATGTGCTACCACACCCTTACCTAACTCTTAATTAACTCTATTTAACTACTATTATATACTTACTATAATTATAATCCTTAATTAACTCTAGTACATTTCCTAACCATTCTCTTAGATTTTGGAAAAATAAGCTGACTGTCTAAATACATTCTTGAAATACTGTATAGTCTTATTATCAGGAAGAGGACCTACAAGAAGAACATTTTGGTTTTTGACCAGAATGTGAGCAGTCACAAGAAAAAGTGAAGGCAAAGAAGCCCTTGGACCTACTCCAATGGGTTGAGCCAGGGGTGTGTAACTGGGGCAATTGACTCTCCTATTGGATGTTCCTCTTAAATATCCTAATTAATCAACCTTAAGAAATTGTTGAAATCAGGGGCCAGGTGTGCCCCATCCCCACTGGGACACCTGGAAGCTTCCAATAAAGGTCTGGTTTTTACTTTACTGGTCTAACACTGTTGCAAGGGTTTTTTTTCTCTTTTGATTATAGACAACAGGGGGATGAGAGAAGCAGAACAGGAATTGTAATCCCAGAATGACAGAACATTCTGAGTTGAAAGGGACACACAGGATCATCAAAGGAATGTTTGAACATTTACAGAGACTCCAGAACTGTGACTTTGGGTGGTCAGTCTCTCTGCTGGCAGCCTCCCAAAGGGCCTTCAGCCACTCCTCAGCACTGGACAGCAGCAGCATCACCTTTGCAGGGCCCAGCAGGGCTCTCCTGAGCTGCCCTCGCCCAGCTGCACACAGACCCTGCCCCAGCCAGGGCCCTGCACACAGGCAGGTTTCTGTAGGGCCGGGCCGAGGGCACACAGGGTGGGATGGGCTCTGTGAGCGCTGGCAGGGACAAGGCACCTCTCAGGAGGGAATGTCCAGGCCCAGGGAGACACTCAGGGAAGCAGAGGGGGCTGAACAGAGCAGTGCTGGGGCAGGAGGGCACTGTTGGTGTGTGGGAGGTGCCGGGCACAGCTGGGCAGGGGAACACTGTCCTGAGTGCCCGGCTGTCTCTGCCCTGCCCTCTCAGGCACAGCACCACAACATCTTCTCCTGTTTCTGCACTCCCCTGATATTGTCACTGTTTTCTGGTGCTCTCAGGGAGGCTCTGGCATTTGCAGCAGCTGAGTCAGGCACTGCCCTTGGCATTCCTGCCAGGCAGGGCTGTCCATGGGAATGGGGTGTCCAAGCTTCCCTGGGACCTGTGGGGCTGTGGGCAAAGCAGTCCATGGGAAAGGGGAATGAGCTGAGCCCCTCCCTGAGATCCCATCATGGGCACAGCCAGGGATCTCCTTGCTGTGCCCTTCCCAGCTCTGAGCTGCCCTCCTGGGTGCAGAGCTGTGCCAGAGCCTCTGGGAGTTCCCTGAATGTCCCACGGGGAAGTGCAGAGATGCCACAGCTGAGGAAATGCTGCTGGGTTGGCCAAGGGAGCCGTGAGTGTCCTTGGCACAAGGGGGTGCTGAGAGCTTGCCCAGAGACCTTTGGAGAGGGTGAGACATTCAGGGATCCCTCTGCTCTGAGCAGGGTCTGGTTTATCCCAGGGTGACCCAGGGGTGCGATTGTGCTCTGATTCCAGCCAAAGGTGCAAAGCCAGGGCAGTTGGGAACAAGCCCATCCAGCCCCTCACCTGCCCTCAGCCACAGGGAATCCTTTGCCTCTCACATCTCTCAGTGGCAAACTGAGTGTAGCAGGAATGCTGGGGATTTCTGACCTCAGAGAGCCAGGAATGATGTGTGGGTAGGAAAACAATTCCTAAACAAGCTACTGCCAGCCTCTCTTGACTTGTCACTGTCCTTTCTCCATGAACAGGTCCCCATGTGCAGCCACAGCCAATGTCCAACAGCAGCTCCATCAGCCACTTCCTCCTGCTGGCACTGGCAGACACGCGGCAGCTGCAGCTCCTGCACTTCTGCCTCTTCCTGGGCATCTCCCTGGCTGCCCTCCTGGGCAACGGCCTCATCATCAGCGCCGTAGCCTGCGGCCACCACCTGCACACGCCCATGTTCTTCTTCCTGCTCAACCTGGCCCTCAGCGACCTGGGCTCCATCTGCACCACTGTCCCCAAAGCCATGCACAATTCCCTCTGGGGCACCAGCACCATCTCCTACTCAGGATGTGCTGCACAGGTATTTCTGGTTTTCTTCTTCCTTGGAGCAGAGTATTTCCTCCTGACCATCATGTGCTACGACCGCTACGTGTCCATCTGCAAACCCCTGCACTACGGGACCCTCCTGGGCAGCAGAGCTTGTGCCCACATGGCAGCAGCTGCCTGGGCCAGCGCCTTTCTCTATTCACTGCTGCACACGGCCAATACATTTTCCCTGCCCCTGTGCCATGGCAATGCCCTGGGCCAGTTCTTCTGTGAAATCCCACAGATCCTCAAGCTCTCCTGCTCCAAATCCCACCTCAGGGAACTTGGGCTCATTGCTGTTAGTGCCTGTTTGGGACTTGGCTGTTTTGTGTTCATGGTTTTCTCCTATGTGCAGATCTTCAGGGCCGTGCTGAGGATCCCCTCTGAGCAGGGACGGCACAAAGCCTTTTCCACCTGCCTCCCTCACCTGGCCGTGGTCTCCCTGTTCCTCAGCACTATTATGTTTGCTCACCTGAAGCCCCCCTCCATCTCCTCCCCATCCCTGGATCTGGCCCTGTCAGTTCTGTACTCAGTGGTGTCTCCAGCCCTGAACCCCCTCATCTACAGCCTGAGGAACCAGGAGCTCAAGGCTGCAGTGTGGAGACTAATGACTGGATGCTTTCAGGGACATTAAACTGCTGGCTAATTTCTGCAAATAATTGTAATAAAAGTCATCTTTGATACTTCTTGTTGGTTTCATTTTGGAGTTTCTTTTTATTTGTTTTTGATTTTCCATGTTGTCCAAAAGGAAAAGCCATTCCTTGTGCCATTTCTCATTTCATTTCACTCCACCTTCCCTGTGTCTACAGACTGTGTCAATGAGGGGCTGCACTCTCGGTGCCTTTAAAGGAGCTAAAGGATGTCCCAGCAAAGTTTTCTGCAGAGATGCCCTTTTGTTGCCTTCTCTGGAGCTGCAGCAGCAATGTCTGTGTGCAGAGCTGGGGCAGATCAGTGCTGGCACAGCAGCTGTGCCTAGCAGCACTTGGTGTTGCCAGTGCTGCTCCCGTGGCCCTGCCCCGCTGCCCTGGTGGCCCTGGTGTTGCTGCAGGGCCTGAGTGCTCTCGGGGCCGGGCACAGTCCTGGGGGTGGCAGTGCCGGGGCTGCAGCAGGGACAGCCCATGGGCACTGCTGGGGCAGCGCTGACGCCTCAGGCCAGGGCCTGGGGGGCTCCTTGCCCAGGCTCTCTCAAGAACACGGCCAGGCCAATGCTCAGCACAGAAAACCCCCGTGAGCAGCCCCAGGCTGGCCGTGGGCAGGCTGGGGGCAAACAGCATGGCTGGTGCTCTGCAAGGGCCCTGGGGGAGACGGGAAGGAGCAGCAGAGCAGGGGCTGATTCATCCCCAGTGCGCTGGACAGCCCAGGGCAGCGTCCCAGAGCGTCCTGATGGAGCTGCCAACAACATCCCCCCTCTTCAGCCCTGGCCTCTCCCCCAGCTCACACAGGTGCCGCATCCTTGCAGGCACAGCCACGGCAGCGCTGGCTCAGGAGCCCCTGTTTGCATTGCACACAGCAGGCGGGAGCACCCCCATGCTGCTGCTGTGGGGACATGAACCTGAGGGAGCACAAATGCCATCAGCCCCTGGGGCCAGGAAGGGCTGGGGGACGCCAGGGAAACCAGGGAATCCTTGGCTTCACCTTTGCTTTCTTTTTCCTTCCCTAGCACATATTTCTTCCTATTGCCCACCTCTGTTCCCACCCCTGCAAACAGCCCATCCCTGTTTGCCCTTTCCTCTCTGGCCCCACTCCCCATTCCAGTTCCTGACTTGGCACCATGGGAACAGCCCTTGGGGAGCAGGATCATCCCACAAGTGCTGCAGGAATTGTCTGCAGGCTCCTGCAGTGCCTCGTGCTGCTCCCTTGCCAGAGGCAGCCCAGGCCAGGGGGGCACAGCTGGGCTGCTGTGTCTGGCTGTGGGGCTGCCTGTTCTGGGCAGTGAGGAGGGGCTGCAGAGGCTCTGCAGGACTGACAGGATGGGCTTTGGGGCTGTGAGGAGAAGCTGAGGGACCTGGGCTGCTGGAGCTTCTGAAGAGGAGGCCCAGGGCTCCTCCTGCAACTGCTCCAAGGGTGGTTTCCCAGGATCACAGAATCAGCAAGGCTGGAAAAGACCTTGGAGATCATGAAGTTCAACCTGTGCCCTGACACCGCCTAGTGTCCCCCGAGCCTCCTCTTCTCCAGGATAAACAACCCCAGCTCCCTCAGCTGCTCCTCACAGGACTTGTGCTCCTGACCCCTCAGCAGCCTTGTTGCCCTTCTCTGGACATGCTCCAGCCCCTCCAGGTCCTTCCTAAATTGGGGGGCCCAGAACTGGACACAGCACTCGAGGTGCTGCCCAACCAGTGCTGAGCACAGGGGAAGAATCACTGCCCTGCTCCTGCTGGCCACACCATTCCTGATCCGGGCCAGGAGCCATTGGCCTTCTTGGCCACCTGGGCACACTGCTGGCTCATGTCCAGCCTGCTGTCCATCAGTCCCTGCAGGTCCCTTTCTGCCTGGCTGCTGTCCAGACACTCTGTCCCCAGCCTGTAGCTCTGCAGGGGTTGTTGTGGCCAGAGTGCAGGACCCAGCACTTGGACTTGTTAAACCTCACCTTGTTGGATTTGATTCCTGGATCCAGCCTGTCCAGGTCCCTCTGCAGAGCCCTCCTGCCTTCCAGCAGATCAACACCCCCAGACAACTTGACATGGCTCCCAGAAAATGGTTCTATGAGGCCCCAGAGTGTCCCAATGGTGTCCATGATTCCATGAGGCCTCCCAGTGTCACAATGTCCCTTTGGTGTCACAAAGTTCCTTGGATCCTTGGGCCCTGCAGTGTCACAATGGATCCTTGGTTCCATGAGGTCTGGCAGTGCAGCAATGCTCTCCTTGGTTCCCGCTGTCTCCCACACCTCCCACTGTCAGGCTATAGAAGGACACCTGGCTGATGAAGGGAAGTGGGAGTGGGAGTGGGAGCCTACTTGAGGAGGTAAAAATAAAAATCCCTCCCAACCCCCTCTCCCAAGCCAGGTGCCACTTCAGATTCGGTATGATCCCCTGGATCTGGAGAGTCAGCCAGATGGTTTAGAAGAAAATTATCTGCCCAGTGAACCTCCCAATTATGATTCATCTGTGAGACAGATCAGCACCTCTAACATCAAAAAGGAAAGAAGGGTAATTGTGGTGGGTGACTCCCTCCTGAGGGGAACAGAGGGCCCCATATGTCGACCAGTCCCACCCCACAGAGAGGTCTGCTGCCTCCCTGGGGCCCGGGTACGGGATATCACTGACACACTGCCTGGGCTGATTCAGCCCTCTGATTATTGCCCACTGTTGATACCCCAGGCTGGCAGTGATGAGATTGAAAAGAGGAGTGTCAGGGCAATTAAAAGGGACTTTAGGGCCTTGGGTCAGGTGGTTAATAGGACAGGGGCACAGACAGTCTTTTCCTCAGTCCCTTTGGAGTCTGAGAAAAATGCTGAAAGCAATAGGAGAGCTCACATTATCAACGAGTGGCTCAAGGGTTGGTGTCATCGACAAAATTTTGGATTCTTTAATCATGGGGCAACTTTTACAGCACCTGGCCTGCTTGGACCAGACGGGCTCCATCTTTCTGTGAAGGGCAGAAGAATTTTAGCTCATGAACTGGCAGAACTTGTTGAGAGGGCTTTAAACTAGGTCTGAAGGGGGAGGGAGATGTAGCTGGTTTGTCTGGAAGCAGGCTCATGGGTGGTAAGCCTGAGTTAGGGGTGAAATCAGCTGCCCAGCTGAGGTGGGCTCAATAAAGGCCGCCCAGGAAATTTTAAGAGTTTGTGGAAGACAATTTTTAGTTGCAGCTGGTGGTTGAGCCCACCAGGGGAGGGACTATGTTAGATCTGTTGTTTGTAAATAGAGATGGGCTGGTGGGAGATGTGGTGGTTGGAGGTCACTTGGGGCACAGTGATCATGAAATTATAGAATTCTCAATATTTGGTGAAATGAGGAAGAACACCAATAAAACTCTTACATTGGACTTCTGGAGGGCAAACTTTGGCCTACTTAGGAGACTTATTCAGAGAGTTCCTTGGGAAGCAGCCCTTGAAAACAAAGGAGTTCAGGAAAGGTGGGAAGCTTCAAAACAGAGATCTCGAGGGCACAGGAAGAGACTGTCCCTCTGTGCCAAAAGATGAGTTGACAAGGCAAACATCTAGCCTGGATGGGCAAGGAGGTTTTGAAGGAACTTAGGAATAAAAAGAGGATGTATCATCTTTGGAAGGAGGGTCAGGTCTCTCAGGTAGTATTTAAGGGGCTTGCTAGGGCATGAAGGAAGAAATTAGGGAGGCCAAAGCTCAGTTTGAACTTAAAATGGCAGCTTCTGTAAAGGCTAATAAAAATGTTTTTATAAATACATCAATGGTTAAAGGAAGGGTAATATCCAAACTTTGTTCTTTATTAGATATGGAAGGGAATTTAATAACTGCAGATGAGGAGAAGGCAGAGGTGCTAAACGCCATTTTTTGCCTCAGTTTTTAGTGAGAAGATGATTTGCCTTCAGGACAACTGTCCCCCTGGGCTGGTTGATGGTGTCAAGGAGCAGAGTGGACCACTGTTATCCAAGAGGAAGCCATCAGAGAACTGCTGAGCTGCTTGGATGTTCATAAATCCATGGGACCAGATGGGATCCACCCCAGGGTGATGAGGGAGCTGGCAGATGAGCTTGTGAAGCTGCTCTCAATTGTCCTGGGCCCATGGCTCCAGCCTGTCCAGATCCCTCTGCAGAGCTTCCTGCCCTCCAGCACAGCCACACTCCCACCCAGCTTGGGCTCACCTGGGAACTGACTGAGGGTGCCCTCGATGGCTTTGTCCAGATCAGCAATAAAGAGATTTCACTGACCTGGCCCCAGTCCTGAGCCCTGGGGACACCCCTGGATGTGACTCCATTCCTCAGCTGTTCTGAGTGCCAGGGTTTGGATGAGGGAAATTGTGGGGAGGGGTTGGGGACAAAGTGCTATTGATTGTCAGCCATGAAGGGTCTTGATTTTCTCATCTATTCAGACTGCATTAGGAGGTGCTGGGGGTCAATATCAATTGGACATTGCTGATATCCATCTCTAAACAGGAAAAGAACAATTCTCTCAGCAGTGTTTTCAATATGGTATATTCACTTTGAATTCAGTTCTGAAATCTAATTAACCTCAGAAGGACTGAAAACTTCAATTATTCCCTTTTTTCTTGTCTTGGGTGTTTTGAACAAATGTTTATGAGATTTTCACACTGAATTCCTGAACTAAAGAGCTCAAGAAAGAAGAGGCCTCTGGAGTAGTAAAATTCATCAGCAACCTCCAAGGGGCTGAGGCTCCATCCCCATCAGAGCAGCAATGACCAGCAATGGGCACAGCTTTGTGGCTGCCCCAGCTCTGGGATGGGCCCTGGGCCTGGAGCAGGAGCAGCTCTGGAGGGCCCCAAGGCCGGGCTCTTGTGCTGGCCTGGGCAGATGGGATGGCAGCAGGGGCTGCAGAGCTCTCAGCACCTCAGCCCGAGGGGAGCAGGGCACCCAGGGAGCCTCCTTTGGCCTTGGCCAAGCCCCTTCCCCCATGGCTGGGGCTGAGTCCTGGCTGAGCTGCAGCTGCTGCTGTGCCCTGGCCAGGGGCTGAGGCCGTGGGGCCAGTGGCCAGAGCAGCCTGGGCTGAGCAGAGCTGTGGGGCCAGAGCCGGCTGGGCTGTGCTGGGGAGAGGCCCTTGGTGCTGCACAGAGCTCAGGGCAGCTGGCAGAGCTTGCAGGGAGCTGGGCTGGGCTCAGAGAGCCTGACACAGAAACCATCAGTGTCCATCCCAGCCTGGCTGAGCGTGCAGGGCAGGACTCAGCCCAGGCCTTGTGGCAGCAAGGCTGGGCACAGACAAGGAATTGCTGAGCATGGCCTGCGCCGGCCAGGGCTGACTGTGCCAAAGGAAGAGCTCAGCTGCCCTTGGGGGCTGCAGGAACACTCAGGAGCCCAAAGAGCCTCCATGGCTGTGCTGGAGACCAAGGCTGGAGCAGGGAAATGCAGGGCTGCTGCGCCATGGGGAGGGCATTGAATTCCAGCACACACCTCAGCTCTCTGATGGTCCCGGCACCATGCTGGGCCCTGTTTCAGGCTGGAGCAGAGCAGATGTTGATGGCACAGGAGCCCTGCGGGGCTGGCAGGGACCTGCAGCTTGCAAGGTGCTCTGCTCCCCCTCAGCTCCTCTCTGAGAGATCCAATCCCAGCTCGGCACCTCAGGGCACAAGTGGCACTGCCTGTCCATGGGCACACAGCTGGTGTCTGCCTGGAAAGGGGCACAGGTGTTAATACTTGTACATTTCATATTATACAAGGACATTTTTATTATCTGCATCACTAGAGTACTTTTAAGAAACATCAATTTTCTGATGTACTGATGGCAGAAGGAGAAGAAATACTGATCTTCCTGTCTCCTTGAGTCACCAATATTCTGTTTATTCTTTCCTCTCCCTCTTCCTTTAGGTGTTTCCAGCTCTCCCGTTGAAATGGCCATTTCTAAGGACATCTCTGCACTAGACCAGGTGGATCTATGTACTTCCCGTTGCACCCAGATTTCCCCCTCCAGATGCTTTCTGGTCATTCAAATGTCTCTGAATGGACTGGTTTCATTCTTTGCACATCAGGGAGTGGCCCAATCTTTCTGAAGTTCAAATAAATATTAATTACATCTTACTATTTTTTAATCTATCATGGAATTACCTTTTCTTGTGTCTTTGTCTAAAACTGTTCCTGTACAGAAGTCCCTTGGGGATGGGGGACATGTCAGATCCTGCTGGGACATCACAGAGAGCTGAGGGAAGAACTGTGATGGTTATTAAACTGTTCAAATGTTCAACTTGTTTTTGTTGGCCGGAAACCTTTCTGTGCCTTTGAGTGTCACCATCCCTGAGCCCAAAGGACACAAACCTGATGAGTTGTGGTTCCCACTGCAGGGGCACTTGGGCCTTGGCTCTGCACAGGAGAGCTCTTCATCCACTTTCCCTCTTTTCCTCCCTCTGGCCATGGAGGGAGCTCCTGACTTCAGCCTGTGACTCCTGTGTGCAAAGAGCAAATCTGGGCAGAATCGGGACAGGGAGGATCTGGGGGGACCTTGGGATCTGTGCTGGGCACAGAAGGTGTTTTCCATTGCTCTGGGACTGTCTGCTGTGCAAAGTGGATTTAATATCCAGCAGAGGAATGACTTTTGCATTTATGGAGCTGTGCCTTCCCTTGGGTTTGTTGGCTGACAAGAAATGAACATCCCTCTGTGTCTGGAGCAGCTCCTTCTCCAAGGAAAGCAGGTGAGAGTTGGAGCCACGGAGCTGAAACCTGCAGGTGCAGCCTGGGCTGGAGGGAGCTCAGATTTGCACAAGGCTGCTCTGAGTGCCAGGGCTTGGATGGGGGAAATGGTGGGGTGGGGGTAGGGACAGAGTCTGACTGATTGTCAGCCATGAAGGGTCTTGATTTTCATATCTGTTCCAACTGCATGAGGAGGTACTCGGATTCAGTGTCAATTGGAGAGTGCACATATCAATGTGTTAACAGGAAAAAAAACCTAAACCATACATGAAAAATGGTTTCTCACTGTCTTTGTAAATAAAATACATTCACTTCAACTACACTACTGCAATCTGCCTAATTAACCACAAATGATTTGAACACTTACATTATTCCCAGAGGTTTGGCTTGTTAATCTGTTCTGAATGTTAATGAGCTCTGGGACACTGAATTGCTGAACTGAAGAGCTGAAGGTTGAAGAAGCCTCTGGAGCAGTAAAATTCAGCAGCAGCCTCCAAGTTGCTGAGGATGTCAGCAGCCCCCACTGAGGCCATCCCTGCCCAGAGACCGTGGGGGAATGGGCAGACAAGGAGAGCGTCCCTGGGGCTGGGGCAGCAGAACTCAGAGTCACCAGCGGCTCCAGCTGGGAAATGGAGTGTGAAATGGGGCTGTGAAAGCCCTGCCTGGGCTGTGCCAAGCAGCACACACAAGCCCTGATTCCCATCCCCCAAACAACTCTCAAGGAGACATTTAAGAGGAATTACAATTGTTTGTGTCCTCTGAGTTGGATGCACTGGAGAAATACCAACAAGAGATTCTCATGAGCTCAAAACAACAAAACAGCCTCTATTGGGAACTTTAGAAGATGAGAGAAAATTTGGCAAAAGCTCTTATACAACATTTAATCAACAAAAACACTTCTCAGAGCATTAACTTGGCCCATTCACTTTACAAGCTCTAATCCTGTTCAATTTTAAGTTAATCAAAATTCACAAGAAGACACAGAAAAAGAGAAAAATAAGATTTAGAGAAGCACACAGAGAGCTACCAGCTCCTGGATTCCAATGGTTCTCAAAAAAATAGAAATTCCAAGAGGTGGTAGGATCAAGATGTGTGCTTGCCTTGTGCTCAGCCTTAAATACCCCTTGGTGTTCCTGGGCCCTTCCCCCAGGTGGGACTTGGGGTCATTTGGTCACTCAGGAGCTGGGCTGGGGGCTCCAGAGGTGGCTGTGGAGCATTGCTGTGCTGTGCCAGGGACTGGCAGACACTGCTGGGCTGGGATAGAGGCTCTGGGGGGATTGGGGTTCCAGGGCAGGGCAGGGCTGGGGTTCCAGGGCAGGGCAAGGCTGGACCTGCCCCTTCCTCCCCACACAGGAAATGTTTCCAGCCAACAATCTCCTCCAGTCTGTCACAACAGGCAGTGTTGGAGGTGAAATCCCAATTCTGGCCATTGGCACCCGGATGAGAAGGACAGTTCTTTTCCATAGCAATGAAAGCCCCAGGTCTCAGCTCATTTCTGGTTTGATTGCCTCGATTTTGTTTGGTTTTGTTGTTGCTTTGTTTCTTTGGTATGCCTGAAGTGTCCAGTCAGGAGCAGTGACTCTTGCCAAGGAACTTTGTGGTGCTGTCACTTAATATTAAATCTGGTGTTTGCTGATCCCTTGCTGGGGATTTTTTCAGTGCTCTCAAGCCCTCGTTGGTAACAGGGTGAAGGAGCCCTGGCCCAGGCTCTGGGCCTGGGGGACACGGGGACGCTGCCGGGGGGTCCCTGTCCCCCTGTCCCACCCCCCACAGCCCCAGCCCCCGTCCCCGTGTCAGGCTCTGGGGTCGATCTCGTGGAACATCCTCTGGGAGAGGCTGCGGCACCGGGGGCGGGGGGACCCGGGGGGACAGGGGACCCCGCAGTGCACGAGCAGTGTTGGACTTCTCTGGGGGAACTGGGAGGGGGGGCTGGGGTGGAGTGACCTCCCCAGTGACCTCACACAGCCCCTGTGATGTCACAGAGCCCCTGTAATGTCACACAGCCCCCTCTGAGAGGTAACAGGCCACCTGTGATTTCATAGAGGTGTCCTGTGAGATCACAGCCTGCTCTTTGAGGTCCCAGTCTGCTCTGTGATATCACAAAATCTACCCTGTGATGTCACAGACACCCTGTGATGTCACAGCCAGCTCTATGATGTCACAGCCCCCTTTGTGATGTTATGCAGCCTTGCTGTGATGTCACAGCCTGCTCTGTGATTTCACAGTCAGCTCTGTGATGTCACAACCCACTCTGTATTGTCTCAGCCTTCTCTGTGACATCACACAGCTGCTCTGTGATGTCACAGAGCCCTTTTCTATGATGGCAGAGTCTTCTCTGTGTCCTCACAGCCCGTTCTGTGATGTCACACAGCCAGCCTGTAATGTCACAGCCGACTTTGTGACATCACAACCTCCTCTGTGATGTCACAGCCTGCTCTGTGATGGCTGAACTCACTTAACATGTCACACAGCACCTCTGTGGTCACACAGACCCACCCTGTGATGTCACAACACCTTCAGTGATGGAACACAGCCACCCTATAATGTCACAGCACACTCTTTGACCTCACAGCTTGCTCTGCTCTGTGATGTCATACAGGCATGCTGTGATGTCACAGCCTGCTATGTGAGGTCACATAATAAACCAGGGATGTCACAGCCAACTATATGATGTCACAACCTGGTCTGTGATGTCACACAATCACAGAATTGCTGGGTTGGAAGAGACCTTCAAGATCATCAAGTCCAACCCATGCCCTAACACCACCTCAGCTAAACCATGGCACTGAGTGCCACATCCAGTCTTTTTTTCAACACATCCCAGGATGGTGACTCCACCACCTCCCTGGACAGACAATTCCAGTACTTTATCACCCTTTCCATAAAATACTTTTTTCCTAATATCCAACCTAAATTTCCCTTGGTGCAGCTTAAGACACTGTCCTCTGGTCCTGTCAGTTGTTGCCTGGAGAAAGAGACCGACCCCCACCTGACTGCAACCACGTTTCAGGAAGCTGTAGAGTGATAAGGTAACCTCTGAGTCTTCTCCAATCTAAACAACCCCAGCTCCCTCAGCCATTCCTCACAGGACTTGTGTTCCAAGCCTCTCACCAGCCTTGTTGCCCTTCTCTGGACACACTCCAGGTCCTCCATGTCCCTCTTAAATTGGGGGCACAGAACAGGACACATTACTCGAGGAATAGTGCAGGTACAGGGGAGGAATGCCAAGTACACCAGTACAGGAGAATGACCTCCCTGGTCCCGCTGATTCCATTCCTGGTCCAGCCCAGGAGCCATTGGCCTTCTTGGCCACCTGGGCACACTGCTGGAGAGTGATAAGGTCACCTCTGAGTCTTCTCCTTCTTGGCCACCTGGGCACACTGCTGGCTCATGTCCAGCCTGCTGTCGACCAGTGCCCCCAGGTCCTTTTCTGCCTGTGCACTGTCCAGCCACACCGTCCCCTTCCTATAGCATTGCAGGAGGTTATTTTGGCCAAAATGCAGGACTGGGCACTTGGACTGGTTAAACTTCATCTTACTGGAAACCATTCCGGGTGTTCCTGCAGAGCCCTCCTACCTTCCAACAGATGGACACACGCTCCCAGCTCAGTGTCATCTGCAGATTTACTAATGAAAGCCTCAATCCCCTCATCCATGTGGTCAATAAAAATATTGAACAGAGCTGGCCCAGCACAGAGCCCTGAGGGACAGCACTGGTGACTGTCCCCAGCTGGATGCAGCACCGCTCACCACCACTCTCTGGGCCGGCCATCCAGCCAGTTCTGAACCCAGCACAGAGTGCTCCTGTCCCAGCCGTGGGCTGCAGCTTTTCCAGGAGTGTGCTGTGGGAGACAGTGCCAAAGGCCTTGCTGGAGTCCAAATAGACACATCCACAGCCTGTCCTGCATCCACCAGGAGGGTCACCTGGTCATAGAAGGAGACCAGGTTGGTCGAACACGACCTAGCCCTCCTAAACCCCTGCTGGCTGGGTCTGACACCCTGGCCATCTGTCACGGTCTGCGTGTGCCGGGTGTCGTGATGGTTCTTTTCACGGATCCCAAAAGTGCAAAAAGGCAAACAACAAGGGACAATCAGTTAATCACAGCAAATGCACCTTTACTAGGGGCCAAAACAGTAAATGCGATAGTGGAGATCAGAAATGAGATAAAAGGATAGATAAAGAGAGATAAAAGAGAGTGGTTGGAATAGCTACCAACACAGGCGTGATCCTCACAGTTAATAGTCCACAGAGGAGAGAGAGGGGAACATGCAGGATGAGAGTCTATTGTGATTGCTGCCGAGGAACAGGTGAGTCCACTGAAACCACTGAAGCAGGACAAACACAATGAAGAATAAGTCCATTGGAATTACTGAAGAAGAACAGGTCGTGTCATTAGTGGTTTCCCCACTCCCTGTGGTAGGGGTCTCAGTCTCAGTTCTTGGGAGGAGGGTTTTTGATCTCTGTCCGTCACAGTGGTAACGGGGCAGATGAGAGGTCTTCAGTGAGAGACCACTAGGGTCACCCCAGAAGTTCATTCAGCTTCAGGAGGAGAGTGGGCAAAGATGCAGTAGGCCGTTCCTTGCTGGGTTCATGCCAGGTCCTTGCCGATTCCTTGCCAAGTTTTTGCCAACTCCTTGCCAAGTCCTTGCCAGCCTTGTTCGGAACAGCTAACGTAACGGTGCAGCGACTGCACCCACACTGCTGCTCTCTCCAAGCCAGTACTGCAGGGGGGGAAGGGGTTTCTCCTTGTGGCAATCGGTAGGCAAAAGTGGGGGCTTCAGACGGCCTCTTACACTTGGTCTGAATAAATCCTGTTCACCATCCCATATTGGGGAATGATTGATTCTAGAAGTGTTTTACTCACAACATTGGCATTGGCTTTAACCGCGGGTACCGCCTCTACCCAATGAGTCAGGTCACCTACTATCACTAGTAGAAACTTCCACCGTTGTACCTGAGGAAGCTCAGTAAAGTCTACTTGGATGTTTTGAAAGGGCTGTAAGGCTAGTTCTCGCCCTCCCCTGGTGTTTTCCTCATGACCTTCTCATTTACTTGTTGGGATATCACACACCTTTCAATTACCTGCTTAGCTATCCCAAAAATTCCTATGCAGCCCCAGTCCCTTAGAAATTGAGCACTTAGCGCTCGTGTTCCCAGTGTGTTGTTCCATGTATGCCTTCTAGCATTTTCCTGGCAAGGGGTTTATTCAACATTTGCCTCCCATCTGCTAATCTCCACTTCCCTTTGTTATCTTTCTTGGCTCCTGTTTTGAGGAATTCTTTCTCTTCTGTCTCACTGAATACAGGGACTTCTTCCATTTCTCTTATGGGGGTTAATGCTGTCATTAGTTTTCCTGTCCCTGATTCGGCTGAATTCTTAGCATCTAAATCTGCTAAATGGTTCCCTTGTGCTTCTTGAGTCACTCCTTTTTTATGTCCTTTAGCATATACTGCTGCCACTTCTTCTGGTAATTGTAAGGTTTCTAACACTTCTAAAAGAAGTTTTTAGTTCCTTTCCCCTTGAATTTAAAAGCCCACTCTCTTCCCAAATTTTTCCAAAGGAATGCACTACTCCAAAAGCATATTTTGAGTCTGTATATATTGTTTCTCTTTTCTGTGTGAGTATCTCCAGAGCTCACTTTAGGTCATACAACTCACATGCTTGGGCTGACCAGTTGGAAGGTAACTTTCCTTTTTCTAGGGCCACTAACTCTTCATCTGCTATAGCCCACCCCAATACCCTGTGCCCTGGATTACCCGTGAAAATCCATCGATGTACAATCGTTTTCCACCTTGGAGTGGTTGATCTGTTAGGTCCTCTCTTACTTTAGTTTGATAGTTTATAACTTCTAGGCAATTATATATTAATTCTGGTCCTCTCTTACTTTAGTTTGATAGTTTATAACCTCTAGGCAATTATATATTAATTCCTCACCTGGTTTTCCATCTAAAGCTGGGCAGGGTTGAGTTGGTTACTCACATCTAGCTCTAAACCATTATCTATTAAGATGGCTACATATTTTAGTACTTGGGAATCAGTGAGCCATTTCTCAGCCTTTTAGCTGAGGATACTCCTTACTGAGTGTGGGATATATATTTTCAATTTTCCCCCAGAGGTTAATTTTTTGCTTTCTTCTACGAGTGGGGCGCTCGCTGCCACCGCCTGAATGCAGATTGGCCACCCCCAGCTGACAGGGTCTTGCAGTTTTGATAAACAGGCCACTGGTTTCCTGAATCCTCCCCGGTCCTGGGCTAACCCTCCATGTGCTGCCCCTTTTTCTATATCCACAAACAGATAGAAGGGTTTGTCTAAGGCAGGAAGACTCAGTGCTGCTGCACTGACTAATTTTTGCTTTAAAGCTTCAAAATTTGCTTGTCGTCTTCTTCCCACCTAATCTCTTCTTCTACTGACTTTTCAAACAAGAACCTGAAGGCCTGAGTGTATCCTTCAATCCATAGCCTGCAATATCCCAACAGGCCTAAAAACCTTCTGACTTCTCTCTTAGTTTTTGGCCATGGGAGTGAGGCTATCCTTGCAATTCTCTCAGGGTTCAGCTGCTGGCTCCCTTGACAAATCACACGTCCCAGGCATTTTACTTCCCTCTCTGCAAACTGGAGTTTCCCTTTTGATACTCAAAGTCCTTGGTCCCCCAGAAAATTAAATAATGCTATGGTGGATTCTCAAACTTCATTTTCTTCCTGTCCTGAGAGAAACAAATCATCTCCATACTGGATGAGCTTTATCTCAGGTTTGATGGAGAAGAGTTTTAGTACTTCTCCCAAGCCTTGACCAAATCGGTTTGGGGATTTGGAAAACCCTTGTGGTAACCTGGTCCACCGAAGCTGTTGCTTTCTCCCTGAATCGGGGTCCTCCCACTCAAAGGCAAATATATCCCTGCTTTCTCCTGCCAGTGGACATGCCCAAAAAGCATCTTTTAGGTCTATCACACTAAACCACTGCTGTGCTGGGGGGATATTGCTCAGTAGTGTACAGGGCTTAGGCACTACTGGGTACCGATTCACTGTTCTTTGGTTTGCTTCTCTTAAATCTTGGACAAGCCTGTAAGTCCCATCTGACTTCTTTATTGGTAACATGGGTGTATTTTGGGGGACATACATGGCTCTAAAGTCCCCTCCTCAAGTAGGTCCTGGATCCCTGGCTGCAGTCCTTGTCTCCCTTCCAGGGAGAGTGGGTATTGTCATACCTGAACTGGATGGTTCTCATCAACTGTTTTTATTACTATAGGTTTCATGTTCAATTTACCTCGATTTTTCAGTTTTGTCCACACCACCTCATGAATTTTGTCCTCATTCTCTTCCGTTAATTTTAATACCTTAACCACCATTTTTCCTTCCTCTGGGAGTACTCCAATGTCTAACTGCACCTGTAAATCCCGCCCTAAAAGTTTGCACCCTGCTTCTGGAAATAATAGGACATCCCCTGTTGAGGATTTTTTGCAGGACAATGGACACATTCAGCAGATGCACAATCCAGCCTTCTGGTAACAAAGTAGCCAGTTCAAGAAACGGGGTCAGTGAATCCTTGATGACAGGAAAAGAAGAAGAAGTCATAGGAGTCGGCAAAGTTGTCAGCAAAATAAAAAAGAGAGCTCAGGGTGGGCCAGACAACCAAAGCAAGACGCGTCAAGAATCGGGTGATCCAACCAGCATTTAATTTTAGACACATAAACAGCTAGGATTAACCAATCATGTATTAGCTAGAGGCTCGTGCACAGCAGAACTTATTATAAATACAGGCCTCTGTACAATAAAATTGGTTTCACTTGATCATATTGATCATGGCGAGATGTCCCATTTGTGATTCTCTGCACCACAATTCCTATCTCAGACCCCAGGTCTAATGGTGCATGGCGATGCACAGCATCCCTTAGACACTCTAGAAACTCAGATGGAGTCTGGGAAGGCCCCTGCTTAACAGAATACAGGACAGACCAATTTTTGGTCTTTGGGATAGCTCTCTCCACTCCCAGTGCTATCCAATCTTGATAATCTGCTAATTTCTGTAACTCTGCCAATATATTTGGATCCCATTTAGGGTCCCTTGGAGAGGGAAAAATTCTTACATCCAATCACCAGCTTTTACAGTTATCCTCTGCCAAAGCCCCTGCTGTTCTCAGGATCCGTTGCTTTTCTGTTTCAGTGAAAGTATCCAGTAATAACTGGGTGTCTCTCCAATCTGGGTTGTGTTGTTTGATAACATATCGTAAATGCTTCGCAATAAGTATCAGGTCGCTGTGGTAATTTTAGCAATCCTTTCCCATGCCTCTAGATCAGGGGTGGAGAATGGTACTTTAACCATCAGTCTCCCTCCTTCCGGTCCCACTGCCTCTCGCAGAGTAGCCTGTAACACTGCTTGTCTCCTGGTTCTGGACTAAACCGGACTGCCAGGAGGGGAGTGGGTTTGAGCGGATATCCCTTCCAAGCCTAAGTCCTATTTTTTTTGAAAGTCCACCTCATCCTCATCCTCATCCTCCCGTCTTCTAGGAGGCACTTTCAGCAAATCTATTGTATCTTTTTCTTGAGCTGCAGCATGGTAGACCTTATCTGACTTGGTACATGGCTATCCTATGCTGCATGCTGAGCAACATTGCTTAATTTGCCCTCTATTTCCTTTGTTTTCTTTCTCAAGGGCTAACACCAGTGGGTCTGAGGGAGTGCTGAGCCCACAGTCCCTCTCCTATTCCAGATGATTTTGTAAGGCGAGAAACATACCAGCAGAAGAGACCTCATCCTACTTCCGTTCCTGTCTTAAAAACAGCATTAACTGCAACAAGGTATTACAATCTAAAGTTCCGGCAGCTGGCCACTTGGTTCAGTCTTCCAGCCTGTATAATGGCCACTCCGCATGCAGCATTGGATTAAATCTTTCTTGTTCTCCAATCCCACCTTACTGGTGACTTCTTTCCAGTGGTTTAAGATAAATCCCAAAGGGCTAGCTCAGGGAACTTCTTTGCTCTGGTGAATTCCCATTATCTCCTTCTCCTTCTCACTTCCACCCAAAACTCTCTTCACAAAGCCTCACAGTCCTTTCCCAATTCTCCTCCCACATGCAACCCCAGGTTACAGGTACCAGATGTGATTTTCCACACACAAGCTTTAAAATCTGAGGTTCAAAATCAGCTTGATTAGGAAACCTCTGTCCACACTCAGAGCATGTGCCCCACCGCCTGCTGAACAGCAGTACCAACGCCTCTCACAAACCCCGCATTTCAATAGTGCCCATGGAGGGTGCCAGTCTCTCAAGGTGCCCAAGGCTCCCAAGAACTGCCCGCAAAGGCAGGCTATTCCACTTACTCCTTCGTGAATCTCTACATTCTCCACAGCAGCCTGCTTCCCATCTAGAGAAACTACATTACCAGCTTGTCGCTGCTGAAGCGGTTGCAATACAAAGTAGAGGCATTAAGCAGTCTTAGATGGCAACTCTTTATTATCGAAGATGGTTGACTTTTTATACACTTTCTAATTGTTTATACTTCTTCTACTTTAAGTATTGGCTACAATAAATTAACATAACACTATGAGTGAAAAGTAACAGTGACTTTAATTTACTTTTAAAAAATGCTTTGTTTAGTTACAAAGTTTCCTCTTTATCTTTCTTCCTCTCTTCTCTTAGTCTCCTTAATAACAACCTTAACAAAAATCATTATCAACTCCTTCTTACTTCTCAACTTCTTTGCACTCCTTTAGCTAACACACCCGCTGTTAGCCCCTTCCACACCAACTGAGGTCCAGTAAAGCCCCTCTAAATAAACCCGTTCATCCCCTTTATCTATCCAGCGATTTACTGGATTCGCAAACTCCCAGGGGTCAAGCCCGAACCACTGAGGCAGTGGAATCCTCTCAGTTCGTCAAGCCATGGCCCTGGCTGTGTAAGGTGTGCTACATGGACACGAGACAGCCGGTCCTGTCCCGCTGGGTCCCAGCAGTGCCTCACAGCAGTCCTGCATCCACGTCAGGATGCCGGCTAAGAGAGGTCCTGGAAGCTGAGGCAGCTGATTTTAAGCTTGTGCAGGTGCCTGCAGGCCAAGGCCAACGGTGTTCCCTCAGGATACAGCAGTCCTGAGGGGTCTCCCTCATTCAAAGAAATCGGCAGACAAATGCATTGTCAGCCAAAAGCCCTTTTATTGACCTGGCAGGAGGGCAGGCGTCTGCACCCCACTAAAGTGTTTCTTTGCCACATATAAATTTCAGTGGGTTGATGTAGGAGTTGTATCAAAATCACCATCCATCTTTACACTGCTGAGGTGATTCCATAGGCAGGCGGTTGGAAATACATTGTGTCAGATTCCCATACTTGAAGCTGATGTCCAGGCCCTGGCCAGGAGCGGTCTCGATGCCCCAAAGCAGCACAAAGTCTTCCTCAGGGCTTCCCTGCACAGGGCTGATTCCACACTTGCCCTTAGTTCTTCTGGTAGACTGTGTCTAAAGCTTTTTGTCAGGTCACTCTCATGTCAAGTTAGGCCTGCCAGGTTTTTGTTATGCTAACTGGTGCTAAGTACTTAGGCATGTCTGTGCTAATTACTTGTTTACTCATGTGAATTGCTTGTGCTTACTTATGTCAAACCAAGGCCTTGTTCCATCCCCAAAGGTGCCTGAGGCCACCCGCTCCTTGTGGCACCAGTTGCTTTCCTGTGGGATGTTCTACCTCCCCAAGGGTAAAGAGGGAGCTGCAGAAAGAGCTTGCCAGGCTGCTCTCCATCCTTTCCCAGCACTCCTGGTGAAGTGGAGAAGTCCGAGCTGAGCGCAAAGGTGCAAATGGAACAGCCGTGCACAGGAAGGCTCGGTGGGAAGGATGATCCAGGATCCATAGGCCTGGCAGCCTGAGCGTGCTCCAGGGGAAGGCCTTGGAGCAGATCCTCCTGAGTGCCATCCCACGGCACCTGCAGGGAACCAGGGCGTCTGCTGGAGGGTGGGAAAGCTCTGCGGAGGGACGGGGACAGCTGGGGCTCCTGGCGGGGTGTTGAGGGCTTCTGTGCGGGAGTTTGGGGGGCTTGGTGCTGGTGGGGTGTTGGAGAAGGAGTTGTCTGGAAGGTGAGAGGTATAGGCTGGAATTTGAGTCAGTTTGAAGGCAGCATCTGTGCTTTGGCACAGCTTTGGTTAGGGAGGCCAGAAGGAATATCTGTGACTTTTCCCCTTCATGGTTCTGATTGTCCTGCAGGGAACAAGAGGGGAGAGCTGTACTTTACTAGCCACTCAGATATCTATACCTGGGGCAGGATTAGCCCTTTTGCCATCTACTCAATTCTTTGAGCTACTTTTCTACCACTGAGTGGACTTTCATTTCTTGAGAGCTTTTATTTCTTAAGAGAATAGGGATATTATCATCCCTACAGAGAAAACCAAAGAATGGCCCTTGTTTTTTCCCTTTTTTGGTGTAGTGTTATGTTCTGTAAAGTGACCCTCAGTGGATGAGGTTAAGGCAAATGAGTTGCTGCTTTGTGATGGGAAGCAAAATTCCAACTCTTCACCTCCCCAGGCCATCCCAATTAATTTGGGAAGTTTGCAACTTTTTGGAACTACTTGAGTTGAGCAATGGGAAGTAAAGCTGTCGTGAATTGAGGATTCTTACTTGCGAGACTCTTCTGTGCCTTGACCGCTAAGGTGTTTTTGTGCTGAAGGCAATAACGGCAATGAGAAAATAATTTCAGCATGGAGTAAGAGCTTCTGACAGAGACCAAGTGTTGCCAGCGTTGCTCCAGGTGCTCCTGCCAACAGCCCCTGCAGGCAGGAGCGCAGCCCCCAATGCACGTGGGCTTTGGCTCCCTCTGGCACAGAAGCCCCCCACGGGCACAGGTCTCTGGGGCAGGAGACGGGCACCGGTGCTGCCAGGGCTCGGGGGGTGGCAGGTCTGCTTGGGCAGGGACTCTGCCACACCTGCTGATGTCAGCGCTCCCCGGGCCCCAGGGGTCTGAGCAGCATTCCTGCCCTGGCCCACACGTTCCTTGTCTGTGTCACACCCACGGGTTTAGGATGGCCACCAGCCGGGACGTGTCCCAAGGAGGCCGTGCCAGCTTCTGTGGAAGGCCCCGTGCCCTTCCCAGCGCGGCTGCGTCGGCAGCCCTGGGGGCTCCTTCTGCTGCCCTGAGCCCGCAGAGCAGGGCAGCGTTTGCTGATGGTTTGAGCCGTTCCTAAAGATCCTGTCGGGCTGTCTTAGACACTTGGGGTGAGGGATTCCTTCCAACCTGAGCCACTTTGGGTGGGCTGGGGGCGGCCCCAGGGCAGGGGGCAGTGTGTGCAGGGGCCCTTTGTGACACGGTGCAGCACGGTCACCGTGGCATGGAACAAGACAGCGTGTCCAAGGGCCCTTTGTGACACGGGGTGACATAAGAGCTGGCAGTGACAAGACCACGCCACAGTGCTCGGAGCACGCGACGGGACAGGACGGGACAGAGCGGTGCCGTGAGGAGCCCCCACACAGTGCACTGGTTCGTGTTTGACCCGGAGCTTTTCCGAGGTGTTATTCCTGCAGCTGACCTCGAGGCCTGACCACAGGACTTGGTGACCCGTGGCCTTCCCGAGGCTTCTCTTCTGCAGGTGTCCTCGAGGGCAGACCGTGGGACTTGGTGCCCTGGAGGCATCTCCCATCCCTGCCACCGGTGCCCTCGAGGCCAGACCACAATCCTTGACAGGAGTCTCCTGTCCTTGTGGCAGGAGCCCTCGAGACCAGAGTGCAGGACTTGCTGTCCTGTAGCCTTCCTGAGGCTTCTCTCTTGAAGGTGCCTTCCAGGCACGACTGCAGGCCTTGCTGACTCGGAGCTTTTCCGAGGCATCTCTCCTGCAAGTAGCCACAAATCCAGTCACTGACATGGAGCAGAGACCCACAAGAGTGCCCCAGCTGGCCTGGGTGGAGGAAGAGGAAGAAGGCCCTGGAGCTGGCCCAGCACAGGAGACTGAAGAGGTGGTGCAGTTCAAGCCACTGCAGGAGGGTGAGTGGCAGAGCTGGGCTGCTGGGCTGGTGGCTGCAGCCAGCTTGACCACATCCCATCCCATGGCATCCCATGGCATCCCACCCAATCCCAGCCCATCCCAGCCCATCCCCTGGGCACTTGCCCATGGACAGGACTAAAGAGGGGCCGGGCAGACAGCCCACAGTGCCCGTGCTCCATCCCCTGGGGCATCCCAGGGCTGTCCCTGCCTGGGGAGCGCAGGGCTGGGCTGTGTTCTCCGGCCTCTCCCACAGCCCCTCAGCTCAGGCTGCGCTCGCTCTTTGCCAGGTGCAGCCATGGACTGCACACAAGAGCAGGAATGCACTCGTGGCCTCTTCCACAGAACAGCGCAGGTACCTGCAGCCATCCCCAGCTGGGCTGGGCCTGCTGTCACCGCTCAGCCGAGCACCGCGCTTGGAGCATCCCTGGCTTCCTGCCTTTCTCCTACAGCTGGTTTGCAAATTCATCAAGAGGTTTCGGGAGGAAGAGACCAGCACCATGGGCACAGGGCTCAGAGCATATTTGCACATCTTCAAAACCAAGACCTGTGCTGCCCTGCTGGATATGCTCGTAGAGGAGCGGTTTTCCAATCCAAAGCAAGTAAGCAGCCTGTGGCCAGGGTTTGATCCTCCCAGGAATTGCTTGGCCTCCCAAGCCATGCCTACTGGTCACTGGAAGCCTTTGAGGTCATGGCAATGTGGTGGGAAGGGAAACACTTCTCTGGGGAAGCTGGGGACATTCCTCCCTCTGGCAGCTTTCCAAGTCTCCCCTGCCTTCTCCAGGTGCCTGCCATGGTGAGGTACATCCACCAGTGGCTCATGGCCAGTCAGTTTGCTGAGCACAGGCTGAACAGGGCCCTGCTGGATCTCACCGAACAGCCCACTGATGTAGTAATGTGTCCTGGTTTCGGGCAAATTTGGGAGAAAACCTTCAGAAGGAGCCCCCAGAAAGAAAACCCCCACGGGCCCTCCCCACCTGGTTCAGGAAGAATTTCCTCAGAGAGTAGTGGAAACAACCTGTTTATTGAGCAGGCAAAGCACTCCCCAGCAAAAAAAAAATGAACAACACCAGATGACAAAAACTCTTTCACCACACTGAAGAGGTGAGAAATTCAGAAAGTCTCTCCTGGGAGTGGTTGCCCAGTTATCGGTCTCCGGCACTGGGGGTGGCTGCTGCAGGTCACAAAATGCTGGCTCTCGGTGTTTCTTGGTGTTTCCCAGGTTCCAGTCCTGAGCAGGTTCAAATGGTATTCAGGAAAGGGAAAGAAAAAAAACCAGTCCAGGGAAAAAATTGGATTGCCTAGCTAAACTAACTAATAAGCAAAAGCAAGGGCAAAAGCAAAAAGCAAAAGCAAGAGCAAAGTGAAAGCAAGCAAACCAGCAAGCAAGCAAGAAAGCCAGCAAGCCCTAGCCTCTCTCCTAGACACAAACTGTGATGGAAGGTGAGCCGGCTGATAAAAAGACAAAAAAAACCTTCACTTTTCGGAGCCAGTCCCGAAGGTACAAAACATAACATCAAGCATAAGCAGAACACACAATTAGGGATGCAAGCACCATAATGTCACCCTAGGACATTCCACCCCTTGTCTCCGAATCGTCAACATAACTACCAAACATCATGTAAAAACTTCATCAAGTAAAAACTTCCATCTTTCACTTACTCAGACACATTTCCTTCCATCTCACTTGTTCAAACCTTTGACACACATTTCCTTCTATATCACTTGCTCAAACCTTCGACACTTACACATTTCATTCTGTCTCATGTCTGTGTGGTTTAATGTACAGACAGTGGCAGTAACATCCAGCAAACAGTGATATTTGCATATGAGGCTCACCCCACAATCAGGTCTACCTGAGGTACACATTGTGTTCTTCCATATTTCTGCATTATTCACCGTGTACAACCTGGTCCCTGAGCAAAGACAATCCCACAAATGGTTTGTCTGTACTCGCGGCAGAATTGATCCACACTGTCTTCCCTAACAAACCTCTGATATGTGCCACTGGGACTTTATCTTCGTCTACTATATTCAGGGATTCAGACTGGGCAGGGCCTGCTCCACTGGTGGAACCTCGGGTGGTAACTAACCAGGTGGCCTTTGCTAAATGCTGCTCCCAGTTTTTGAAAGATCCCCCACCCAATGCTTTCAAGGTGGTTTTTAACAGTCCATTGTACCTCTCCACTTTGCCTGCAGCTGGTGCATGGTAGGGGATATGGTGCACCCACTCAATGCCATGTTCCCTAGCCCAGGTGTTGGTAAGGCTGCTCTTGAAATGAGTCCCGTTGTCAGACTCAATCCTATCAAGGGTACCATGCCTGCACAGGATTTACTTTTCAAGGCCCAGGATGGTGCTCCGGGCAGTGGCGTGAGGCACAGGGGAGGTCTCCAACCATCCCGTGGTGGCTTCTACCATTGTGAGCACGTAGCGCTTGCCTTGGCGTATCTGGGGCAGTGTGATGTAGTCAATCTGCCAGGCCTCCTCATACTTGGACCACTGCCCACCATGCCAGAGGGGCTTCACCCACTTGGCCTGCTTGATCTCAGCACACATCTCCCAGTCATGGATAACCTAAGAAATACTGTCTATGGTTAGATCCACCCCTTGATCTTGTGTCCACTTAGAGGTGGCATCTCTGCCCTGATGACCTGAGGCATCATGGGCCCATCGTGCTAGGAGCGACTCTCCCTTGTGTTCCCAATCTAGGTCTATCTTTCACACCCCTATCTTTGCAGCCTGATCTACCTGCTGATTGTTTTGCTGCTCTTCATTAGCTCTACTCTTAGGGACATGGGCATCTATGTGGCGAACCTTCACAGGTAGTTTACTACCCGGGTAGCAATGTCTTTCCATTCTTCAGCAGCCCAAATTGATTTTCCTCTATGCTGCCAGTTAGCCTCTTTCCATTCTTCAGCCAGCCGCACAGAGCATTGGCTACCATCCATGAATCATTGTAGAGATAGAGCTTTGGCCACTTCTCTCTTTCTGCAATGTCTAAGGCCAGTTGAACGGCTTTGAGTTCAGCAAGTTTGACTTGATCCACCTTCAGTGATCCTCCTTCAGTGGCCTCTGCGACCCATCATGTGGGGCTCCATACGGCTGCTTTCCACTTCCAATTCATCCCTACAATGTGACAGGAACGGTCAGTGAAAAGAGCGTAGCGTGTTTCCTCTGCTGGCAGTTGGTTGCATGGTGGAGCTTCTTCAGCCTGTGTCACTGGTTCTTGTTCTTCATCTGTGACACCAAAACTTTCACCTTCAGGCCAATTTGTAATTGCTTCCAAAATCCCAGGGCGATTCAGTTTACCAATATGGGTGTGCTGCGTGATGAGAGCACTCCACTTGCTCCATGTAGCACTGGTGGCATGGTGGGTGGAGGGAACCTTTCCTCTGAACATCCACCCCAGCACCGGTAGTCGGGGTGCCAGGAGGAGTTGTGCTTCCTTACCAATCACCTCTGAGGTGGCTTGGACTCCTTCATAGGCAGCCAAGATTTCATTCTCTGTTGGGGTGTAGTTAGCTTCAGACCCTCTGTAGATCCGACTCCAAAATCCTAATGGTCGGCCTCGAGTCTCCCCAGGCACCTTCTGCCAAAGGCTCCAGGACAGACCATTGCTCCCGGCTGCAGAGTAGAGCATGTTCTTCACCTCTGGTCCCGTCCTAAATGGGCCAAGGGCTAGTGCATGGGCGATTTCCTGCTTAATCTGGGTGAAAGCTTGTTGCTGCTCAGAGCCCCAGTGGAACTCATTCTTCTTGCGGGTGACCAGGTAAAGAGGGCTCACGATCCTACTGTACTCAGGAATGTGCATTCTCCAAAAGCCTTTGGTGCCTAAGAAAACTTGTGTTTCCTTCTTATTGGGTGGTGGGGACATAGCTGTGATCTTATTGATGACATCCGTAGGAATCTGACGCCGTCCATCTTGCCACTTCACTCCCAAGAACTGGATCTCTTGAACAGGTTCCTTAACTTTACTCTTCTTGATGGCAAAACCATCTTCCAGGAGTATTCGGATGATTTTCTTTCCTTTCTCAAACACTTCTGCTGCTGTGTTCCCCCACACAGTGATGTCATTGATGTTGCCATGGTTTCACACTGGTGCAATGCCAGTGCCCCCATGAAAATGCACCTTTCCAAATAATTGCTGTGAGATGTGATCAGGAACAGAGTAGAGAGGGCCCAAGCTTAATAACAAAGAAAAGAACTTTATTAATCTACTACTACTATAAAACTACAAACACTAAATCCTGGATGAAGTCCTTCCAAAACACCCCTCCTCCTCCCACCTAATTTCCAAACAAACTCAACACTGAGACACCACCCGGGGTGACATTATGGTGCTTGCATCCCCAATCGTGTGTTCTGTTTAAGCCTGATATGATGTTTTGTGCCTTCAGGACTGACTCTGAAAGTGAACATTTCTTTTGTCTTGTTATCAGCCGGCTCACCTCCTGCCATGGTCTGTGTCTAGGAGAGGCTAGGTTTCCTTGCTTGCTTGCTGGCTTGCTTGCTTTCGCTTTGCACTTGCTTTTGCTTTTGCTTATTAGTTAGTTGTTTTTGTTTTTGTTTTTTTTTTTTTCTTTTTTTTTTTTTTTTTTTTTTGTACTGGGGAGTGTTTTGCTTGTTGAATAAACAGGGTTTTTTTCCACTTCTCTCCAAGGAAATTCTTCCCGAACCAGGAAGGGGAGGGGCTGTGGGGGTGTTTGCTTTCTGGGGGCTCCTCCTGGAGGATTTCTCCCAAGTTTGCCCTAAACTAGGACACCTTGGCATGTCAAGGGCTACTTTTCTTCTGCCTCTGAAGCACTGAGGCTCTGGGCTTTCCTTCCTATGGGAGAGAACTGTCCTTCTTCTAAAGGTTTCCAAGGTCAAAATTCAGATTCCTCCTCCCAAATTCCATATATCCAACAATCCTTTCATGACAAAAGATGCCAGAACAAGCAGGTCTGGCCGGCTTGGCCTCCCAGGAGCCACCTCTCTCCTCTTCTGCCTTTGAAACACTTGGGCTCTGTGTTTTTCTTCCTATGGAAAAGAACCGTCCTTCTTATCTATGCAGAAATGGCCAAAATTGGGGTTCCACCTCCAAAATTCCCTATACCCAAGGGTTGCTTTCAGAAAAAATCTACGGGGACAAACAGGTCTGGCTGCCTTAGGCCTCTGGTGCCCATCTGCCTTTGAAACACTGGTGTTCCATGCTTTCCTTCCTATGGAAAAGAACTGTCCTCCTCCCGCAGGTGTCCATGTCTGAAATTGGGATTCCACCTCTAACATTCTGTATATTCAAGGGTTGCTCCCAGCCAAAATCTGCCAGTACCATCCATTTTGGCTGGACTTGGCCTCTGGTGGCTGCCCCTTCCACACTGGGGCTCGGTTCTTTCCTTCCCATGGAGATCACTGTGACACGGTGGGGACCTCCTGGAACCAAGGGGATCATTGTGGCACCACTGGAGCCCATGGAACCAAGGGGCCATGGTGACACAGCGGGGCTTCATGGACCCAGAGACCATTATGACTCTGTGGGACCTGATGGAACCATGGAGGCCATTCTGACCCTTCAGGGACTCGTGTCACCAAGGGGGCATTGTGACACCTCAGGGCCTCATGGAAGCAAGGGACCTTTGGGACACTGTGGGGCCCCATGGAACCGAGGGAACATGGAACAGGTCTGGCTGGCTTGGCCTCCCAGGGGCCACCTGACAGGTCTGGCTGATGTTGGAATGCCAAGGGCTGCCTCTCATCAGCTCCTGGAGCACTGGGGCTCTGTGCTTTCCTTGCTAAGGGAAAGAACTGTCCCTCTTTTCAGATGCCCATTGCCAAAATTGGTATCCTCCCTAAAAAATATCCTCTATGCAAAGGTATCTCTCAGAAAAACCTGCTAGCTCTGGCTGGCCTTGGCCTCCAGTGGTCACCTCTCATCTGCCCCTGAAACAGAGGGGCTCTGTTCCTTCCTTCCTATGGATAAAAAACAGCCTTCTTGCCAAAGACCATGGCAAAAATTAGACTTTGGCCTCCCAAATTCCGTATATCCAAGGATTGTGCTCAGACAAAAGTAGCCAGGACAGACAGGTCGGGCTGGCCCTGTCCTCTGGTGATTTTCTTAGATTATGAGCTGAATGTTTTCACTTGAAAACACCCTGGAGAGGGCCCGGAGATCTTGCAAGCTGGGCTTTTGGGGCCTTGGGCACATGACCACTACATATGGACAAAGGAGCTCTGTGCTCTGTGCTGTTGTGGTGGTTTTGCATCATGGAAGTGATGTCCTGAGAGAAGCTGCTAGCAGTTTCCTTGGTGTCCGACAAAAAAAAAACAATCAGTAATTAGCTTTGAGAGCTGACAATCTGTTAAACCACTAAGGAAACTGCACACGCCTCTGTGAAGACACAAGTTAAAGATGGAGAAGCCTGGCTGGGTCTCTTTCCCTTCTGGCCAGCAAAGAGGTGACCAGGCCGGCCCAGCCCCGTCTCAGCCAGGCCAGGCCGGGCGGCTCCTGCCGTGGGGCCGGGCCCCTTCCCAGGGAGCCGCCAGGCCCCATCGGCTGCCGGGCAGGGCAGGGGAGGCCGCGGGGCCGAGGCCGGGCCGGGCCGTGGCTGCGGTTGCTGACATCTGGCCGCTACCGAGCCCTGCCCCGCCGCCAGCCCGGGCCCAGCCAGGATCCGCCGGGCCCCAGGAGCAGCCCCGGGCCGGGCCGGCTCGGCCAAGGTTCTGCCGCCCTTGGGGTTCGCCCGCAACCAGCGGGCAGGGGAGGAGAAGCCATGGGCCCCGGCCGTGCTGCTGCTGTGCTCTGGCCTGGCTGCTGAGATCCTGGCCCTGCCCCAGCGCGGCCCAGCCTGACACAGCCCCAGCGCAGCCGCTGCAGAAACCTCCATGGTAAAACAGCTCCGGCCGCAAGTACCGAGCCTGGCCGGGGTCACGGAACCATCTGCAGGCCCCGGCTGAGATATTGACTCTTCCAGTGCTTCCATCCTCCCTCGAGTGAGAGAAAAGGACAAAGTGCAGGCACACACAGAGGAGCAACATGAAGACACCGAGGTCAGTGAAGAGGAAGTTGAGTCCCGGATGGGAGGGATGAGGAGATGCCTTGATCTTGGGGCTCAAATCCTCTGGTAAAGCTATGGAGAAGGATGTAATTGATACAACAGACTCTCTTTTTCCCTATAAAGCATTGAAAAGAATTGGGAGATGACTTGTTCAGCAAAGGCCTCCATGCTAATGTAAGGAAATGTTGAAGCAGCTGTGATCCCATGAGAAGTTTGAACAATGAAAGAGAGCAGAGTGATGAGACCCTATGCCCCCAGGGAGAGAAGAAGACCTCTGTTCCCAGAGATGAAGATGATTTCAGAAATAGATGAAGAGAACCTTTGCTCTTAAACAGCTCATCTGTAAACTAATACCCCATAAGTTGGCATGGCCCATAAACACAGCTGTGGGAAAAGCTGTGAAAAAATGGGAGGGACTTCACAAGTATAGGTTTTTCCTAGGCAGCTGCTATTCATGGAAATGAAAAGCCATGAGATAACTGTTGTCTTGTGGAGAAGTCTCCATAACATTTACAAGAGGAACTTCTCTCCCTAAGTGAGCTGAAGAAAGACTATTCTAGATGGTGGTAAACTGACTGAAATTTTAGGTTTTGTCTCTTTACAAAATTGTCAGGTTGTATGGAGGGAGGAAGTGTTCTGAAAGTTTTGTTCTGATTCTTATTACTCTTTATTTTAGTGACTATTAATAAACTTTTCTTTATACCCTTTTACAGTTTTGAGCTCACTTTGCCTTTCTCCTAATCTTATCTCAGAGCAGGAAATGACTAAGTATATTCTAGTGAGTGCCCCAGTAATTAGCCAATCTCAAATTGGCGAACCAAAACCAATACCGAAACTTCCTGATGAACTGCCTCAGACAAGAAAGAAATCAAGGTAGAGCCATGGTTTCTCAGGATTTGTTTGATCCTCATGAGCCCCGTGGTGCAGTTGGAGCTGAGCCCTGGAACCTCATGGCCTGAGAGGAGATTGCACAAATCTTTCCAGGCGTCAAAGTCAGAAGAAAACCCAAAGTGTCTCAAAGCATTAATGGGTCCCACTGAGGTCCATCCCCAACACAGGCTCCTCATGGACTCCTTGGAGGAGAGAAATGGAGGCCAGGATGGCACAAAAACTTCTCAGAAACTCAAATTGCACAAAAACCTCTCAGTGTGGAAAGGAAAACCCAAAGCACCTTAAACTCCTTGAGTATCTCAAAGCAATAATGAGCCCCACTGAGTGTCAGCACAAAGCTCTCAAGGGACTCGTTAAAGCAGATAACTGGGGCCATGATTGCACAAACCTCTCACAGAGTCTGGATCAAAAGGGAAACACCAAGTACCTTAAAAGAACTGAAGTACCTTGCAGCATTATGAGCCCCACTGAGTGTTGTTCCTGACAAAGCCTCTCCAGGGACTAATTACAGCAGATAATTGGAGGCCAGGATTGCTCAAAGCTCTCAGAGACTGCAAGGCAAAAGCCAAAGCCAACGTGCTTTGAAAAACCTGCAGTCCCTGGGAGCATGAAGGAGCCCCCAGGGCCATTCCTGAGCAAGGCTCCCCAGGGACTCCTTCCAGCAGATCCTTGAGGCCACTGGGATGTGGGCTAGGGGGGGATGTGAGGGCAGGACAAGGGGATGACAGTGCCCAGCCTGGCTGGGGCTGTGCCAGGAGGCCCCAGTGCCTCAGGACAAGGTGTCTCCTGACAGCCCTTGGTGGCACAGAGCCTGCTGTGCCCCAGGGCACCAGGACTTGGCTTCTCTTTGTCCCCACCTGTCATCAGTGCCTCCAGTTCTCTGCTCTGCCTGGGGCCTGGGGACACTTTCTCAGTCGTGTCCCTCAGTGGGACCCATTAAAAGTCAGAGAAACTTTGGAGTTGGATTCTGACTTGGAGTTCTGGAGAGGTTTCTGCAGCTCCCTCTCAGGGCCTGATGTTCAGGGCCTGAGCACAAAGCCCCAGAGGGTCATTAAAGTCCTTGTGCTGTGTCTGTGCTGCTGAGCTGGGCCGGGCTCCTGGCACAGAGGGTGATCCTGGTAACCAAGGAGAGCTTCAAAAGCACATTTCTCTGGATGAGCAGCTCTTCTCCCAGCCCAGCAGGGCTGGGGCACTGCCTGCAGCCAGCCCGGGCACAGCACAGAGGCACAGAGAGCTTCCATCAGTCAGGGCTGGGAAGGTGCTGAGAAGTGCCTGGGGCAGAATCACTGGCAGCCCTTGGCACAGGAACCTCTGCTGCAGGACAATGCAGCTGCAGCTCCTGGAGTGATCTCCTACAGCTGGATTATCCCAATGCCCACAGACTCTGTGAGTACAACTCTGAGTATTTCTGGTGCAGGGGAGGTGAAATGCTCATGAAGCTCTGACATGCTGAGGGGTTCTGATCGGTCATAGAATGTTTCCAAAAAAGGATTTTGATAAAAATGAGGAGATTTCCAAAGACTTTGTGTTCAGTTTCCTACTACTGAATAATGGCAGGGAGGGAAGGATAAATATTAAAGGTATTATGAATTTTGACAAGCACCTGAGACATCTAAACTGTTATTTTTAGTGATCAGTCGGTTCACAGCAGATCCCTAATGTGCCTGCAGCCACTCTGCCCATGGACAGTACCAGCATCACCTCTGCTGGAGCCATCAGGCTCAGTCTGAGCTGTCCTTTCTCCAAGCTGCAAACAGAACCTGCCCCCAGCCAGTGCCCTGCAACCAGGCAGGGTTCTGTCAGGCCAAGGAGCGTGCACAGAGATTTGGGGTCTGTGAGTGCTGGCAGGGAGAGCTCAGGCACAGGGAAACACCTGCAGGAGGAAAATCCCCAGGAAGCAGAGAGAAGATCAGGGAAGGAGTGAAAACAAAACCCAGAAATGCTGTGGCAGGGAGAGTTTAGAGATGTCCAGAGGATCCCCTCCAGTGCAGCCCTTCCCTCTGAACAAGCCCCCTCCCTCCTGTCCCCCCAGCCAAGCCTCTGCCCTCAGGGCCGGGGCTCCAAGGCGTGCAGCCCCTCCTGTGCAGGCAGAGCTGCAGCAGAGCCGTGGGGCAGCTCTGCAGCCCCGGGCCCAGTTCCCTCTGCAGAGCACAGGGCTGGGAGCAGCTGCCCGGCACTGGGGGCTCTGGGAGGGGGCACAGCTGGCTCAGGGTGACACAGCTGTCCCCAGTGCCCGGCTCTGGGCAATGCTGTCAGTGCAGCCAGGGAAGGAGCTGCATCTCCCTGCATCCAGTGCCATCAGAAGGACACTTGGAAGTCTCCCTGAGATTTCAGTCCAAGCTGGGAGCTTCAATCCAGGATGCAAACCTGTCCTAGAGCATCTCTGAGTTATAAGGTTGATGGGGAAAGGCAGAGGTTTTCTGACACTGAAAACGCTGTTGGGTTGGTGAAATGAGCAACGTGAGTCCTTGACTACAAATGTGGAGCAGGGCTGTGGTGGATCCATCTGTCTCAGTAGCACCATAGCGTTTTTAAAAGAAACATGAGAGTGTGAACATCCTTCATTTGAAAAAGTGAAAGCCCAGAGAAACTCCAAAGAGAATGAAGAGACAGACCATCTCCCCTCAGTCTCCACTCATAATCTTCCCTAAGGGAACTCTGTTCTACCAGAGGGAGGCAGGAATGTTGAGTGTTTCTGATATCCGAGAATACCAGGAGAGACATGGGGGGAGCTTAAAATGAAAACCTCTAAACTCTTAAACACAGAAGAGTGTCCAAGTGTGTTACAGAGGAAAGTGAATGGGAAATGGCTTTGGTTTTGGTTGCAGGTATCTCCTCTAACTCTTCTCTGTCCTTTCTCCATGAACAGGTCCCCATGTGCAGCCACAGCCAATGTCCAACAGCAGCTCCATCAGCCACTTCCTCCTGCTGGCACTGGCAGACACGCGGCAGCTGCAGCTCCTGCACTTCTGCTTCTTCCTGGGCATCTCCCTGGCTGCCCTCCTGGGCAACGGCCTCATCATCAGCGCCGTAGCCTGCGGCCACCACCTGCACACGCCCATGTTCTTCTTCCTGCTCAACCTGGCCCTCAGCGACCTGGGCTCCATCTGCACCACTGTGCCCAAAGCCATGCACAATTCCCTCTGGGGCACCAGCACCATCTCCTACACAGGATGTGCTGCCCAATTATTTTTTTTCACTTTTTGTGCTACAGCAGAGTATTTCCTCCTGACCATCATGTGCTACGACCGCTACGTGTCCATCTGCAAACCCCTGCACTACGGGATCCTCCTGGGCAGCAGAGCTTGTGCCCACATGGCAGCAGCTGCCTGGGCCAGTGCCTTTCTCTATTCACTGCTGCACACGGCCAATACATTTTCCCTGCCCCTGTGCCATGGCAATGCCCTGGGCCAGTTCTTCTGTGAAATCCCACACATCCTCAAGCTCTCCTGCTCCAAATCCAATCTTAGGGAACTTGGGCTCATAGCTGTTAGTGTGTGTTTGGTATTTGGTTGTTTTGTGTTCATTGATTTCTCCTATGTGCAGATCTTCAGGGCCGTGCTGAGGATCCCCTCTGAGCAGGGACGGCACAAAGCCTTTTCCACCTGCCTCCCTCACCTGGCTGTGGTCTCACTATTCATCAGCACTGCAGTGTTTGCCTACCTGAAGCCCCCCTCCATGTCCTCCCCATCCCTGGATCTGGCCTTGTCCGTTCTGTACTCGGTGGTGCCTCCAGCCCTGAACCCCCTTATCTACAGCCTGAGGAACCAGGAGCTCAAGGCTGCAGTGTGGAGACTGATGACTGGATGCTTTCAGGAACATTAAACTGCTGGCCAATTTCTGCAAACCACTTCTAATAAAAGTCATCTTTGATACTTCTTGTTGGTTTCATTTTGGAGGTTCATATTTTGTTTTAATTTATTCATATTGTCCGCAAATAAAAAATACACTCTCTACCATTTCTCATTTTGTTTCCCTCCACATACCCTGTGGCCACAGACTGTTTCAATGAGGGGCTGTGCTCTCAGTGGCTTTAAAGGAACTCAAGGATCTCCCAGCAAAGTTTTCTGCAGAGATGCCCTTTTGTTGCCTTCTCTGGAGCTGCAGCAGCAATGTCTGTGTGCAGAGCTGGGGCAGATCAGTGCTGGCACAGCAGCTGTGCCCAGCAGCAGCAGCAGCACTTGGTGTTGCCAGTGCTGCTCCCGTGGCCCTGCCCCGCTGCCCTGGTGGCCCTGGTGTTGCTGCAGGGCCTGAGTGCTCTCGGGGCCGGGCACAGTCCTGGGGGTGGCAGTGCCGGGGCTGCAGCAGGGACAGCCCATGGGCACTGCTGGGGCAGCGCTGACGCCTCAGGCCAGGGCCTGGGGGCTCCAGGCTCCTTGCCCAGGCTCTCTCAAGAACACGGCCAGGCCAATACTCAGCACAGAAAACCCCCGTGAGCAGCCCCAGGCTGGCCGTGGGCAGGCTGGGGGCAAACAGCATGGCTGGTGCTCTGCAAGGGCCCTGGGGGAGACGGGAAGGAGCAGCAGAGCAGGGGCTGATCCATCCCCAGTGCGCTGGACAGCCCAGGGCAGCGTCCCAGAGCGTCCTGATGGAGCTGCCAACAACATCCCCCCTGTGCAGCCCTGGCGTCTCCCCCAGCTCACACAGGTGCCACATCCTTGCAGGCACAGCCACGGCAGCGCTGGCTCAGGAGCCCCTGTTTGCATTGCACACAGCAGGCGGGAGCAACCCCATGCTGCTGCTGTTGGGGCATGAACCTGAGGGAGCACAAATGCCATCAGCCCCTGGGGCCAGGAAGGGCTGGGGGACGCCAGGGAAACCACTCAGCTTTGTCCTGGCCTCTGCAGCCAGCCACAAAGTTTATTCCCATCAGCTGGGAGTTCCCTGTCCCACTGCAGATGCTGTTGCTCAGAGCCAGGGCTGCCTGGCAGCCACCCCCAAACTGCCCTGAGCATTTCCTTGCCTTCACCTTTGCTTTCTTTCCTCTTCCTCCTACAAATTTCCTGCTGCCCAACCCTGTTCCCTCCCCTGCAAACAGCCCATCCCTGTTTGCCCTTTCCTCTCTGGCCCCACTCCCCATTCCAGTTCCTGACTTGGCACCATGGGAACGGCCCTTGGGGAGCAGGATCATCCCACAAGTGCTGCAGGAATTGTCTGCAGGCTCCTGCAGTGCCTCGTGCTGCTCCCTTGCCAGAGGCAGCCCAGGCCAGGGGGGCACATCTGGGCTGCTGTGTCTGGCTGTGGGGCTGCCTGTTCTGGGCAGTGAGGAGGGGCTGCAGAGGCTCTGCAGGACTGACAGGATGGGCTTTGGGGCTGTGAGGAGAAGCTGAGGGACCTGGGCTGCTGGAGCTTCTGAAGAGGAGGCCCAGGGCTCCTCCTGCAACTGCTCCAAGGGTGGTTTCAGAGAGTCCCAGAATCAGCAAGGCTGGAAAAGACCTTGGAGATCATCAAGTCCAACCTGTGCCCTGACAGTGCCTTGTCTTCCCTGGGCCTCCTCTTCTCCAGGATAAACAACCCCACCTCCCTCAGCTGCTCCTCACAGGACTTGTGCTCCTGACCCCTCACCAGCCTTGTTGCCCTTCTCTGGAATCACTCCAGACCCTCCATGTCCTTCCTAAATTGGGGGGCCCAGAACTGGACACAGCACTCGAGGTGCTGCCCAACCAGTGCCGAGCACAGGGGAAGAATCACTGCCCTGATCCTGCTGGCCACACCATTCCTGATCCAGGCCAGGAGCCATTGGCCTTCTTGGCCACCTGGGCACACTGCTGGCTCATGTCCAGCCTGCTGTCCATCAGTCCCTGCAGGTCCCTTTCTGCCTGGCTGCTGTCCAGCCACTCTGTCCCCAGCCTGTAACACTGCAGGGGTTGTTGTTTCCAAAGTGCGGGACCTGGCACATGGACTTGTTAAACCTCACCTTGTTGGATTTGGGCCCTGGATCCAGCCTGTACAGGTCCCTCTGCAGATCCCTCCTGCCTTCCAGCAGATCAACACCCCCAGACAACTTGGTGTCACCATGGTTCCATGAGGCCCCAGAGTGTCCCAATGGTCTCCATGATTCCATGAGGCCTCCCAGTGTCACAATGTCCCTCTGGTGTCACAAAGTCCCTTGGATCCTTGGGCCCTGCAGTGTCACAATGGCACCGTGGTGCCCCAGGGCCCTGCAGTGTCACAATGGATCCTTGGTTCCATGAGGTCTGGCAGTGCAGCAATGCTCTCCTTGGTTCCCGCTGTCTCCCACACCTCCAGCTGTCAGGCTATAGAAGGACACCTGGCTGATGAAGGGGAGTGGGAGTGGGAACCTACTCGAGGAGGTAATAATAAAAATCCCTCCCAACCCCCCCTCCCAAGCCAGGTGCCACTTCAGATTCGGTATTATCCCTGGATCTGGAGAGTCAGCCAGATGGTTTAGAAGAAAATTATCTGCCCAGTGAGCCTCCCAATTGTGATTCATCTGTGAGACAGATCAGCACCTCTAACATCAAAAAGGAAAGAAGGGTAATCGTGGTGGGTGACTCTCTTCTGAGGGGAACAGAGGGCCCCATATGTCGACCAGACCCACCCCACAGGGAGGTCTGCTGCCTCCCTGGGGCCCCGGTACGGGATATCACTGACACACTGCCTGGGCTGATCCAGCCTCTGATTATTGCCCACTGCTGATACCCCAGGCTGGCAGAGATGAGATTGAAAAGAGGAGTGTCAGGGCAATTAAAAGGGACTTTAGGGCATTGGGTCAGGTGGTTAATAGGACAGGGGCACAGACAGTCTTTTCCTCAGTCCCTTTGGAGTCTGAGAAAAACGCTGAAAGCAATAGGAGAGCTCACATTATCAACGAGTGGCTCAAGGGTTGGTGTCATCAACAAAATTTTGGATTCTTTAATCATGGGGAAACTTTTACAGCACCTGGCCTGCCTGGACCAGACAGGCTCCATCTTTCTGTGAAGGGCAGAAGAATTTTAGCTCATGAACTGGCAGAACTTGTTGAGAGGGCTTTAAACTAGGTCTGAAGGGGAAGGGGATGCAGCTGGGTTGTCTGGAAGCAGGCTCGTGGGTGGTAAACCTGAGTGAGGGGTGAAATCAGCAGCCCAGCTGAGGTGCATGTACACCAATGCACACAGCATGGGTGACAAACAAGAAGAGCTGGAGGCCATGGTGCAGCAGCAGAGCTGTGATGTAATTGCCATCACAGAAACAGGGTGGGACGATTCACATGGCTGGAGCGCTGCACTGGATGGCTGCAAGCTCTTCAGGAGAGACAGGAAAGGGAGAAGAGGTGGAGGGGTGGCCCTTTACATTTGGGAGGGTTTTGATGCTGTGGGTGTTGAAACTTATGATGATGAGTCGAATGTCTATGGGTGAGACTTAGGGGGAAGGCCAACAAGGCTGACATCCTACTGGGAGTCTGTTATCATCCACCCAGCTGGGAAGAAGAGGTGGACAACTCATTCTATAAGCAGCTAGAGAATGTTTCTGGATCATCAGCCCTTGTTCTTGTAGGCGACTTCAACCTGCTGGACATCTGCTGGGAACTCAATACAGCTGAAAAGAGGCAGTCTAGGAAAGTTTTAGGGTTTGTGGAGGACAACTTTTTTGCCATAGCTGCTGAGTGAGCCCACCAGGAGAGGGACTATGTTAGATCTGTTGTTTGTAAATAGAGATGGGCTGGTGGGAGATGTGGTGGTTGGAGGTCACTTGGGGCACAGTGATCCTGAAATTATAGAATTCTCGATATTTGGTGAAGTCAGGAGGAACACTAATGAGACTTTTACATTGCAATTCGGAGGGCAGACTTTGGCCTGCTTAGGAGACTTATTCAGAGAGTTCCTTGGGAAGCAGCCCTTAAAAACAAAGGAGTTCAGGAAAGGTGGGCAAGCTTCAAAACAGAGATCTCAAGGGCATAGGAACAGATTGTCCCTGTGTGCCAAAAGACGAGTCGACTCGGGAAACATCTAGCCTGGATGGGCAAGGAGGTTTTGAAGGAACTTAGGAATAAAAGGAGGATGTATCATCTTTGGAAGGAGGGTCAGGTCTCTCAGGAAGTATTTAAGGGCCTTGCTAGGGCATGTAGGAAAGACATTAGGGAGGCTAAAGCTCAGTTTGAACTTAAAATGGCAGCTTCTTTAAAGGATAATAAAAACTATATTTATAAATATATCAATGGTAAAAGGAAGGGTAAGACCAACCTTTGTTCTTTATTAGATGTGGAAGGGAATTTAATAACTGCAGATGAGGAGAAGGCAGAGGTACTTAACGCCATTTTTTGCCTCAGTTTTTTGTGAGAAAATGATTTGCCTTCAGGACAACTGTCCTCCTGGGCTGGTAAATGGTGTCAGGGAGCAGAGTGGGCCACTGTTATCCAAGAGGAGGCAGTCAGAGACCTGCTGAGCTGCTTGGATGTTCATAAATCCATGGGACCAGATGGGATCCACTCAGGGTGATGAGGGAGCTGGCAGATGAGCTTGCAGAGCCACTCTTCATCATTTACCCACAGTCCTGGCTCACTGGTGAGGTCCCAGATGACTGGAAGCTGCCCAATGTGACACCCATTCACAGCAAGGGTGGGAAGGATGATCCTGGTAATTCCAGGCCAGTGAGCCTGAGCTCAGTACCCGGTAAGGTCATGGAACAGTTCACACTGAGTGCCATCACACAGCACTTCCAGGATGGCCAGGGTGTCAGACCCAGCCAGCAGGGGTTTAGGAGGGCTAGGTCGTGTTTGACCAACCTGGTCTCCTTCTATGACCAGGTGACCCTCCTGGTGGATGCAGGAAAGGCTGTGGATGTGTCTATTTGGACTCCAGCAAGGCCTTTGACACTGTCTCCCACAGCACACTCCTGGAAAAGCTGCAGCCCACGGCTGGGCCAGGAGCACTCCGTGCTGGGTTCAGAACTGGCTGGATGGCCGGCCCAGAGAGTGGTGGTGAGCGGTGCTGCATCCAGCTGGGGACAGTCACCAGTGCTGTCCCTCAGGGCTCTGTGCTGGGCCAGCTCTGTTCAATATTTTTATTGACCACATGGATGAGGGGATTGAGGCTTTCATTAGTAAACCTGCAGATGACACTAAGCTGGAAGCTTAGTTACCTACTTCTACCATCTGTTGGAAGGCAGAAGGGCTCTGCAGGGAGACCTGAACAGTTGGATGGATGGGCAGATTCCACTGGGATGGAGTTTAATAAAATCACTCGCCAAATCCTGCATTTTGGCCACAAAAACCCCCTGCAATGCTCTAGGCTGGGGACAGTGTAGCTGGACAGTGCCCAGGCAGAAAGGGACCTGGGTGCACTGGTCGACAGCAGGCTGGACATGAGCCAGCAGTGTGCCCTGGTGGCCAAGAAGGCCAATGGCTCCTGGCCTGGATCAGGAATGGTGTGGCCAGCAGGAGCAGGGAGGTCATTCTTCCCCTGTACTTGGCACTGGTGTACTTGGCATTCTTCCCCTGTAGTGGCACCATTCCTCAAGTGCTGTGTCCAGTTCTGGCCCCTCAGTTTGGGAAGGACGTTGAGATGCTCGAGAGAAGAGCGACAAGGCTGGTGAGGGGCTTGGAACACAAATCCTGTGAGGAACAACTGAGGGAGCTGGGGTTGCTTAGCCTGGAGAAAAGGAGACTCAGAGGTGACCTTATCGCTCTCTACAACTTCCTGAAAGGTGGTTGTAGTCAGGTGGGGTTGGTTTCTTTCTCCAGGCAACAAATGTCAGAACATGAGGACACAGTCTCAAGCTGTGTCAGGGGAAATATAGGTTGGATACTAGGAGGAAGTTTTTCACAGAAAGACTGATAAAATATTGGAATGGCCTGCCTGGGGAGGTGGGGGAGTCACCATCTCTGGGAATGTTCACAAAAAGACTGGATATGGCACGTGGTGCCATGGGTCAGTTAAGGTGTTTAGGGCATGGGTTAGACTTGATGATCTTGAAGGTCTCTTCCAACCCAGTCATTCTGTGATTCTGTGAAAGCAGCCCACACCTGAAGTCAACATCTGTGCAGACCAAAAGGCAACGCTGTCATCCTTCCTCAGCCCGCTCTCCCTGACCAGGCTGCCTTGCTGTTGGCATGGGTGGTGGGGCAGCAGGGTCATGACATGCACGTGTCACAATGGCCTCGGGGCACGATGTCACCGCGGGTCACAAAGGCCTGGTGGGCATGGCCGCCTTTCTGCCAGAGGCCTGGTGGTTTCCATGCAGATGCCCCTGGACACAAAGGCCTTCTTAATGCCTTTGCCCCTTGACTTTGCCTACTCTTGTTCCTCTCTCAATGATCTGCAGCTCTCTCTTGTCCCACCTTTGTTCCTCCCCTCAACATCCTCAAGGAAGCTCTGTGCAAAAGTGCCAAAGTGCTTTTCCCACCCAGCCCACCCTGGGTCCCAGCACTCGGCCCCAACTTCCTGGAGAAAGATCACCAGGAAGGCAAAAGCTCCATTTGGACTTAATCTGGTGGCTACAGTGGAAAACTATAAAAAGTGTGTTTTTTAAAAAGGTTAATAACAAAGTAGGGCCAAGGAAAATGTCCATTTTATATTTCATATGGGGAGGGCGGGGGAGGGTGGAATACTGGTCAGGGATATGCCAGGGGCATCCTTGTATTCTGTGTCAGCCATAGTGTGGCCAGCAGGACCGGGGCTCTGATTGTGCCTCTCTGCTGGGCACTGGTGTGGTCACACCTCGAGTGCTGTGTGCACAAGTGTGCCCCCATTAAGATTTGATTAGTGTGAGAATGCCTCTGTGTGAATTAAGGTGCCAAGGAGATCATCTACCAAAGGCAAAAATGGGGATTTTATTTTACAATAAATGTGGGGTAGAGAGATTGAAACGGACTGGAAACAGAAGAGTGAGAAGGAAAGAGGGGGAAAAGCAAGGCTGTGGTGTGGTGGGGAAATGATCAAACAAAGGACGGGTCCGGACGCTTGTCACCAGCAGTGTCACGTTGGTCCTTGTCACCCTGCCTTGGGTGCCACCCACCCACCCATCGGTGTGTACCCCGGGTTTTTCTCTCCCTGCTGCCGTTAGCTCTGGGAGCTGCTGCTGTCCCTGGGAGCTGGGTGTCCTCAGCGTGAGCCAGCGTCTCTGGGCATCATCCTGGTGCTGGCCCCGGGCTCACTCCTCCAGCTGCCCCGGAGGCAGCCGAAGGAGAAAAGCCGGCACAGAGCCCGCCGGGCTGTCTTGGCCATGGAGCGCCATCGCCGTGGGACCGGGGGCTGCGGGACAGCTGCACTGCCAGCGGGGCAGGCAGGAACACTGCGTGCCAGGGGCTGGGCAGGCACTGGGCAAGCTCCTGCCGGCAGCTCATCCCCGCAGGGCTTTTCCTGGGGAGGGGCAGGCTGGGCACGGCCAGCCTCCATGCCAGCTTCCTCGGTCTTGTCTGCAGGGCCAGCAGGCAAGGCACAACCCACAGACATATTTGGGTCTTCGAGTGAGGCCGTGGGGAGGGGCTCACTGTGCAGCTCGATGCAGGGATTGCTGTCCATGGGAGAAGCTGGTGGTTCTGCTTCCTTCTCTTGCAGTGGGAGAGACAACGGGCTCTCTGGCTCGCTGTCACTCCCTCCTGCCACTGCTCTGTCTTGGAACTCTTCTTCCTCCCACATTTCCAGAAGCTCGTCTAGAAAGGCGCAGGATGGGGAGTCACCAGAGACAGGGCACAGGCCTGCCAACAGGTCAGGATGTGCAATCCCTGAGTTGTTTTCTGTCTCTCCTGTGGAGTCCTTGAGGAGAGCATCACATGACAGCGAGTTGTCCCAGACAGGGCACAGCTCAGCCAGCAACTGGTCAAGAGACACAAGTTCTGAGGAGGTTTGTGTCTCTCCTGTGGCATCATCGATCACACTGCAAGTGCTGAGTGGGACCCAGGGGCCTGCAGCTGGCTCCAGGGTGAGGCTTGATGCATCCTTGAGGATGCACTTGGACCTCATGGGGCTTTCTGCAATATCCAAGGAGGAGAAGATGGCTCTAAACATCTCTTCATGGACTTTGTCTTCCACCTCCTCCAGCTCCTCCCTCTTTTTCCGCAGATGCTGCATCAAAGCCTCCTCATCCTCTGGGCACAGCCGCTTGAGCCGCGCAGTTTCCTCGGCTGGCTGACAAATTCCCTCTGCCTCTTGGCGGGCACTTAACCACTTGGGGGTTCTCAAGGTGGACCTGACGGACCTGTTCTCACGCAGGTATGGGCCCAGGCCTCTCAACAGGTCACTGCAGGTGTTGCCCCCATGCCCTTCCTGCACCTTGACAAGCTCCTCTATCTCAGAGCGCCCCAGGTGCTTCCAAGCCACCTGGGTCCCAGTGCGGATCTGCAGGCCGTGTGCGGGTTGCACCGGTGGCAGGTGATGGCCCTGCCTTGCTGCTGAGCCACACCAGAGCCCTTCTGTTCTCCTTGCCAGGGAAGGCGTTTCCCAGGCCCCACCAGCAGCCAGAGTGCCCCTTGGTGAAGGTGGTACCATCTCTGGCTGGCCTCTGGCCACGGGGCCCACAGCACGTGCTGTGCCTCCGGGAGAAAACCCAGGGGCTGCTCCTGCTGCTGGTGCTGGCAGATGGGGCAGCTTGACCCTCGCAGAGGCTGCTCTTTGCATTTCAGGGCTGAGCTGGCAGGGAGGTACCAGTGGCAGCTGAGGGCCACGGAGAGACAGCAAGTCCGACACGGACAGTCTCTGTGGCCCTGTGGCACTGATGTGAGGCGTGTTGTTCGTCCAGGTGACCTGAGGTGCCGCCTGTGGCTGCCTGTGAGTCACCTGTGGGAAGCAGGAGGAGGCACGGGATGGAGGTGGCTGTGTGGGCACAGTGTCCCCCATGTGCCAGCATGCCCAGGCCTGGCCCCAGGGCAGGTGCTGGCCACAGCAGCCAGGCTGGGCCGGGTTCCCAGCTGGGCTCGCTGCCTCTGGGGCATTGCTGTGCCTGGCCCATCCCAGCACTGTCCCCTCCACAGAGCATGGCCTGGTGCCCGGCCTGGCTGTCTCTGCCCCAGGGCTGTCCCTGTGGAAACTGTGCCTCCATCCCTGTCCCTCACCTGTTGCTGCATGGATCTGAGTGGCTGCCCCTCACGGGGCTGGCCGTGGGCATCCTCCTCCTCCTCCTTCAGCATTGTGGCAGTGCTCTGGTGAACACTGGCCACAATCACCCAGGGGAGCTGCTGCCTCCAGAGAAGCTGCTGCCTCCTCAGAGAGCTGCTCTCCTGGCAGTGGCCACTGCAGGGACTGGCAGCCCCAGGGGTCAGGACATGCACCCGTGTCACAATGGCCTCTGGGCACGATGTCACCGTGGGTCACAAAGGCCTGGTGGACATGGCCACCGTTCCTCCCAGAGACCTCTTGTCCCACCTTTGTTCCTCCCCTAAACATCCCCAAGGAATTCCTTTGCCAAAGTGCCAAAGAGCTTTTCCCATCCAGCCCACCCTGGGTCCCTGCCCTCAGCCCCGACCTCCTGGCGAAAGATCATCAGGAAGGCAAAAGCTCCATTTGAAATTACTCTGATGGCTACTGTGGAAGACTATAAAAAGTGTGTTTTTTTTAAAAAGATTAATAACAAAGTAGGGCCAAGGAAAATGTCCATTCTTTATTGCAGGGATTGGGGGCAGGGTGGGGAGGGAGGGATTCTGGTCAGGAATATGCCAGAGGCATCCTGGTTGTCTGTGCCAGCCACAGTGTGGGCAGCAGGACCGGGCTCTGATTGTCCCTCTCTGCTGGGCACTGGGGAGGCCACACCTCATATCCTGTGCCCAGCTCTGAGTCCCTTTACCCTGTGGCTACATTTAATACAAATTACCAACTCCTTGAATGGTAATTCAGTTATCTCTTGTGTCTTTGTCAAAAAGATGTGGCGAATTGCAGATTAGAGGTAAGGGTACAGTTAATTGATAAGTTTTCTAATTTATGGTTCAGAAATTCTGCAATTATATTACATTTCATGTACTGAGTTCATTGTATGTGGTTTACATGTTGGATGGATATAATTTGGTTTATCTTCTGACAGGATATACAGGATGAATATAAACAGTAAGCAGAATATAGCCAAAACGAACAAAACTACAACATTAAATTCAAAATTCCAGTTGCTCTGTGTGGCCATCCAAAAATAGTTTCCCACCAGCAATGTTCTCAATCTTTCTTCCCTCTTTCCAGGACATGGTGTATCTTCTCTGCCTGACGATGGGTGGTAATGCGGGTTCCTTGTCTGGTGTGCTGTTGTCCATTTCAGCATGGACTCAGACCATTGCAACAGTTTCTTGCCAATGCCAGATTCACTCCAGCAGTGACAGGCAATGAAACTTGACACGGTGTGCAGTTGGACTGTAGCAATTGGTGAGTTGTGAGGGAGCTGAATTGTTAAAGCTGCAGCCCATCATTTTGCTAAAACTACAGATACAGCTTTTAGAGCGATCAGATGTCTCTCAGGTGGTGTTTTCTGTAAACATAGAATCACACAGAGTTCTCATACAGATACATTCATTTCCAACATATGCAAGTACAGTTGCTGGGGTTTCAACACAATATTGACATTTTCTTAAAGGTCAAGGCAAATGTTTTAGTTGCCAATAGTATTATTTTCACAAATAAATCCTTGCTGTTCCTGTCCAGTCAGGCATCAACATCCACAGCTGGCCATGTGCTCCCATTTGGGGCTCACACTTGTATGTTCTAACAGGCAGAGGACAGTTCCATTGGGATTTAATCAGCACTATAACTGGGTATAAGGCATAGAGTATTGTTAAAAGAAAAGCTGTGGCTTTGTGGCTTTACCCTCAATGGGATAATAAGTGTCATTAACAAGATGTCACCAGGAGTGGAAACCCTTTGAAAGAGACTGTCACAATCCCAAACTACCTTTAGTTTATCAGTGGTCAAGGTGCCGTTATCACCTTCCCTTTTAATTGCTATTACAGCAGATTGCAACCACATCTGTGGAAGACATGTGGTGCATGGCGCAGAATTGAACTAAAGCTATATTTATTATGATTTTTGCTAATCAATTGGCATAAATAAAGAAGTGAGGGTCTTCAGTGTGCGGGTCAAGCTGTGTCTATGTGTATTTTGGGTTCTCCTTTGAGAACGATCAGCAGTCCAGGAGGTCATCTACAAAAGTCAACAACAGGGAATTTATTTAACAATAAATGTGCCGTAGACAGATAGAAAGGGATAGGAGACAGGAGAGTGAGAAGGAAAGAGGGGAAAGATGGAGGATGGGGTGGGGAAGGAAAGAGTGGGGGTGCATGGGTGTGGGGAAGATCAGGAGTGGGGTGGGGAAGAGATCAAACAGAGGACAGCACACGACTCTTGGCTCCAGCAGTGTCCCATCCGTCCTTGGTCACCCTGCGCTTCTCTGCGCTGGAGTCCCGGTGGTTCTTGTGGAGGTGGGGAAACAAGGTCATTCATCTGGGGTTATCTTTCTCTGGTCCATATTGCAGGTATCCAGGGAACCGTTTTCCTCTTTGCCATGTGAAGAGAGAATGGGTTTGCCTTCATTTACCTGCAATGCTGAGGCCCAAGGAGCGTTTCTAAGCTCGTAAACCACCCTCCCTGGGGCAGTGTGGGGATTCACCTCCATAATGCCGCTTAGCATGTGCGTTGTGTTGTGCTCGTTCATCCGTGCAGGTGCACGGCGGGGTTTTTCTCGGCTGCGGTGTGAAGCAGGGGCTTTAAAAGAGGCCTCTGGGGAGTGCGGTGACCCGGAGCAGGCAAGCAGGGGCATGGCACGGCTTTGAGGGTGTGGCATGGCAGTTTGTGTAGCAGTTTGCACGCAGTTTGCGCAGGCAGGGTTGCAGGTTTCCAGGTGGCCCCTGTTGGAAAGGTTTGCTGTGTGTTGCTTTCGGTGTTTTTGTTGTTTGGTTTCAGGGTTTCTGTTAGTAATGGTCTTCACACAACCAAAAACGCTAGTTAGTGCAAATCTGTGTAACCAAATTGAACCCTCCAGGAAGGATGTGTCTGTACAGACTCATTCTTGTGTGGACTTTTTGAGCTTAGCAGTGGTTTCAGGGGCATTGCAGAGGAAATCTGCCTGCCGTGTGAACAGGTGAATGATCTCCTCACACTGGTGGCCGAGCTTAGAGAGGAAGTTGAAAGACTAAGGAGTATCAGGGAAAGTGAAAGGGAAAGAGACTGGTGGAGTTCAGCCCTTCCATCCTTACGGGAGGCCCACCAAGGGTCAGAGGACTCCCATGCCTCCCACTGTCAGGCAATAGAAGAATGCTTGGGAGATGAAGGGGACTGGAAATGGGTCCCTGCTTGGGGAAGTATTAATAAAAACTCCTCCCAGCCCCCATCCCTTATTCAGGTGCCACTTCAGAACAGGCATGAGCTCCTGGATGTAGAGAGTCAGGAAGATTTAGAAGAAAATTATCTGCCCAGGGAGCGTCCCAATTCATCTGTGAGACAGATCAGCACCTCTAACACCAAAAAGGAAAGAAGGGTAATCGTGGTGGGTGACTCCCTCCTGAGGGGAACAGAGGGCCCCATATGTCAACCAGTCCCACCCCACAGAGAAGTCTGCTGCCTCCCTGGGGCCCGGGTATGGGATATCACTGACACACTGCCTGGGCTGATTCAGCCCTCTGATTATTGCCCACTGCTGATACCCCAGGCTGGCAGTGATGAGATTGAAAAGAGGAATGTCAGGGCAATTAAAATGGACTTTAGGGCACTGGGTCAGGTGGTTAATAGGACAGGGGCACAGACAGTCTTTTCCTCAGTCCCTTTGGAGTCTGAGAAAAATGGTGAAAGAAATAGGAGAGCTCACATTATCAACGAGTGGCTCAAGGGTTGGTGTCATTGGTAAAATTTGGTATTCTTTAAACATGGGGCAACTTTTACAGCACCTGGCCTGCTTGGACCAGATGGGCTCCATCTTTCTGTGAAGGGCAGAAGAATTTTAGCTCATGAACTGTCAGAACTTGTTGAGAGGGCTTTAAACTAGGTCTGAAGGGGAAGGGGATGCAGCTGGGTTGTCTGGAAGCAGGCTCGTGGGTGGTAAGCCTGAGTTAGGGGTGAAATCAGCAGCCCAGCTGAGGTGCATGTACACCAATGCACACAGCATGGGTAACAAACAAGAAGAGCTGGAGGCCATGGTGCAGCAGCAGAGCTATGATGTCATTGCCATCACAGAAACAGGGTGGGACGACTCACATGGCTGGAGCGCTGCACTGGATGGCTGCAAGCTCTTCAGGAGAGACAGGAAAGGGAGAAAAGGTGGAGGGGTGGCCCTTTACATTAGGGAGGGTTTTGATGCTACGGATGTTGAAACTTATGATGATGAGTCGAATGTCTATGGGTGAGACTTAGGGGGAAGGCCAACAAGGCTGACATCCTACTGGGAGTCTGTTATCGTCCACCCAACCGGGAAGAAGTGCTGGACAGGTTATTTTTCAAGCAGCTAGAGAATGTTTCTAGATCATCAGCCCTTGCTCTTTTAGGTGACTTCAACCTGCTGGACATCTCCTGGGAACTCAATACAGCTGAAAAGAGGCAGTCTAGGAAATTTTTAGAGTTTGTGGAGGACAATTTTTTGTCGCAGCTGGTGAGTGAGCCCACCAGGAGAGGGACTATGTTAGATCTGTTGTTTGTCAATAGAGATGGGCTGGTGGGAGATGTGGTGGTTAGAGGCCACTTGGGGCACAGTGATCATGAAATTATAGAATTCTCAATATTTGGTGAAGTCAGGAGGAACACTAATGAGACTTTTACATTGGACTTCGGAGGGCAGACTTTGGCCTACTTAGGAGACGCATTCAGAGAGTTTTTTGGGAAGCAGCCCTTAAAAACAAAGGAGTTTAGCAAAGGTGGGCGAGTTTCAAAACAGAGATCCTGAGGGCACAGGAACACACTGTCCCTGTGTGCCAAAAGACGTGTAGACGAGGCAAGCATCTAGCCTGGTTGGGCAAGGAGGATTTGAAGGAACGTAGGAATAAAAAGAGGATGTATCATCTTTGGAAGGAGGGTCAGGTCTCTCAGGAGGTATTTAAGGGGCTTGCTAGGGTATATAGGAAAAAAAATTAGGAAGACAAAGCTCAGTTTGAACTTAAAATGGCAGCTTCTTTAAAGGATAATAAAAGAAGATTTTACAAATATATCAATGGTAAAAAGCTGGGTAAGACCAATCTTTGTTCTTTATTAGATGTGGAAGGGAATTTAATAACTGCAGATGAGGAGAAGGCAGAGGTGCTTAATGGCATCTTTGCCTCAGGTTTTAGTGAGAAGACGATTTGCCTTCAGGACAACTCTCCTCCTGGGCTGGTAGATGGTGTCAGGGAGCAAAATGGTGCACCCATTATCAGAGAGGAGGCAGTCAGAGACCTGCTGAGCTGCTTGGATGTTCATAAATCCATGGGACCAGATGGGATCCACTCAGGGTGATGAGGGAGCTGGCAGATGAGCTTGTGAAGCCGCTGTCCATCATTTACCAGCAGTCCTGGCTCACTGGTGAGGTTCCAGATGACTGGAAGCAGCCCAATGTGACACCCATTCAGAAAAAGGGTGGGAAGGAGGATCCTGGTAACTACAGGCCAGTCAGCCTGACCTCAGTACCCGGTAAGGTCATGGAACAGTTCACACTGAGTGCCATCACACAGCACTTCCAGGATGGCCAGGGTGTCAGACCCAGCCAGCAGGGGTTTAGGAGGGCTAGGTCATGTTTGATCAACCTGGTCTCCTTCTATGACCAGGTGACCCTCCTGGGGGATGCAGGAAAGGCTGTGGATGTGTCTATTTGGACTCCAGCAAGGCCTTTGACACTGTCTCCCACAGCACACTCCTGGAAAAGCTGCAGCCCACGGCTGGGCCAGGAGCACTCTGTGCTGGGTTCAGAACTGGCTGGATGGCCGGGCCCAGAGAGTGGTGGTGAGCTGTGCTGCATCCAGCTGGGGACAGTCACCAGTGCTGTCCCTCAGGGCTCTGTGCTGGGCCAGCTCTGTTCAATATTTTTATTGACCACATGGATGAGGGGATTGAGGCTTTCATTAGTAAATCTGCAGATGACACTGAGCTGGGAGCGTGTCTCCATCTGTTGGAAGGTAGGAGGGCTCTGCAGGGACACCTGGAACAGCTGGATAGATGGCAGAGTTCAATAAGTTTAAATTTAATAAATCCATGTGCCAAGTCCTGCATTTTGGCCACAATAACCCCCTGCACAGCTCTAGACTGGGGACGGTGTGGCTGGACAGTGCCCAGGCAGAAAGGGACCTGGGGCACTGGTTGACAGCAGGCTGGACATGAGCCAGCAGTGTGCCCAGGTGGCCAAGAAGGCCAATGGCTCCTGGCCTGGATCAGGAATGGTGTGGCCAGCAGGAGCAGGGAGGTCATTCTTCCCCTGTACTTGGCACTGGTGTGCTTGGCATTCCTCCCCTGTACTGGCAATGTACCTCAAGTGCTGCTTCCAGTTCTGGGCTCCCCAGTTTAGGAGGGACATGGAGGGGTTGGAGTATGTCCAGAGAAGGACAACAAGTCAGGTGAGGGGCTTGGAACTCAAGTCCTCTGAGGAACAATTGAGGGAGCTGGGGTTGTTTAGATTGGAGAAGACTCAGAGGTGACCTTATCACTCAACAGCTTCCTGAAAGGTGGTTGCAGTAAGGTGGGGGTTGGTCTCTTTCTCCTCACAGCAACTGACAGAACCAGAGGACAGTGTCTTAAGCTGTACCAAGGGAAATTTAGGTTGGATATTAAGAATAAAGATTTAATGGAAAGGGTGATAAATTCCTGGAATTGTCAGTCCAGGGAGGTGGTGGAGTCACCATCCTGGGATGTGTTTGAAAAAAGACTGGATGTGGCACTCAGTGCCATGGTTTAGCTGAGGTGGTGTTAGGGCATGGGTTGGACTTGATGACCTTAAAGGTCTCTTCCAACCCAACAATTCTGTGATTCTGTGATTGTGTGACATCACAGACCAGGTTGTGACATCATACAGTTGGCTGTGACATCACTGGTTTATTATGTGACATGACATAGCAGGATGTGACATCACAGGATGCCTGTATGACATCACAGAGCAGAGCAAGCTGTGAGGTCAAAGAGTGTGCTGTGACATTATAGGGTGGCTGTGTTCCATCATTGAAGGTGTTGTGACATCACAGGGTGGGTCTGTGAGCCCACAGAGGTGCTGTGTGACATGTTAAGTGAGTTCTGCCATCACAGAGCAGGCTGTGACATCACAGAGCAGGCTGTGACATCACAGAGGAGGTTGTGATGTCACAAAGTCAGCTGTGACATTACAGGCTGGCTGTGTGACATCACAGAACGGGCTGTGAGGCCACAGAGAAGACTCTGCCATCATAGAAAAGGGCTCTGTGACATCTCTTCGCCATCCACCACTGACAGCTTTGCAAATCAGGAATTGTTTGAGCTGTTTTGCCCCCACTGCAGGACAATCATCCTGATAGAAGAACTTAATTGTGTTTATTTCTATCACAGAACCACGGTTGTCTAAAATCAGTTCTAGTATGGGAATCACTTCTGGATGCTGGACTAATCAGATGCTGCTGGGACATTACACATAGCTCAGGGAAGAGTGTGATTGTTATTAAATTGTGTCCTGTTCAACCATGGTCTGTTGGCCATGAAGAGAAACTTTCTGTGCCTCTGACTCTCACCAGTTTCCGACCCCCAAAGGACACAAACCTTATGAGTTGTGGTTCCCACTCCAGTGGTGGCGCTTGGACCTCCCTCCATCCCCAGAGCAGAGCTCCCTTGTCCCAGAAAGTCCCTGGCAATGCAGGGATGAAGGAAACAGGACAGGCTGGGGGATCAGGGGCAGGGCCAGGGATTTGGGGTGGTTGTGAGCCCAGGGCAGGACCCGGCCCTTGGCCTTGGTGAACCTCATCCAATTGTCCTGGGCCCATGGCTCCAGCCTGTCCAGATCCCTCTGCAGAGCTTCCTGCCCTCCAGCACAGCCACACTCCCACCCAGCTTGGGCTCACCTGGGAACTGACTGAGGGTGCCCTCGATGGCCTCGTCCAGATCAGCAATCAAGAGATTTCACTGACCTGGCCCAAATCCTGAGCCCTGGGGACACCCCTGGGTGTGACTCCATTCCTCAGCTGCTCTGAGTGCCAGGGGTTGGATGAGAGAAATGGTGGGGAGGGGTTGGGGACAAAGTGTTATTGATTGTCAGCCATGAAGGGTCTTGATTTTCACATCTATTCAGACTGCATTAGGAGGTGCTGGGGGTCAATATCAATCCGACATTGCTGATATCAATCTATAAACAGTATAAACTGGAAAAGAAAAGAGGACAAAAGAGTTCTCTCTGCATAGTTTTCAAAACAGTATATTCACTTTAAATACACTACTGAAATCTGTCCAATTAACCACAGAAGAATTGAAAACGTCAATTATTCCCATGGGCTGTTCTTGTTTGGAAGTTTTAAACAAATCTTTATGAGCCTTTTTCACTGAGTTCCTGAACTGAAGAGCTCAAGAAAGAAGAGGCCTGTGGAGTAGTAAAATTCATTAGCAACCTCCAAGTGGCTGAGGATCCATCCCCATCAGAGCAGCAATGACCAGCAATGGGCACAGCTTTGTGGCTGCCCCAGCTCTGGGATGGGCCCTGGGCCTGGAGCAGGAGCAGCTCTGGAGGGCCCCAAGGCCGGGCTCTTGTGCTGGCCTGGGCAGATGGGATGGCAGCAGGGGCTGCAGAGCTCTCAGCACCTCAGCCCGAGGGGAGCAGGGCATGCAGGGAGCCTCCTTTGGCCTTGGCCAAGCCCCTTCCCCCATGGCTGGGGCTGAGTCCTGGCTGAGCTGCAGCTGCTGCTGTGCCCTGGCCAGGGGCTGAGGCCGTGGGGCCAGTGGCCAGAGCAGCCTGGGCTGAGCAGAGCTGTGGGGCCAGAGCCGGCTGGGCTGTGCTGGGGAGAGGCCCTTGGTGCTGCACAGAGCTCAGGGCAGCTGGCAGAGCTTGCAGGGAGCTGGGCTGGGCTCAGAGAGCCTGGCACAGAAACCATCAGTGTCCATCCCAGCCTGGCTGAGCGTGCAGGGCAGGACTCAGCCCAGGCCTTGTGGGGCAGGGCCAGCGCCTGTGCAAGGCATGGAAAACAGGCAAGTGCGCGAGAGAGGAGGCTGCTCTGTGCCCTTGGGGGCATGGACACAGCAGGAACACTCAGGAGCCCAAAGAGCCTCCATGGCTGTGCTGGAGACCAAGGCTGGAGCAGGGAAATGCAGGGCTGCTGCGCCATGGGGAGGGCATTGAATTCCAGCACACACCTCAGCTCTCTGACGGTCCCGGCACCATGCTGGGCCCTGTTTCAGGCTGGAGCAGAGCAGATGTTGATGGCACAGGAGCCCTGCAGGGCTGGCAGGGACCTGCAGCTTGCAAGGTGCTCTGCTCTCCCTCAGCTCCTCTCTGAGAGATCCAATCCCAGCTCGGCAGCTCAGGGCACAAGTGGCACTGCCTGTTCGAGGGCGCACAGCTGATGTCTTCCTCGAAGGGGGTATAGGTTTTAATACTTGTACATTTGATATTATACAAGGACATTTTATTATCTGGGTCACTTGAGAACTTTAAAGAAACACCAATGTTTTCCCTCTAGGAACAGGAATGTCCTGGATGTGTACTGATGGCAGAATGAGGAGAAATATCTATCTACCCATCTACTTGAGTCACCTATATTCTCCTATTATATCACCTCCCTCTTCCTTCAGGTGTTTCCAGCTCTCCTGTTGAAATGGCCTTGTCTAGTGACATCTCTTCACTAGACCAGCTGCATCTATGTACTTTCTGCTGCTCCCAAATTTCCTCATCTCGGTGCTCTCTGGTAATTCAAGGGGCTCTCAACTGGCTGGCTTCCTGCTTTGAGGTTCAGGGAGTTGCCAAATCTTTCTGAAGTTCCAATAAATATCACATTAGTCAACACCTTACTTACATTTATATCTATCACAAAACTACCTTTTTTTTGTGTCTCTGTCTAAAACTGTTCCTGTACGGATATCCCTTGGGGAGGGGGACATGTCAGATGCTGCTGGGACATCACAGAGAGTTGAGGGAAGAGCTGTGATGGTTATTAAACTGTTCAAATGTTCAACTTGTGTTTGTTGGCTGGAAACCTTTCTGTGCCTCTGAGTGTCACCATCCCTGAGCCCAAAGGACACAAACCTGATGAGTTGTGGTTCCCACTACAGGGGCACTTGGACCTTGGCTCTGCACAGGAGAGCTCTTCATCCACTTTCCCTCTTTTCCTCTCTCTGGGCATGGAGGGAGCTTCTGACTTCAGCCTGTGACTCGTGTGTGCAAAGAGCAAATCTGGGCAGAATCGGGGCAGGGAGGGTTAGGCGGGACCTTGGGATCTGTGCTGGGCACAGAAGGTGTTTTCCATTGTTCTGAGACTGTCTGCTGTGCAAAGTGGAGTTAATATTCAGCAGAGGAATGACTTCTGCATTTGATGGAGCTGTGCCTTCCCTTGGGTTTGTTGGCTGACAAGAAATGAACATCCCTCTGTGTCTCGGGCAGCTCTTCCTCCAAGGAAAGCAGGGGGGAGTTGGAGCCAAGGAGCTGAAACCTGCAGGTGAAGCCTGGGCTGAGGGAGCTTAGATTTGCACAAGGCTGCTCTGAGTGCCAGGGCTTGGATGGGGGAAATGGTGGGGTGGGGGTAGGGACAGAGTCTGATTGATTGTCAGCCATGAAGGGTCTTGATTTTCATATCTATTCCAACTGCATGAGGAGGTACTCGGATTCAGTGTCAATTGGAGAGTGCACATATCAATGTATTACCAGGGAAAAAAAAAACTAAACAGGACCAAAAAAAATTTTCTCACTGTCTTTTAAAATGTAGTGTATTCACTTTGAAGAGGCTTCTGTAATTGGGCAAATTAACCACAAATTATTTGAACACTTACATTATTCCCAGAGGTTTGGCTTGTTAAGATGTTCTGAACGTTAATGAGCTCTGGGACAATGAATTCCTGAACTGAAGAGCTGAAGGCTGAGCAAGCCTCTGGAGCAGTAAAATTCAGCAGCAGCCTCCAAGTTGCTGAGGATGTCAGCAGCCCCCACTGAGACCATCCCTGCCCAGAGACCGTGGGGGAATGGGCAGACAAGGAGAGCGTCCATGGGGCTGGGGCAGCAGAACTCAGAGGCACCAGCGGCTCCAGCTGGGAAATGGAGTGTGGAATGTGGCTGTGAAAGCCCTGCCTGGGCTGTGCCAAGCAGGACACACAAGCCCTGACCCCCATCCCCCAAACAACTCTCTCAAGGAGACATTTAGGAGGAATTGCAATTGTTTGTGTCCTCTGGGTTGGATGCACTGGAGAAATACCAACAAGAGATTCTCAGGAGCTCAAAACAACAAAACAGCCTTTACTGGGAACTTTAGAAGATCAGAGAAACTTTGGCAAAAGGTCTTATACAACATTTAATCAACAAAAACACTTCTCAAAGCATTAACTTGGCCCATTCAACTTCACAAGCTCCAATCCTGTTCAATTTTAAGTTAATCAAAATTCGCAAGAAGACACAGAAATAGAGAAAAATAATATTTAGAGAAGCACACACAGAGCTACCAACTCCTGGATTCCAGTGGTTCTCAAAAAAATAGAAATTCCAAGAGGAGGTAGGGTCAAGATGTGTGCTTGCCTTGTGCTCAGCCATAAATACCCCTTGGTGTTCCTGGGCCCTTCCCCCAGGTGGGACTTGGGGTCATTTGGTCACTCAGGAGCTGGGCTGGGGGCTCCAGAGGTGGCTGTGGAGCATTGCCTGTGCTGTGCCAGGGACTGGCAGACACTGCTGGGCTGGGATAGAGGCTCTGGGGGGATTGGCGTTCCAGGGCAGGGCAGGGCTGGGGTTCCAGGGCAGGGCAAGGCTGGACCTGCCCCTTCCTCCCCACTCATGAAATGTTTCCAGCCAACAATCTCCTCCAGTCTGTCACAACAGGCAGTGTTGGAGGTGGAATCCCAATTCTGGCCATGGGCACCTGGACGAGAAGGACAGTACTTTTCCATAGCAATGAAAGCCTCAGGTCTCAGCTCATTTCTGGTTTGATTGCCTGGATTTTGTTTGGTTTTGTTGTTGCTTTGTTTCATTTTCTGTACCTGAAGTGTCCAGTCAGGAGCAGAGTGACTCTTGCCAAGGAACTTTGTGGTGCTGTCGCTTAATATTAAATCTGGTTTTTGCTGATCCCTTGCTGGGGATTTTTTCAGCGCTCTCAAGCCCTCGTTGGTAACAGGGTGAAGGAGCCCTGGCCCAGGCTCTGGCCCTGGGGGACACGGGGATGCTGCCAGGGGGTCCCTGTCCCCCCGTCCCACCCCCCATAGCCCTGGCCCCCGTCCCCGTGTCAGGCTCTGGGGTCGATCTCGTGGAACATCCTCTGGGGGAGGCTGCGTCGCTGGGGGCAGGGGGACCCGGGGGGACAGGGGACCCCGCTGTGCACGAGCAGCGTTGGACTTCTCTGGGGGAACTGTGAGGGGGGGCTGGGGTGGAGTGACCTCCCCAGTGACCTCACACAGCCCCTGTGATGTCACACAGCCCCTGTGATGTCACACAGCCCACTCTGAGATGTAACAGGCCACCTGTGATTTCATACAGGTGCCCTTTGATGTCACAGCCTGCTCTTTGAGGTCCCAGTCTGCTCTGTGATGTCACAAAATCTGCCCTGTGATGTCACAGCCCAGCCTGTGATGTCACAGACACCCTGTGATGTCACAGCCAGCTCAGTGATGTCACAGCTACCTCTGTGATGTTATGCAGCCTCGCTGTGATGTCACAGTCAGCTCTGTGATGTCACAGAGCCCTTTTCTATGATGGCAGAGTCTTCTCTGTGGCCACACAGCCTGTTCTGTGATGTCACACAGACAGCCTGTAATGTCACAGCTGACTTTGTGATATCACAACCTCCTCTGTGATGTCACAGCCTGCTATGTGATGTCACAGCCTGCTCTGTGGTGGCAGAACTCACTTAACATGTCACACAGCACCTCTGTGGGCTCACAGACCCACCCTGTGATGTCACAACACCTTCAGTGATGGAACACAGCCACCCTATAATGTCACAGCACACTCTTTTGACCTCACAGCTTGCTCTGCTCTGTGATGTCATACAGGCATGCTCTGATGTCACAGCCTGCTCTGTGATGTCACATAATAAACCAGTGATGTCACAGCCAACTATATGATGTCACAACCTGGTCTGTGATGTCACACAATCACAAAATCACAGAATTGCTGGGTTGGAAGAGACCTTCAAGATCATCGAGACCAACCCATGCCCTAACACCACCTCAGCTAAACCATGGCACTGAGTTCCACATCCAGTCTTTTTTTAAACGCATCCCATGGTGGTGACTCCACCACCTCCCTGGACAGACAATTCCAGTAATTTATCACCCTTTCCATAAAAAATCTTTTTCCTAATATAAAACCTAAATTTCCCTTGGTGCAGCCTAAGACGCTGTCCTCTGGTCCTGTCAGTTGCTGTGAGGAGAGAGACCGACCCCCACCTGACTGCAACCACCTTTCAGGGAGGTGTAGAGTGATTATAATGTCACCCCGAGTCTTCTCCTATCTAAACAATCCCAGCTTCCTCAGTCATTCCTCACAGGACTTGTGTTCCAGACCCCTCACCCACCTTGTTGCCCTCCTCTGTACACGCTCCAGCCCCTCCATGTCCTTCCTAAATTGGAGGGCCCAGAACTGGAAGCAGCACTTGAGGAATGGTGCCAGTACAGGGGAAGAATGCCAAGTACACCAGTGCCAAGTACAGGGGAAGAATGACCTCCCTGCTCCTGCTGGCCACACCATTCCTGATCCAGGCCAGGAGCCATTGGCCTTCTTGGCCACCTGGGCACACTGCTGGCTCATGTCCAGCCTGCTGTCGACCAGTGCCCCCAGGTCCCTTTCTGCCTGGGCACTGTCCAGCCACGCCGTCCCCAGCCTAGAGCAGTGCAGGGGGTTTTTGTGGCCAAAATGCAGGATTTCGAAAGTGAATTTATTAAATTCCTTCCCGTTGGAATCTGCCCATCCATCCAACTGTTCAGGTCTCCCTGCAGAGTCCTCCTGCATTCCAACAGATGGTAGGAGTAGGAAACTAAGCTTCCAGATTAGTGTCATCTGCAGATTTACTAATGAAGGACTCAATCCCCTCATCCATGTGGTCAATAAAACATTGAACCGAGCTGGCCCAGCACAGAGCCCTGAGGGACAGCACTGGTGACTGTCCCCAGCTGGATGCAGCACCGCTCACCACCACTCTCTGGGCCCGGCCATCCAGCCAGTTCTGAACCCAGCACAGAGTGCTCCTGGCCCAGCCGTGGGCTGCAGCTTTTCCAGGAGTGTGCTGTGGGAGACAGTACCAAAGGCCTTGCTGGAGTCCAAATAGACACATCCACAGCCTTTCCTGCATCCACCAGGAGGGTCAGCTGATCATAGAAGGACACCAGGTTGGTCAAACAGGACCTAGCCCTCCTAAACCCCTGCTGGCTGGGTCTGACACCCTGGCCATCCTGGAAGTGCTGTGTGATGGCACTCAGTGTGAACTGTTCCATGACCTTACCGGGTACTGAGGTCAGGATGACTGGGCTGGAATTACCAGGATCATCCTTCCCACCCTTGCTGTGAATGGGTGTCACATTGGGCAGCTTCCAGTCATCTGGGACCTCACCAGTGAGCCAGGACTGCTGGTAAATGATGGAGAGCGGCTCTGCAAGCTCATCTGCCAGCTCCCTCATCATCCTGGGCTGGATCCTATCAGGTCCCATGGATTTATGAACATCCAAGCAGCTCAGCAGGTCTCTGACTGCCTCCTCCTGGATAACAGTGGTCCACTCTGCTCCCTGACACCATCTACCAGCCCAGGAGGAGAGTTGTCCTGAAGGCAAATCGTCTTCTCACTAAAACCAGAGGCAAAAATGGCATTAAGCACCTCTGCCTTCTCCTCATCTGCAGGTATTAAATTCCCTTCCACATCTAATAAGGAACAATGGTTGGTTTTACCCTTCCTTCTACCATTGATATATTTATATATTTTTTATCATCCTTTAAAGAAGCTGCCATTTTAAGTTCAAACTGAGCTTTGCCTTCCCTAATTTCTTCCCTTCATGCCCCAGCAAGGCCCTTAAATACTTCCTGAGAGACCTGACCCTCCTTCCAAAGATGATACATCCTCTTTTTATTCCTTTCTTCCTCCAAAACCTCCTTGCCCATCCAGGCTGGGCTTTTGCCTCGTCAGCTCATCTTTTGGCACACAGGAACAGTCTGTTCCTATGCCCTCAAGATCTCTATTTTGAAGCATGTCCACCTTTCCTGAACTCCTTTGTTTTTAAGGGCTGCTTCCCAAGGAAACCTCTGAATAAGTCTCCTAAGTAGGCCTAAGTCTGCCCTCTGACGTCCAGTGTAAAAGTCTTATTAGTGTTCCTCCTGACTTCCCCAAATATTGAGAATTCTATAATTTCATGATCACTGTGCCCCAAGTAGCTTCCAACCACCACATCTCCCACCAGCCCATCTCTATTTACAAACAACAGATCTAACATAGTCCCTCTCCTGGTGGGCTCACTCACCAGCTGCGACAAAAAATTGTCCTCTACAAACCCTAAATATTTCCTAGACTGCCTCTTTTTTGCTGTATTTAAGTTCCCAGCAAATGACCAGCAGATTGAAGTCACCTACAAGAACAAGGGACTGATGATCCAGAAACATTCTCTAGCTGCTTATAGAATGAGTTGTCACACTCTTCTTCCTGGTTGGGTGGATGATAATAGACTCCCAGTAGGATGTCAGCCTTGTTGGCCTTCCCCCTAAGTCTCACCCATAGACATTCGACTTCATCATCATTCGTTTCAACATCCATAGCATCAAAAGACCCCCTAATATAAAGGGGCCTCCCCTCCACTTCTTCTCCCTTTCCTGTCTCTCCTGAAGAGCTTGCAGCCATCCAGTGCAGCGCTCCAGCCATGTGAGTCGTCCCACCCTGTTTCTGTGATGGCAATTACATCATAGCTCTGCTGCTGCACCATGGCCTCCAGCTCTTCTTGTTTGTTACCCATGCTGTGTGCATTGGTGTACATGCACCTCAGCTGGGCTGCTGATTTCACCCCTCACTCAGGCTTACCACCCACGAGCCTGCTTCCAGAAAAACCAGCTACATCTCCCTTCCCCTTCAGACCTAGTTTAAAGCCCTCTCAACAAGTTCTGACAGTTCATGAGTTAAAATTCATCTGCCCTTCACATAAAGATGGACCCCATCTGGTCCAAGCAGGCCAGGTGCTGTAAAAGTTGCCACATGATTAAAAAATCTGAAATTTTGTCGATGACACCAACCCTGAAGCAACTCATTGGTAATGTGAGCTCTCTTATTGCTTTCACCGTTTTTCTCAGACTCCAAAGGGACTGAGGAAAAGACTGTCTGTGCCCCTGTCCTATTAACCACCTGACCCAATGCCCTAAAGTCCCTTTTAATTGCCCTGACACTCCTCTTTTCAATCTCATCACGGCCAGCCTGGGGTATCAGCAGTGGGCAATAATCAGAGGGCTGAATCAGCCCAGGCAGTGTGTCAGTGATATCCCGTACCTGGGCCCCAGGGAGGCAGCAGACCTCCCTGTGGGGTGGCTCTGGTCGACATATGGGGCCCTCTGTTCCGCTCAGGAGGGAGTGACCCACCACGATTACCCTTCTTTCCTTTTTGATGTTAGAGGTGCTGATCTGTCTCACAGATGAATCATGATTGGGAGGCTCACTGGGCAGATAATTTTCTTCTAAACCATCTGGCTGACTCTCCAGATCCAGGGGATCATACCGAATCTGAAGTGGCACCTGGCTTGGGAGAGGCGGTTGGGAGGGATTTTTATTATTACCTCCTCCAGTAGGTACCCACTCCCACTCCCCTTCATCAGCCAGGTGTCCTTCTATAGCCTGACAGTGGGAGGTGTGGGAGACAGCGGGAACCAAGGAGAGCATTGCTGCACTGCCAGACCTCATGGAACCAAGGATCCACTGTGACACTGCAGGGCCCTGGGGCACCACGGTGCCATTGTGACACTGCAGGGCCCAAGGATCCAAGGAACTTTGTGACACCAGAGGGACACTGTGACACTGGGAGGCCTCATGGAATCATGGAGACCATTGGGACACTCTGGGGCCTCATGGAACCATGGTAACACAAAGGTGGCTGGGAGTGTGGATATACTGGAGGCCAGGACTCTGCAGAGGGACCTGGACAGGCTGGATCCAGGGCCCAAATCCAACAAGGTGAGGTTTAACAAATCCAAGTGCTGGGTCCTGCACTCTGGCCACAACAACCCCTGCAGCACTACAGGCTGGGGACAGAGTGGCTGGACAGCAGCCAGGCAGAAAGGGACTTGCAGGGACAGATGGACAGCAGGCTGGACATGAGCCAGCAGTGTGCCCAGGTGGCCAAGAAGGCCAATGGCTCCTGGCCTGGATCAGGAATGGTGTGGCCAGCAGGAGCAGGGCAGTGAAGGATATTGTGCAGCTGGAGCTTGTCCAGAGAAGGGCAACAAGGCTGGTGAGGGGTCTGGAGCACAAGTCCTGTGAGGAGCAGCTGAGGGAGCAGGGGTTGTTTATCCTGAGGAAGAGGAGGCTCAGGGGAGACAAGGCGGTGTCACGGCACAGGTTGGACTTGATGATCTCCATGGTCTTTTCCAGCCTTGCTGATTCTGGGATTCTGTGAAACCACCCTGGGAGCAGTTGCAGGAGGAGCCCTGGGCCTCCTCTTCAGAAGCTCCAGCAGCCCAGGTCCCTCAGCTTCTCCTCACAGCCCCACAGCCCATCCTGTCAGTCCTGCAGAGCCTCTGCAGCCCCTCCTCACTGCCCAGAACAGGCAGCCCCACAGCCAGACACAGCAGCCCAGATGTGCCCCCCTGGCCTGGGCTGCCTCTGGCAAGGGAGCAGCACGAGGCACTGCAGGAGCCTGCAGACAATTCCTGCAGCACTTGTGGGATGATCCTGCTCCCCAAGGGCCGTTCCCATGGTGCCCAGTCAGGAACTGGAATGGGGAGTGGGGCCAGACAGGAAAGGGCAAACAGGGAGGGGCTGTGTGCAGGGGAGGGAAGAGGGGTGAGGAAGAGAAATAAATTTGTAGGAGGAAGAGTAAAGAAAGCAGAGGTGAAGCCAAGGAAATGCTCAGGGCAGTTTGGGGGTGGCTGCCAGGCAGCCCTGGCTCTGAGCAGCAGCGTCTGCAGTGGGACAGGAAGCTCCCAGCTGATGGGAACAAACTTTCTGGCTGACTGCAGGGGCCAGGACAAAGCTGAGTGGATTCCCTGGCGTCCCCCAGCCCTTCCTGGCCCCAGGGGCTGCTGGCATTTGTGCTCCCTCAGATTTATGTCCCCACAGCAGCAGCATGGGGGTGCTCCCGCCTGCTGTGTGCAGTGCAAACAGGGGCTCTTGACGTTTGTTTTTGGACAACATTAATATGTAAAACAAAGAAAAAGAACCTCCAAAAGGAAAACAGCAAGAAGTGTCAAAGACAACATTTATTAGAAGTGTTTTGCAGAAATTGGCCAGCAGTTTAATGTTCCCGAAACCATCCAGTCATCAGTGTCCACACTGCAGCCTTGAGCTCCTGGTTCCTCAGGCTGTAGATGAGGTGGTTCAGGGTGGGAGGCACCACCGAGTACAGAACTGACAGGGTCAGATCCAGGGATGGGGAGGACATGGAGGGGGGCTTCATGTAGGCAAGAGTGCCAGTGCTGAGGAACAGGGAGACCACGGCCAGGTGAGGGATGCAGGTGGAAAAGGCTTTGTGCCGTCCCTGCTCAGAGGGGATCCTCAGCACGGCCCTGAAGATCTGCACATAGGAGAAAACCATGAACACAAAACAGCCTAAATATAGAAGAGCACTTAGTACAATAAGCCCAGCTTCCCTGAGTTTGCAGTGTGATCTTGAGGATCTGTGGGATTTCACAGAAGAACTGGCCCAGGGCATTGCCATGGCATAGGGGCAGGGAAAATGTATTGGTTGTGAGCAGCAGAGCATTGAGAAAGCATTGAGCACTGGCCCAGGCAGCTGCTGCCATGTGGGCACAAGCTCTGCTGCCCAGGAGGGTCCCGTAGTGCAGGGGTTTGCAGATGGACACGTAGCGGTCGTAGCACATGATGGTCAGGAGGGAAAGCTCCGTTCCAAGGAAGAAGAAAAGCAGAAAAACCTGTGCAGCACATCCCTTGTAGGAGATAGTGCTGGTGTCCCAGAGGGAATTGTGCATGGCTTTGGGGACAGTGGTGCAGATGGAGCCCAGGTCGCTGAGGGCCAGGTTGAGCAGGAAGAAGAACATGGGCGTGTGCAGGTGGTGGCTGCAGGCTAAGGCACTGATGATGAGGCCGTTGCCCAGGAGGGCAGCCAGGGAGATGCCCAGGAAGAGGCAGAAGTGCAGAAGCTGCAGCTGCCACGTGCCTGCCAGTGCCAGCAGGAGGAAGTGGCTGATGGAGCTGCTGTTGGACGTTTCTTCACTCTGGGAATCATGGACTATTGAAAGAAGATATTGACAAGACGGGAAAGATTTCAGTGTGTCATTCCTATGTTTTTTTATTAGGAATCCCCCCAAAAATACTTCTTGTTGGCTGAACTTTGCTCAGCCTTTTTTCGCTGAGGTCAGGTTTGTGCTGCTGCCTCATCTTCGACCCTGCTCTCAGCCTGAACACTGGGGATCCCATAGGGAAAACAGGGCTCCCTGTGCCCCAGTGCAGTCAGACCTGCGGGTCCCACACAGGAGTCCTTTGCTCATTTCAGCTTCCTCTGTTTCAGGGTGATCAAACTTCCAACGTGATTGAACAATAAAGTGGCCTTTTTGAAGACTTCAGTTTCATTGTCAGCATCTCTAAATTCTTCTACCTTTCCCTGTGCAGCTGGAAATGGAGGAATACTAAGGGTTGGTCTGGCTCTCTGCTTTTTTTGTCAGTGCTACCCAGAGTGCTTTTGTCACAGGAAACTCAGACTTTTTGTCACAGGCATCATGATTAGCAGATCTTGAAATGCTCTCAAGTCCCTGAGCACTAAGTCACAGAGAATTAAAGCCACACAGGCCACATTTGCAGTGCTCAAACACAGCCCTGTTGCTGCTGCTGCTGAAATAGAATCAACTGACAGAGGCCATCACAGAAATTGCCTCTGGAGTGTCAAATCAAATGAAAAAATCCACCAGGAGAAAGAGAAGCCAGAACTTCTCGACACACTTCATTGTTTCTTCTGAGCAGCAGCAGAAAATGGAGATGGCCAGAGATATTTCCAGCTGCTGCTGATCCCAGTGGAGCCCAGCCTGCTGCCCTGTCCCAGCTTTCCCACCCTCCAGCAGACGCCCTGGTTCCCTGCAGGTGCCGTGGGATGGCACTCAGGAGGATCTGCTCCAAGGCCTTCCCCTGGAGCACGCTCAGGCTGCCAGGCCTATGGATCCTGGATCATCCTTCCCACCGAGCCTTCCTGTGCACGGCTGCTCCATTTCACCTTTGCGCTCAGCTCGGACTTCTCCACCTCACCAGGAGTGCTGGGAAAGGATGGAGAGCAGCCTGGCAAGCTCTTTCTGCAGCTCCCTCTTTACCCTCGGGGAGGGAGAACATTCCACAGGAAAGCAACTGGTGCCACAAGGAGCGGGTGGCCTCAGGCACCTTTGGGGATGGAACAAGGCCTTGGTTTGACATGAGTAAGCACAAGCAATTCACATGAGTAAACAAGTAATTAGCACAGACATACCTAAGTACTTAGCACCAGTTAGCATAACAAAAACCTGGCAGGCCTAACTTGACATGAGAGTGACCTGACAAAAAGCTTTAGACACAGTCTACCAGAAGAACTAAGGGCAAGTGTGGAATCAGCCCTGTGCAGGGAAGCCCTGAGGAAGACTTTGTGCTGCTTTGGGGCATCGAGACCGCTCCTGGCCAGGGCCTGGACATCAGCTTCAAGTATGGGAATCTGACACAATGCATTTCTAACCCGCTGCCTATGGAATCACCTCAGCAGTGTAAAGATGGATGGTGATTTTGATACAACTCCTACATCAACCCACTGAAATTTATATGTGGCAGAGAAACACTTTAGTGGGGTGCAGACCCCTGCCCTCCTGCCAGGTCAATAAAAGGGCTTTTGGCTGACAATGCATTTGTCTGCCGATTTGTTTGAATGAGGCAGACCCCTCAGGACTTCTGTATCCTGAGGGAACACCGTTGGCCTTGGCCTGTAGGCACCTGCACAAGCTTAAAATCAGTTGCCTCAGCTTCCAGGACCTCTCTTGGCCAACATCCTGACGTGGATGCAGGATTGCTGTGAGGCACTGCTGGGACCCAGCGGGACAGGACCGGCTGTCTCGTGTCCATGTAGCACACCTTACACAGCCAGGGCCATGGCTCGACGACGTGAGAGGATTCCACTGCCTCAGTGGTTCGGGCTTGACCCCTGGGAGTTTGCGAATCCAGTAAATCACTGGATAGATAAGTAGGATGAACGGGTTTATTTAGAGGGGCTTTACTGGACCTCAGCTGGTGTGGAAGGGGCTAACAGCGGGTGTGTTAGCTAAAGGAGTGCAAAGAAGTTGAGAAGTAAGAAGTTGATAAGGAGTTTTTTTTAATTTGTTATTAAGGAGACTAAGAGAAGAGAGGAATTGAAGAAAGATAAAGAGGAAACTTTGTAACTAAACAAAGCATTTTTTAAAAGTCAATTAAAGTCACTGTTACTTTTCACTCATAGTGTTATGTTAATTTACTGTAGTCAATAGTTAAAGTAGAAGAAGTATAAACAATTAGAAGTGTATAAAAAGTCAACCATCTTCAATAATAAAGAGTTGCCATCTAAGACTGCTTAATGCCTCTACTTTGTATTGCAACCACCTCAGCAGTGACAAGCTGGTAATGTAGTTTCTCTAGATGGGAAGCAGCCTGCTGTGGAGAATTTAGAAATTCACGAAGGAGTAAGTGGAATAGCCTGCCTTTGCGGGCAGTTCTTGGGAGCCTTGGGCACCTTGAGAGACTGGCACCCTCCATGGGCACTATTGCAGTGCGGAGTTTGTGAGAGGAGTTGGTACCGCTGTTCAGCAGGCGGCGGGGCACATGCTCTGAGTGTGGACAGAGGTTTCCTAATCAAGCTGATATTGAACCTCAGATTTTAAAGCTTGTGTGTGGAAAATCACATCTGGTACCTGTAACCTGGGGTTGCATGTGGGAGGAGAATTGGGAAAGGACTGTGAGGCTTTGTGAAGAGAGTTTTGGGTGGAAGTGAGAAGGAGAAGGAGATAATGGGAACTCACCAGAGCAAAGAAGTTCCCCGAGCTAGCCCTTTGGGATTTATCTTAACCCACTGGAAAGAAGTCACCAGTAAGGTGGGATTGGAGAACAAGAAAGATTTAATCCAATGCTGCATGCGGAGTGGCCATTATACAGGCTGGAAGACTGAACCAAGTGGCCACCGGCAGGAACTTTAGATTGTAATACCTTGTTGCAGTTAATGCTGTTTTTAAGACAGGAAGGAAGTAGGATGAGGTCTCTTCTGCTGGTATGTTTCTTGCCTTACGAAATCATCTGGAATGGGAGAGGGACTGTGGGCTCAGCACTCCCTCAGACCCACTGGTGTTAGCCCTTGAGAAGGAAAACAAAGGAAATAGAGGGCAAATTAAGCAAAGTTGCTCAGCATGCAGCATAGGATAGCCATGTACCAAATCAGATAAGGTCTACCGTGCTGCAGCTCAAGAACAAGATACAATAGATTTGCTGAAAGTGCCTCCTAGGAGACGGGAGGATGAGGATGAGGATGAGGATGAGGATGAGGATGAGGATGAGGTGGACTTTCCAAAAAAATAGGACGTAGGCTTGGAAGGGACATCTGCTCAAACCCACTCCCCTCCTGGCAGTCCGGTTTAGTCCAGAACCAGGAGACAAGCAGTGTTACAAGCCACTCTGCGAGAGGCAGTGGGACCGGAAGGAGGGAGACTGATGGTTAAAGTACCATTCTCCACCCCTGATCTAGAGGCATGGGAAAGGATTGCTAAAAATTACCACAGCGACCTGATACTTATTGCGAAGCATTTACGATATGTTATCAAACAACACAACCCAGATTGGAGAGACACCCAGTTATTACTGGATACTTTCACTGAAACAGAAAAGCAGCTGATCCTGAGAAGGGGCTTTGGCAGAGGATAACTGTAAAAGCCGGTGATTGGATGTAAGAGAATTTTTCCCTCTCCCAAGGGACCCTAAATGGCATCCAAATATATTGGCAGAGTTACAGAAATTAGCAGATTATCAAGATTGGATAGCACTGGGAGTGGAGAGAGCTATCCCAAAGACCAAAAATTGGTCTGTCCTGTATTCTATTAAGCAGGGGCCTTCCCAGACTCCATCTGAGTTTCTAGAATGTCTAAGGGATGCTGTGCATCGCCATGCATCATTAGACCTGGGGTCTGAGATAGGAATTGAGGTGCGGAGAATCACAAATGGGACATCTCACCATGATCAATATGATCAAGTGAAACCAATTTTATTGTACTGAGGCCTGTATTTATAATAAGTTCTGCTGTGCACGAGTCTCTAGCTAATACATGATTGGTTAATCCTAGCTGTTTATGTGTCTAAAATTAAATGCCGATTGGATCACCCGATTATTGACGCGTCTTGCTTTGGTTGTCTGGCCCACCCTGAGTTCTCTTTTTTATTTTGCTGACAACTTTGCCGACTCCTCTGACTTCTTCTTCTTTTCCTGTCATCAAGGATTCACTGACCCCGTTTCTTGAACTGGTTCCTTTGTTACCAGAAGGCTGGATTGTGCATCTGCTGAATGTGTCCATTGTCCTGCAAAAAATCCTCAACAGGGGATGGCCTATTAGTTCCAGAAGCAGGGTGAAATCTATTAGGGTGGGATTTACAGGTGCAGTTAGACATTGGAGTACTCCCAGAGGAAGGAAAAATGGTGGTTAAGCTATTCAAATTAACGGAAGAGAATGAGGACAAAATTCATGAGATGGTGTGGGCAAAACCAAAAAATCGAGGTAAATTGAACATGAAACCTATAGTAATAAAAATAGTTGATGAGAACCATCCAGTTCAGGTATGACAATACCCACTCTCCCTTGAGGGGAGATGAGGACTGCAGCCAGGGATCCAGGACCTACTTGAGGAGGGGACCTTAGAGCCATGTATGTCCCCCAAAATACACCCATGTTACCAGTAAAGAAGTCAGATGGGACTTACAGGCTTGTCCAAGATTTAAGAGAAGCAAACCAAAGAACAGTGAATCGGTACCCAGTAGTGCCTAAGTCCTGTACACTACTGAGTAATATCCCCCCAGCACACCAGTGGCTTAGTGTGATAGACCTAAAAGATGCTTTTTGGGCATGTCCACTGGCAGAAGAAAGTAGGGATATATTTGCCTTTGAATGGGAGGACCCCAGTTCAGGGACAAAGCAACAGCTTTGGTGGACCAGGTTACCACAAGGGTTTTCCAAATCCCCAAACCTATTTGGTCAAGGCTTGGGAGAAGTACTAAAACTCTTCTCCATCAAACCTGAGATAAAGCTCATCCAGTATGGAGATGATTTGCTTCTCTCAGGACAGGAAGAAAATGAAGTTTGAGAATCCACCATAGCATTATTAATTTTTCTGGGGGACCAAGGACTTTGAGTATCAAAAGGGAAACTCCAGTTTGCAGAGAGGGAAGTAAAATGCCTGGGACGTGTGATTTGTCAAGGGAGCTGGTGGCTGAACCCTGAGAGAATTGCAAGGATAGCCTCACTCCCACGGGCAAAAACTAAGAGAGAAGTCAGAAGGTTTTTAGGCCTGTTGGGATATTGCAGGCTATGGATTGAAGGATACACTCAGGCCTTCAGGTTCTTGTTTGAAAAGTTAGTAGAAGAAGAGATTAGGTGGGAAGAAGACAAGAAGCAAATTTTGAAGCTTTAAAGCCAAAATTAGTCAGTGCAGCAGCACTGAGTCTTCCTGCCTTAGACAAACCCTTCTATCTGTTTGTGGATATAGAAAAAGGGGCAGCACATGGAGTGTTAGCCCAGGACCGGGGAGGATCCAGGAAACCAGTGGCCTGTTTATCAAAACTGCAAGACCCTGTCAGCTGGGGGTGGCCAACCTGCATTCAGGTGGTGGCAGCGAGCGCCTCACTTGTAGAATAAAGCAAAAAATTAACCTTTGGGGGAAAACTGAAAATATATACCACTCACTCAGTAAAGAGTATCCTCAGCTGAAAGGCCGAGAAATGGCTCACTGATTCCCAAGTACGAAAATATGAAGCCATCTTAATAGATAAGGGTTTAGAGCTAGTCGTGAGTAACCAACTCAACCCTGCCCAGCTTTAGATGGAAAACCAGGTGAGGAATTAATATATAATTGCTTAGAAGTTATAAACTATCAAACTAAAGTAAGAGAGAACCTAACAGATCAACCACTCCAAGGTGGAAAACAATTGTACATCGATGGATTTTCACGGGTAATCCAGGGCACAGGGTATTGGGGTAGGCTATAGCAGATGAAGAGTTAGTGGCCCTAGGAAAAGGAAAGTTACCTTCCAACTGGTCAGCCCAAGCATGTGAGTTGTATGCCCTAAAGTGAGCTCTGGAAATATTCACACAGAAAAGAGAAACAATATATACAGACTCAAAATATGCTTTTGGAGTACTGCATACCTTTGGAAAAATTTGGGAAGAGAGTGGGCTATTAAATTCAAGGGGAAAGGAACTAAAAACTTATTTTAGAAGTGTTAGAAACTTTACAATTACCAGAAGAAGTGGCAGCAGTATATGTTAAAGGACATAAAAAAGGGGTGACTCAAGAAGCACAAGGAAACCATTTACAGATTTCGATGCTAAGAATTCAGCCGAATCAGGGACAGGAAAACTAATGACAGCATTAACCCCCATTAGAGAAATGCAAGAAGTCCCTGTATTCGTTAGGGAAGAAGAGAAAGAATTCCTCAAAACAGGAGCCAAGAAAGATAACAAAGGGAAGTGGGGATTAGCAGACGGGAGGCAAATGTTGAATAAACCCCTTGCCAGGAAAATGCTAGAAGGCATACATGGAACAACACACTGGGGTACACAAGCACTAAGTGATCAATTTCTAAGGGACTGGGCCTGCATAGGAATTTTTGGGATAGCTAAGCAGGTAATTGAAAGGTGTGTGATATGCCAACAAGTAAATGAGAAGGTCATGAGGAAAACACCAGGGGAGGGCGAGAACTAGCCTTACAGCCCTTTCAAAACATCCAAGTAGACTTTACTGAGCTTCCCCAGGTACAACGGTGGAAGTTTTTGCTAGTGATAGTAGGTGACCTGACTCATTGGGTAGAGGCGGTACCCACGGTTAAAGCCAATGCCAATGTTGTGAGTAAAACACTTCTAGAATCAACCATTCCCCAATATGGGATGGTGAACAGCATTGATTCAGACCAAGCATTTCACCTCTAAAATACTGCAAAAATTTGTTCAAACCCTGGGAGTAAATGGGAATTACACACTCCATGGCATCCACAGAATTCTGGTCACATTGAGAGGATGAATCAAACTCTTAAAAGAGCTCTAGTTGAGCTGATGACGGAAACCCAGATATCATAGATAAAATGTCTCCCTTTAGCCTTATTAAGAATTAGAACTCAACCCCAGTCAGATCTGGGGGTCTCACCCTATGAAATTATATTTGGGTTACCCTTTTTGACCTCACCCCAGAGGGTTGCCATCTATGAGGAAGAGGAAGCCAATGCCAAGAAATATGTTATGTCTATAGCAGAAACCTTAGAAGGGCTAAGACATAAAGGGGCAATTCCTCAAACTACCACCCTGGATTTCAGAGTCCGTAACATGAATTCTGAGGATTTGATCAAGTAATGATCAAGTCATGGAGAGATCAGCCTTTAACTCCTCAGTGGGAAGGTCCCTTTCAGGTACTGCTCACCACCAAATCGGTCGTGTGAACTGCAGAGTGGGGATGGACTCATGCCAACAGATGGACTCATGCCAACAGAGTTAAAGGCCCAGTAGAAGAACCCAAAGAGTGGACAATAACATCCAGGCCAGGTGAAACAAGATTGACTCTCAGGCAGAGACTGAAAGACAACCAGAAAAACACCAAGACACCCAAAGTCAAGCTTCCACCAACCAGTTTGAGAACTGTCTTCCTGTTTTAATGGGTGAGAATTACCAGCACCTGTTGAGGGGAAGTACACAAGGGACCGTAAGAGGTAATGGGACAGCTTCTTTAAGAAAATAAGACAAAGGAAGGAGGGCAAGACCCCTTTGTTCGCTTCCAAGAAGATGGCATAGCCCTGCTGTGGGCAGTAACCCCGTAGGCATGGTAAGGTAGGGACAAAAGGTCATATCGGACCACTGTCATTCCCCAACTGTCTTTGAATACAACAGGGACTGGAGGGTGAGACCGAGCTGGACTCTGGACCCCTAAGATACAATGACTATGGGTAGCAACCACATAGGCATGATAGATGGGAGTCAAAGCCATACCAGACCTCTGTTAGGCCCTTATGTCCATTCCAAATAAGTGTGTCTAAGGAAAACCTGAGATTTTCCTCCTGTTCCCACTGTCCTTGCCCACATCAACAGATGCTAGTATGACTCTTTCAAGAGAAAGAGAAAATTTTTTATTAAATGTTCAAGCAAAATGACATATAGAAAAAGAAAATGGGGGTTTGTTATAGATGGGTAATCCTATGGTTGACTCTCAGAGTTAAGGGATGAATATTAAGTATATGTTAAGAGAAGTTGTGTAGGTGGATAGTTATCTTTCCCTTCCCCCTTGCATTGTTATCATGGGATGCCCTCAGTAGTCAGGGCATTTGGGAGGGTTGGCTTGTTGCTATGGCAGCGCCTGAGCTCCAATCAAGCTGTAAGAAAGTGATCTCCACCACTGGACAGCGAAGGAGGAGTGGATTGACAAGACTTTGGGAGGGGCTGGAGGTATAAAAGACAGAACATCCATTTTATAGATGAGCACACGGTGACTGAATCCTTTACTCCGGAAACTGTATTAATTCTTTATTCACTCTTCTGTTGTATTTTGACAAGGTCTTAATAAACCATTTAAATTTTTGAAAGTGAAAATTGTTTCTCACATGGGGTTGGGAAATGTGGGGCAAGGTGTCCACACTGGGTCAGACCTCAAGGTAAAACTTCTCTGACCTGGCCAGACCTCCTTAGGAGCGGCCCTACATCTATATCAATGACAGAATGCTGCAATCAGCTCTTCTTGAAAGAGAACAGTTATAAAAGACACTCTTTAAAATGGGAATACATATTTCTTAGAAGCTCTTTGAAATATTTCTCCATAACTGTAAAAGGAAACCTTCTTAATGAACTGCATTAGAGCAGAGGGAAATCAAGGCAGAGCCATGGCTTCTCAGGAATTGCGTGATCCTAATGAGCCACGTGGTGCATCCGGAGCTGAGCCCTTGAACTTCAGGGCTTGAGAGGAGATTGCACAAACCTGTCCAGGAGTCAAAGAGAAAAAAACCAAAGTGTCTCAAAGCATAAATGGGACCCACTGAGGTCCATCCCCAACACAGGCTCCTCATAGACTCCTTGGAGGAGAGAACTGGAGGCCAGGATGGCACAAAAAACTCTCAGGCACTCAGTGTGGAAAGGAAAATCCAAAGCATCTTAAACTCCTTGAGTATCTCAATGCATTAATGAGCCCCACTGAGTGTCAGTGCAAAGCTCTCAAGGGACTCCTTAAAGCAGATAATTGGGGCCATGATAGCACAAACCTCTCACAGAGTCTGGATCAAAAGGGAAACACCAAGTACCTTAAAAGAACTGAAGTACCTTGAAGCATTAATGAGCCCCACTGAGTGTTGTTCCTGACAAAGCCTCTCCAGGGACTAATTACAGCAGATAATTGGAGGCCATGACTGCACAAAGCTCTCAGAGACTCCAAGGCAAAAGCCAAAGCCAAAGTGCTTTGAAAAACCTGCAGTCCCTGGGAGCATGAAGGAGCCCCCAGGGCCATTCCTGAGCAAGGCTCCCCAGGGACTCCTTCCAGCAGATCCCTGAGGCCACTGGGATGTGGGCTAGGGGGGGATGCTGAGGGCAGGACAAGGGGCTGACAGTGCCCAGCCTGGCTGGGGCTGTGCCAGGAGGCCCCAGTGCCTCAGGACAAGGTGTCTCCTGACAGCCCTTGGTGGCACAGACCCTGCTGTGCCCCTGGGCACCAAGACTTGGCTTCTCTTTGTCCCCACCTGTCATCAGTGCCTCCAGTTCTCTGCTCTGCCTGGGGCCTAGGGACACTTTCTCAGTCGTGTCCCTCAGTGGGACCCATTAAAAGTCAAAGAAACTTTGGAGTTGGATTCTGACTTGGAGCTCTGGAGAGGTTTCTGCAGCTCCCTCTCAGGGCCTGATGTTCAGGGCCTGAGCACAAAGCCCCAGAGGGTCATTAAAGTCCTTGTGCTGTGTCTGTGCTGCTGAGCTGGGCCGGGCTCCTGGCACAGAGGGTGATCCTGGTAACCAAGGAGAGCTTCAAAAGCACATTTCTCTGGATGAGCAGCTCTTCTCCCAGCCCAGCAGGGCTGGGGCACTGCCTGCAGCCAGCCCGGGCACAGCACAGAGGCACAGAGAGCTTCCATCAGTCAGGGCTGGGAAGGTGCTGAGAAGTGCCTGGGGCAGAATCACTGGCAGCCCTTGGCACAGGAACCTCTGGCTGCAGGACAATGCAGCTGCAGCTCCTGGAGTGATCTCCTACAGCTGGAACATCCCAATGCCCACAGACCCTGTGAGTACATTCTCTGATCATCTCTTGTGCAGAGCAGCCAGGGGTGCCCAGGGCTGTCCTGCAGAGCAGGGTCCTGCAGCCCAGGGTGCTGTGCTGGGCCAGGGACTCTGCTGCCTGCCAGGGACAGCTCTCAGCCGGCCCAGGGAGCTGCTCCCAGCACTGGGGGACAAGATGTGGGTGGGAGGAGACAGCTGGTAAGGATTGGAATTGTTCTCCTTCTGTGGTGAGGATGCTGCATTGTTCAGGCCTGCTCCCAGCATGGGATTTAACTGCAGAACATTTCCAAGCAGATGATACAGGGAGCACAGAAAGTCATGGGCTGCAAAAAAGGGAAAATCCTTCAGTTTTAGTCTACTGATCTGTGTTGCTGGGAAGGGAAATTGCACATAGATATTCATCTCTCAGTTCACGTTGAGAAAAATTAAAAAAAATAAATTGTGTCATATCTGAATAAAGCAGGCAGTGACAGAAATCTGCACAGGATCTCTTAGAGGCAGCATCAGTGTCACTTCTCCAGCCTCCTCAGGGTTGCTCTGGTGTGGCCATCAGAGCCTGCAGAGCCAGAGCTGCCCCTGGGCTGTGCCAGAGCTGGGAGGGGTCTGCAGGGCAGAGCTGAGCCCCCAGGGCTGGGCTGAGCTCTGGCAGCACTGGCAGGGCCCAGCCCTGGGCACAGGGAAGCAGCTGCTGGCAGGGACAGCTCCAGGCAGCAGAGCCCTTGGCAGGCAGAGGGTGGAAAGTGCCCCCAAGCTGTGCTGGGATATTTAAAGTCCTCTCCAAACCCAACTATTCCATGATTACTTTTATTACAGATCCCCATGTGCAGCCACAGCCAATGTCCAACAGCAGCTCCATCAGCCACTTCCTCCTGCTGGCACTGGCAGACACGCGGCAGCTGCAGCTCCTGCACTTCTGCCTCTTCCTGGGCATCTCCCTGGCTGCCCTCCTGGGCAACGGCCTCATCATCAGCACCGTAGCCTGCGGCCACCACCTGCACATGCCCATGTTCTTCTTCCTGCTCAACCTGGCCCTCAGCGACCTGGGCACCATCTGCACCACTGTCCCCAAAGCCATGCACAATTCCCTCTGGGACACCAGCACCATCTCCTACAAGGGATGTGCTGCTCAGCTCTTTTTCTTTATGTTCTTCATCTCATCAGACCTTGCCCTCCTGACCATCATGTGCTACGACCGCTACGTGTCCATCTGCAAACCCCTGCACTACGGGACCCTCCTGGGCAGCAGAGCTTGTGCCCACATGGCAGCAGCTGCCTGGGCCAGTGCCTTTCTCTATTCACTGCTGCACACGGCCAATACATTTTCCCTGCCCCTGTGCCATGGCAATGCCCTGGGCCAGTTCTTCTGTGAAATCCCACACATCCTCAAGCTCTCCTGCTCCAAGTCCTACCTCAGTGAACTTGGGCTCATTGCTGTTAGTGCCTGTTTAGGACTTGGCTGTTTTGTGTTCATTGTTTTCTCCTATGTGCGGATCTTCAGGGCTGTGATGAGGATCCCCTCTGAGCAGGGACGGCACAAAGCCTTTTCCACCTGCCTCCCTCACCTGGCCGTGGTCTCTCTGTTTGTCAGCACTGCAGCATTTGCTCACCTGAAGCCCCCCTCCATGTCCTCCCCATCCCTGGATCTGTCAGTGTCAGTTCTGTACTCGGTGGTGCCTCCAGCCCTGAACCCCCTCATCTACAGCCTGAGGAACCAGGAGCTCAAGGCTGCAGTGTGGACACGGATGACTGGATGGATTCAGAAACATTAAACTGATGTCCAGTTTCTGCAAATCACTTGTAATTAAAGTAATCTTTGATACTTCTTGTTGGTTTTATTTTGGAGGTTCATATTTTGTTTTACTTTTTTCATACTGTCCATAAAAAAAAATACACTCTGTGCCATTTCTCATTTTGTTTCTCTCCAGGTTCCCTGTGGCCACAGACTGTATCAGTGAGGAGCTGCTCTCATGGTGGATTTAAAGGAACTCAAGGACGTCCCAGCAGAGTTTTCTGCAGAGATGCCCTTTTGGTGCCTTCTCTGGAGCTGCAGCAATGTCTGTGTGCAGCGCTGGGGCAGATCAGTGCTGGCACAGCAGCTGTGCCCAGCAGCAGCAGCACTTGGTGTTGCCAGTGCTGCTCCCGTGGCCCTGCCCCGCTGCCCTGGTGGCCCTGGTGTTGCTGCAGGGCCTGAGTGCTCTCGGGGCCGGGCACAGTCCTGGGGGTGGCAGTGCCGGGGCTGCAGCAGGGACAGCCCATGGGCACTGCTGGGGCAGCGCTGACGCCTCAGGCCAGGGCCTGGGGGCTGCAGGCTCCTTGCCCAGGCTCTCTCAAGAACTTGGCCAGGCCAATGCTCAGCACAGAAAACCCCCGTGAGCAGCCCCAGGCTGGCCGTGGGCAGGCTGGGGGCAAACAGCATGGCTGGTGCTCTGCAGGGGCCCTGGGGGAGACGGGAAGGAGCAGCAGAGCAGGGGCTGATCCATCCCCAGTGCGCTGGACAGCCCAGGGCAGCGTCCCAGAGCGTCCTGATGGAGCTGCCAACAACATCCCCCCTCTGCAGCCCTGACCTCTCCCCCAGCTCACACAGGTGCCGCATCCTTGCAGGCACAGCCACGGCAGCGCTGGCTCAGGAGCCCCTGTTTGCATTGCACACAGCAGGCGGGAGCACCCCCATGCTGCTGCTGTGGGGACATGAACCTGAGGGAGCACAAATGCCATCAGCCCCTGGGGCCAGGAAGGGCTGGGGGACGCCAGGGAAACCACTCAGCTTTGTCCTGGCCTCTGCAGCCAGCCAGAAAGTTTGTTCCCATCAGCTGGCAGTTTCCTGTCCCACTGCAGATGCTGCTGCTCAGAGCCAGGGCTGCCTGGCAGCCACCCCCAAACTGCCCTGAGCATTTCCTTGGCTTCACCTTTGCTTTCTTTACTCTTCCTCCTACAAATTTCTTCCCACTGCCCAGCCCTGTTCCCTCCCCTGCAAACACCCCATCCCTGTTTGCCCTTTCCTCTCTGGCCCCACTCCCCATTCCAGTTCCTGACTTGGCACCAAGGGATCGTCCCTTGGGGAGCAGGATCATCCCACAAGTGCTGCAGGAATTGTCTGCAGGCTCCTGCAGTGCCTCGTGCTGCTCCCTTGCCAGAGGCAGCCCAGGCCAGGGGGGCACATCTGGGCTGCTGTGTCTGGCTGTGGGGCTGCCTGTTCTGGGCAGTGAGGAGGGGCTGCAGAGGCTCTGCAGGACTGACAGAATGGGCTTTGGGGCTGTGAGGAGAAGCTGAGGGACCTGGGCTGCTGGAGCTTCTGAAGAGGAGGCCCAGGGCTCCTCCTGCAACTGCTCCAAGGGGGGTTCCAGAGAATCCCAGAATCAGCAAGGCTGGAAAAGACCTTGGAGATCATCAAGTCCAACCTGTGCCCTGACAGTGCCTTGTCTTCCCTGAGCCTCCTCTTCTCCAGCATAAACAACCCCAGCTCCCTCCGCTGCTCCTCACAGGACTTGTGTTTCAGACCCCTCACGAGCCTTGCTGCCCTTCTCTGGACACGATCCAGCCCCTCCATGTCCTTCCTAAATTGGGGGACCCAGAACAGGACACAGCACTCGAGGTGCTGCCCAACCAGTGCTGAGCACAGGGGAAGAATGACTGCCCTGCTCCTGCTGGCCACACCATTCCTGATCCAGGCCAGGAGCCATTGTCCTTCTTGGCCACCTGGGCACACTGCTGGCTCATGTCCAGCCTGCTGTCCATCAATCCCTGCAGGTCCCTTTCTGCCTGGCTGCTGTCCAGCCACTCTGTCCCCAACGTGTAGCGCTGCAGGCGTTGTTGTGGCCAGAGTGCAGGACCCGGCACTTGGACTGGTTAAACCTCACCTTGTTGGATTTGGGCCCTGGATCCAGCCTTTCCAGGTCCCTCTGCAGAGCCCTTCTGCCTTCCAGCAGATCAACACCCCCAGACAACTTGGTGTCACCACAGTTCCATGAGGCCCCAGAGTGTCCCAATGGTCTCCATGATTCCATGAGGCCTCCCAGTGTCACAATGTCCCTCTGGTGGCACCAGGTTCCTTGGATCCTTGGGCCCTGCAGTGTCACAATGGCACCGTGGTGCCCCAGGGCCCTGCAGTGTCACAACAGATCCTTGGTTCCATGAGGTCTGGCAGGGCAGCAATGCTCTCCTTGGTTCCCACTGTCTCCCACACCTCCCACTGTCAGGCTATAGAAGGACACCTGGCTGATGAAGGGGAGTGGGAGTGGGTACCTACTCGAGGAGGTAATAATAAAAATCCCTCCCAACCCCCTCCCCCAAGCCAGGTGCCCCTTCAGAGTCGGTATGATCCCCTGGATCTGGAGAGTCAGCCAGATGGTTTAGAAGAAAATTATCTGCCCAGTGAACCTCCCAATTATGATTCATCTGTGAGACAGATCAGCACCTCTAACATCAAAAAGGAAAGAAGGGTAATCGTGGTGGGTGACTCCCTCCTGAGGGGAACAGAGGGCCCCATATGTCGACCAGACCCACCCCACAGAGAGGTCTGCTGCCTCCCTGGGGCCCGGGTACGGGATATCACTGACACACTGCCTGGGCTGATCCAGCCTCTGATTATTGCCCACTGCTGATACCCCAGGCTGGCAGTGATGAGATTGAAAACAGGAGTGTCAGGGCAATTAAAAGGGACTTTAGGGCATTGGGTCAGGTGGTTAATAGGACAGGGGCACAGACAGTCTTTTCCTCAGTCCCTTTGGAGTCTGAGAAAAATGCTGAAAGCAATAGGAAAGCTCACTTTATCAACAAGTGGCTCAAGGGTTGGTGTCATCATCAAAATTTGGGATTCTTTAATCATGGGGCAACTTTTATGGCACCTGACCTGCTTGGAGCAGACGGGCTCCATCTTTCTGTGAAGGGCAGAAGAATTTTAGCTCATGAACTGGCAGAACTTGTTGAGAGGGCTTTAAACTAGGTCTGAAGGGGGAGGGAGATGTAGCTGGTTTGTCTGGAAGCAGGCTCATGGGTGGTAAGCCTGAGTTAGGGGTGAAATCAACTGCCCAGCTGAGGTGGGCTCAATAAAGGCCGCCCAGGAAATTTTTAGAGTTTGTGGAGGACAATTTTTAGTTGCAGCTGGTGGTTGAGCCCACCAGGGGAGGGACTATGTTAGATCTGTTGTTTGCAAATAGAGATGGGCTGGTGGGAGATGTGGTGGTTAGAGGTCACTTGGGGCACAGTGATCATGAAATTATAGAATTCTCAATATTTGGTGAAGTCAGGAGGAACACTAATAAGACTTTTACGTTGGACTTGGGAGGGTAGACTTTGGCCTATTTAGGAGACTTATTCAGAGAGTTCCTTGGGAAGCAGCCCTTGAAAACAAAGGAGTTCAGGAAAGCTGGGCATGCTTCAAAACAGAGATCTCGAGGGCACAGGAAGAGACTGTCCCTGTGTGCCCAAAGACGAATCGAAAAGGCCAACATCTAGCCTGGATGGGCAACGAGATTTTGAAGGAACTTAGGAATAAAAAGAGGATGTATCATCTTTGGAAGGAGGGTCAGGTCTCTCAGGAAGTATTTAAGGGCCTTGCTAGGGCATGTAGGAAAGAAATTAGGGAGGCCAAAGCTCAGTTTGAACTTAAAATGGCAACTTCTTTAAAGGATAATAAAAAATGATTTTACAAATATGTCAATGGTAAAAGGAAGGGTAAGACCAACCTCTGTTCTTTATTAGATGTGGAAGGGAATTTAGTAGCTGCAGATCAGGAGAAGGCAGAGGTGCTTAATGCCATTTTTTGCCTCAGTTTTTAGTGAGGAGACGATTTGCCTTCAGGACAACTGTCCTCCTGGGCTGGTTGATGGTGTCAAGGAGCAGAGTGGACCACTGTTATCCAAGAGGAGGCCATCAGAGAACTGCTGAGCTGCTTGGATGTTCATAAATCCATGGGACCAGATGGGATCCACCCCAGGGCGAGGAGGGAGCTGGCAGATGAGCTTGCCAAGCTGTTCTGCATCATTTACCAGCAATCCTGGCTCACTGGTGAGGTCCCAGATGACTGGAAGCTGCCCAATGTGACACCCATTCACAGCAAGGATGGGAAGGAGGATCCTGGTAATTCCAGGCCAGTCAGCCTGACCTCAGTACCCGGTAAGGTCATGGAACAGTTCACACTGAGTGCCATCACACAGCACTTCCAGGATGGCCAGGGTGTCAGACCCAGCCAGCAGGGGTTTAGGAGGGCTAGGTCGTGTTTGACCAGCCTGGTCTCCTTTCATGACCAGGTGACACTCCTGGTTGTTGCAGGAAAGGCTGTGGATGTTGTGTATTTGGACTCCAGCAAGGCCTTTGACACTGTCTCCCACAGCACACTCCTGGAAAAGCTGCAGCCCACGGCTGGGCCAGGAGCACTCTGTGCTGGGTTCAGAACTGGCTGGATGGCCGGCCCAGAGAGTGGTGGTGAGCGGTGCTGCATCCAGCTGGGGACAGTCACCAGTGCTGTCCCTCAGGGCTCTGTGCTGGGCCAGCTCTGTTCAATATTTTTATTGACCACATGGATGAGGGGATCGAGGCTTTCATTAGTAAATCTGCAGATGACACTAAGCTGGGAGCGTGTGTCCATCTGTTGGAAGGCAGGAGGGCTCTGCAGGAACACCTGGAACTGACAGGAACTGACAGGACCAGAGGACAGTGTCTTAAGCTGCACCAAGGGAAATTTAGGTTGGATATTAGGAAAAAAGTTTTTTATGGAAAGGGTGATAAATTCCTGGAACTACCTGTCCAGGGAGGTGGTGGAGTCACCATCCTGGGATGTGTTTAAAAAAAGACTGGATGTGGCACTCAGTGCCATGGTTTAGCTGAGGTGGTGTTAGGGCATGGGTTGGACTTGATGACCTTAAAGGTCTCTTCCAACCCAGTAATTCTGTGATTCTGTGATTGTGTGACATCACAGAACAGGTTGTGACATCATACAGTTGGCTGTGACATCACTGGTTTATTATGTGACACCACAGAGCAGGCTGTGACATCACAGAGGAGGTTGTGCTGTCACAAAGTCAGCTGTGACATTACAGGCTGGCTTTGTGACATCACAGAACGGGCTTTGAGGTCACAGAGAAGACTCTGCCATCATAGAAAAGGGCTCTGTGACATCACAGAGCAGCTGTGTGATGTCACAGAGAAGGCTGAGACAATACAGAGTGGGTTGTGCCATCACAGAGCTGACTGTGAAATCACAGAGCAGGCTGTGACATCACAGCGAGGCTGCATAACATCACAAAGGTGGCTGTGACATCATAGAGCTGGCTGTGACATCACAGGGTGTCTGTGACATCACAGGCTGCGCTGTGACATCACAGGGCAGATTTTGTGACATCACCGAGCAGACTGGGACCTCAAAGTGCTGGCTGCGACCTCACAGGACACCTGTATGAAATCACAGGTGGCCTGTTACATCTCAGAGTGGGCTGTGTGACATCACAGGGGCTGTGTGACATCACAGGGGCTGTGTGAGGTCACTGGGGAGGTCACTCTACCCCAGCCCCCCCTCCCAGTTCCCCCAGAGAAGTCCAATGCTGCTCGTGCACAGCGGGGTCCCCTGTCCCCCCGGGTCCCCCCGCCCCTGGTGCTGCAGCCTCCCCCAGAGGATGTTCCACGAGATCGACCCCAGAGCCTGACACGGGGACGGGGGCTGGGGCCATGGGGGTGGGACAGGGGGACAGGAACCCCCCGGCAGCGTCCCCGTGTCCCCCAGGGCCAGAGCCTGGGCCAGGGCTCCTTCACCCTGTTACCAACGAGGCCTTGAGAGCGCTGAAAAAATCCCCAGCAAGGGATCAGCAAAAACCAGATTTAATATTAAGGGACAGCACCACAAAGTTCCTTGGCAAGAGTCACTCTGCTCCTGGAGCCGTTGTGATGGTTGCTCGCCATGGAAACCTGCCCTGGCCCCTTGCTCAGGGCTGCTGTCACTGCCCAGAGCCAGAGGGGATCCCTTGCTGGGGGCTTGTGCCATGGCCACCTGCCCTGTGCCGCGCTGGCCGGTCAGGCGCCGCGGAACCAGCAGCAAACGCCAGGGCCAGGGCCAAAGGCCAGGTCAGCCAGACAGAAAGGGGCAGTGCTGGGCACTGTTTCCATGGCAGCCCTCACTGGGGGTGACACCTGGGTCACCTGTCCTGGCAGTTGCCATGGAAACCCGGCTCACTGGAAATACAAGGGTGGACAAAGGTTTTAGTAGGGCCTGTCACAACGGGACAAAGGGGGTGGTTTTAAACTAAAGGAAGGGAGGTTCAGATAAGAACAGATAAGGAGGAAATGTTTGATGATGAGGGTGGTGATACACCAGGACAGGTTCCCAGGGAGGTGGTCAGTGCCCCGTCCCTGGAAACATTCAAGTCCAGCTGGGACAGGGCTCTGAACAACCTGATCTGGTGAAAGATGTCCCTGCTCATGGCGGGGTTTGGATGAGATGAGCACTGCAGAGCTCTTCCCATCCAAACCATTCCAGGACTGCATGGGCAGAAGGGGCTGCTCAGTGCACTCCATCCACTGCCTCGACTCCTCATGGTCTCTGCTGGACCCCACATCCCACAGCCAAACCCAGCCCCTTCTCTGCCTTTCCTCCCCCTGCCCCAGGGGCTGGCACAGCCAGGGGGGCACAGGTGACCTTTGGGCTTTGCAGGGCTCAGGCACAAGGGCTGTGGCAGAGTCAGGGCTGAGGTCACACTCTGTGGGCTGGGGCCGAGCCCAGCCAGAAATGAGCCCTGAGGCAGCAGCTCTGCACTGCTGGCCACCAGGCCGGCTTGCCAAGGGAGGCTTCTGGCCATGCCCTGCAAGCAGCTGCTGCTGCCAAGGCGCCTTTGGTGCCTCAGGCTCTCCCTGGCACAGCTCCCAGCACGGCACTCTGCCCTTGTGCCCGAGGCCTTCCCTGTGCTGGGGCTGGCCTGGGGCTTTTCCTGCAGCGGGACCTGCCCTGCTACTGGCACAGGAAAGGCAGTTCCTGCTGGAGCAGGAGGCTCTGCCTGCAATGGGCTCAAACCAATCCTGCAAGGCCCTGTTTGCAAAGCCCCAGTGGGAAATGAAGGAGGGGCGTCACGCTGCCGTTGGGGTGAATAATGCTGAAACCAGCCTGACTCCTCCATCCCAAAGTTCCACATCCCCAGAGGGAGCTGAAGCTGTGGCAGGGCTGGAAAAATCCCCAGAGAAAGGAACAACCAAGTGACACCACTGAGAGCTCCTGCAGAGCTGCTGAGCTGGCCCAGCCTGGGCACATCTGACTGACAGGGCAGCGCTTCAGACTAGAAAAGCCCCATCCAAATTTTAATGGCAGCGTCTCCTGGCATTTCCCTTCTTGGGGGCTGTGGAGATTCCTCCCTGCAGTGGGGACACCCCCTCAAGGTCACTGCTCCAGGCTGAGCCAGAGATTTGCCCATGGTGGTTGGTCGGGGGCAGTGACATCAATCTCTGCTTAAGAACTGGTTTTTGTTTAATACAATTGCTTCAAAATTGCTTCCTGCTTCAGCCTGAGTGTCCCTGCAAGAACAGGGCATCTTTCATGCAGTTCCAGAAGCTCAGGGATCTCATTTCATGAGGAATCTGGGATGCAAATGGCCTTGTAAGAAGGACAAAAGCAGAAGCAATGGACTAGAAATAATTAAAAAAAAATACCCTTCTTCCAGACAAAGTCCACCAAGTCATTCCCTGCATTTCTCCTTTTCAAATTCTTTCTGTCACCTACTCTCAGAGGTCCAGCCTTTTCTGGTGCTTATCATGAACTGACTGTGCTCTTGATTTATACCAGCTCTGGAGATGTAGAATCACCCAAACTGAACACAGAAACAAACTCCCTCTGTCCCATTTTCATGTTCTAGATCACTTTCCAGGTGTCCATGGAGATGTGGGAATGATTATCACACAACTCTCCATTTCTGGCTGCGGGCTCTGGAGATTCCTTCTCTGCATTCAGTCAGGCTTGTATTCCCTAACAAGTCCTGGTTCCACCTCCTGTTTCCCAAGGCTGGAACAGTCACAATGAAAACCTCACCAATGGCACAACTCCCCAGCTCACCAGGAAAAGAAAGGACAAGCTGTCAAGTTCTCCAAACCTTTGTCCTGCTCTGCTGCAAGTCCTGCTGCACTCCCGCTGTGGAAAGCCAAGAGAAGCTGCAGGTGGTGGCACATCTTGTGACAGGAGCTCAACCTGGTTCTCTCAAGGAAAGGTTCTTGAGAAGAGCAAACAGGACTGTGGAGAAGATTCCCGGAAAACTGAAACAGCTTTCCAGAAGTGAAATGAAAATTGAAAGAAACAGTCCAAGATGTCTTCCTCTATTTATTTCTCTGCTGCCTTTTTCCATCTTGCACTACTTCTCCATCCCATTAATTCCAAATGCATCTCACCTCTAAGATCAGTGACTTAGCGAGTTCTAGACACTCGAAAGTACCATGAGCCACACAGTTTGCCTTCCAGTATTCACTGGAAAGCAACGCTGGAGCCATAAGTGCAGGGCCAGGACCAGGGAATCCTTCAGCCAGGAAATGTGCCCCGACACGGTTTGATCCTCAGCGGGGACAATGCACAGCAGCGACCGAGGAGATACCTCTGCCCCCATGCAGGAGTCCAGACTCTGGGTCTGGGCTGAACACGGCAAAGTTCCCGTGTTTGGACAGGCTCAGGGGCTGCTCCCGGGGAGCGGGGGGCTGGGCGTGGGGGTGAGCGGGCAACGGATAAACGGACACGGGGACAAACGGCCCCGGAGCTTCAGTTGCAGCAGCAGCAGCAGCGGCGGCAGCAGCAGCAGCAGCAGCAGCCAAAGCAGTGATTTTGTCGACTCCCTCTTGTTACTCCTCTCCCTGTCCCGCTGTCCCGCACCGTCTCCCGCTCTCCCTTTCCCGCTGTCCCCTCCTCTCCCAGTCTCTCTCTCCCCATTCCCGGCCGGGCCATGCCCCCGGCCCGCCCCCGGCTCCGGGCGGGGCTGCCCCATCCCCGCCCCCGGCCGTCCCGCCGGGGTCTCGCCTCCACCCGGCTCTGGCCGTGCTGGCGGTGGCGCTTCTGGGCGGGCATCGGTGCCTGGGGCTGGGGCGGCATCGCCTCGCTCTGGCTCCGCCTGGCCCGAGCCTGGCCCCGGCCCCAGCTCCTCCCGGGCCCCGCGGAGGACACACGCGGCGCGGCCGCTGCCGCCGCCTCCGCTGCGGCTTCCCCGGCCCGAGCTCCGCCGCTCGGCAGCGCGGCCGCCGCCCCCGAGCCGCCGCTGTCCCGTTGCCGGGAGCGAACGCCTGGGGAGGGCCGGCCCGGGGCGGTCGGGGGGCGCTCGGGGGCCGCTCCTGGCCCCGGGCCGAGCGCTGACAGCCGCGTCCCACCCGCAGGGAAGGCGCAGCAGGGCCTGCAGGAGCGGTACCGGCTGGGTTCGCTGCTGGGCAGCGGCGGCTTCGGCAGCGTCTTCGTGGCCACGCGGCTCTCGGACGGCGCCCCAGTGAGCGGCGGGGCCGGCGGCGGGCGGAGGAGGAGGAGGAGGAGGAGGAGGGGAAGGAGGGGGTGGAGGAGGAGGAGGAGTAGAGGGAGGGGGAGGAGGAGAAGGGGGAGGAGGATGGCGATGGAGCTGGGGCTGCGCAGGGTGGGTGGTGAGCTCAGCCCGCTGCTGCTCTTGGCTTGCAGGTGGCCATCAAAAGGGTGCCAAGGAACCGCGTCCGGCACTGGGGCGAGCTGGTGAGTGAGCGGGGCCAGCGGCAGAAGCCGGGCCGTGCCGGGCGGGGATGAGCCGAGGCCCGACAGGGTGGGAGCCACCAGAACACCTCGAGGGAGAGCGGGCGTGAGGCCAGCGCAGGGCGAAGAGCATCCCGGGCTGGGTGAGGAGTTCCTGACCCCCGGCACAGCATCAGCCCCACTGATGGCATCGTGCTCCTCCTGCAGCGCGACGGCACCAGCGCACCCCTGGAGATCGTGCTGCTGGAGAAGGTGTCCACTGGCTTCCCCGGTGTCGTCCAGCTGCTGGAGTGGCTTGAGCTCCCCAACGACATCTTGATCGTGCTGGAACGCCCAGAGTGCTCTCAGGACCTGCATCATTTCATTCGGGCACGGGGGTTCCTGTCCGAGGAGGTGGCGCGGGATCTGTTCCGCCAGGTGCTGGAGGCCGTGCAGCACTGCACCAGCTGTGGAGTCCTGCACAGGGACATCAAACCAGGGAACATCCTGGTTGACCTGGCCACCGGGCAGGCCAAATTGATCGACTTTGGCTGTGGCACCTACCTGCAAGACACAGCCTACACTCGCTTTGCAGGTGAGCCCATGCAGGGGTGTGCTCTCGGTCCTGGCATCTCATGGCCCAACATCTCACAGCCCAAGCTGGGTGTGGCAGCGGGGATTCTCCCTTTTGCTGCCCTTCATGGCACTGAGATTTCAGCTGAGTTGCATTTGAGCAGGGCTGGGTGGGGAGCCAGCTTCCAGCCCTGCTGGCAGCCTTTGCCCACCATTCTGCCCAAGACTGGGGCTGGGGCTGGGACAGTCAGCCCAACAAAAACACGGGTGGGTGGGGGTAGCAGAGAGGGAGGCCGTAACCTGTGTCCCAGGCAGTTTGGTGTGCAGGTGCGAAAGGGCTTGGACTGCTCCACTCACCTGGTTTGTTTTGGATTCATGATGTTTTTGGGCAGTGCAGGCGGGGAGGAATTTTCCCAAGCACTGGGTGGGTTTTTCCTCCTCATGGTCGGGCCTTGCCAGGACTTCTGCTGCCCTCTTCCAACCCCAGTGGCTTCTTTTCCTACCCCGAGTCTGTACACAAGTCCCAGGTGCTGGCGAGAGGGCAGTGGGTCACCCCGTGTGCCACTGGGGCAGCCCCCACACGCCCAGGGATGCTGGGGCCAGGCTCTGGGAGCAGCAGCATCCCCCTGATGAACCCCATCTGTATTCCACAGGAACACCGTCATACAGCCCCCCGGAATGGATCCACTTTGGATTTTACTACGGCAAGCCAGCTACCATCTGGTCCCTGGGCATCCTGCTGCACCAGATGGTCTGCGGGGAGCACCCTTTCAGGAGGAGCCAGAACATCAGCTGGGACCATCAGCTCTCGCTGCCACAACGGCTCTCTCAAGGTGGATCCTCATCTCTGGCCACGGGGGCAATGCCAGTGCTGGGAGACAGCAGCAGCTCGTGAGCATCCCGCTCTGGCAGCTGCTGAGGAGGTGGCACATGTCCTGCTCTCCTGCTCTCCTCCAAAACAGGGAATTGATGGGGAAGTTTAGGCCCAGCTCTGAGCACATCCAGCATGGCCTGGGCACGGGAATAGTGGGGCAAAGCCAACAGGAGCCTTCTCCAGCTGACCGGCGGGTTCTGGTTTCTCTGCCCAGAGTGCCAAGATGTGATCAGGCAGTGTTTATCCATGCTGCACTCGGACAGGCCCTCGTTAGAAGAGCTGTTCTGTGATCCCTGGCTGCAGGATATTCATCTGCCCTAGAAGAAGGGAGAGAGCCACAGGCACACTTTGATGCAAGGCCCTGGTAAGTTGCAGCTCCACACATGCCTTGGCAATCAGAAGCAAAGGAACCCAGACATTTTGTCCTGCCTGTGTCACTGCCCAGGGGTCATCAGATGGGAACATGCAGCCCTTGTGCTGGAGCTGAGCTGCTCTGCCCAGCACTGGTGGCCGCCATCTGAGCTGGTTTTGCTTGTCCTGGTTCCCTGACAGCTCTGGGCCCTGGGCAGAACCCTGACAGCCAGGGGTCACCCCCAGGGAAGGAGAAGGAGCCCCTGGAGAAGCTGTACCAGGTGGGGCTGCTGCTGCTGGGGACAGCAAGGATGACATCAAGGATGACAACCTCTTCCTCCACCTGGCCACCGGCAGCTGAGGATGATGGACTTCGATTCTGGCACCTTCTCCAAAGCCAGGCTCCACAGGGAATTAGCAGGTGAGTCCACAGGCAGGGGGATGCTCCCAGATTTGGGCATTGCACAGCCTGGCCAGGAACCAAAGGTTCCCCCTTTGCTGGGGTGGATGCAGCTGATCCTTCAGTCGGCTGCCAGGCTGCTTTTGGCAGGGCTGGGGGATGGGCTGGGGTGGTGATGAAATGGGAGTGGGCTCCTGGCCCTGCCAACAGCCCCCAGCACCCACCGTGCCCCAGGCTGGGGCTGGGGCAGCCAGCCCGACACAAACAAACCCCCATGGTGGGAGCAGAGGTGGGACTCCAGAACCTGTGCAGGGGCTGCTTTGCTCTGCAGGCAAGGAAGGGCTTGGGCTGCTCCACTGCCCCTGTTTGCTTTGGGGTCACCGTTATTTTGGGGGGCAGTGCAGGGGGGAAGGGAGAAAGCCTGGGCATCCCTTACCTGTGGGTGGGTTTTTCCCTGGCATGCAGGGGTTGGGCCTTCCTCAAGTCCCTGACAGTAATATGATTTTTGACCTTTTTTCTTGTTCCCCTTTTTGTCTGTAATCTATTTTCAATAATTTGTTGTGTGTTTTTCTAGAGGAAGCATTCTAGCTGGGGTCCAGTCTGGATCAGGAAGTGCTTGGGAGCAGCTGTGGCGTGGATGGGCCGTGCCCTTGGAGAAGGATGAGGACATCGTTTGGGACCAGCTTTTCTTCCAGCGGGGGATGGCGTCAGGTGGGTCCCGTCTGCTTGGCATGGTGGGATCAGAGCTTTGGGGAGATGGCAGCGAGCACAGGAGCATCCTGCTCTGGGCAGCTGCTGAGGGCTGGATGTGCCGAGGCCGGCTGCAGGCTGGGCGCATGTCCTGCCCTCCTGCTCTGCTCCCACAGGCAGCAGGGATGGGCAGCTCTGGGCACAGCTCTGGGCACGGCCAGCATGGCCCGGGCACCGCGGGCGGCTGGGACAAGGGGGCAGGAGCCTTCAGCTGACGGGCGCTTTCTGGTTTCTCTCCTTGCAGCCGGGCTCTGCGGGTGCTGAGGCTGCTCTGGGCTCTGCCAGGGCTCTGCTGGAGCTCAGCACCGGGCCGCAATCAGCCAAAGAAGAAATGGGGTGACCTGCAGCACAGACCTGCTTGCGCATTTCAGCAACACAGCTCAAGTGTGCAGAGTGTACACCTCCCAGGGAAAACATGACACCACCCCAAAATAAACTTGTTCAATGGCTTCTGAAATGAAATCAATCTGGGATGACCCCAAATGACATTTTGCAGCTTGCTCAAGCTGTAGCTCAGCCCTTCTCTGAACTGTTCTCTCCCCCACCTGCCTTGTACTTCCCAACTGCTCCCTCTTTTCCCCCAGTGAGTTCCCAGCCCATGGAAGTCTCCATCACACTGTTGCCTTCCTTGGTGCCCCTCACCACGAGGAAGGCTGAGCCCCAGGCTTAGGGACTCATCCTGTCACTGGCTGAGGAGCAGCAATGTCTCAGAGGTGCTGTGGGATTTTAGTGTCATTCAGAGCTGCTCTCCAGCTCTCAGCTCTCCTCACTGCTGAGTTCCCACTCCCTTGTCCTCCCTTGTCCCTTGTAGCAGGATGAGCTCTGTGAATCCCCTTGAGCCTCCCCATTCTTCCCAGCCCACGCACCCACCTCAGTTAGGCTGAAGCTGCAGCTTCTCTGTCTCCTTTGGCACACCAGTCCAGTCCCCTGTGCGGGGAGCCCCAGCCCCAGAGCACAGCACTCAGCAGTGCACTCCGGGCTGGAGCAGCTGCCCTGCAGCCCTGGCTTGGCTGTTTGTGGCAAGGGAATGCTCCCTGTTTGCAGCTGTCCCTGCAGGATGGCCCCAGGGCAGAGCCCAGCCAGGCTCCCATTGCAGCCCCTGAAGCTTGGGGCAGACAGTGGTCCCAGAGCTGAGGTTCATGGGGAGCACCCAGAGCTGTGGCTTGCAGTCAGTGTTGGCAAATGTTGTGTTCTCATCTCCTGCAGCCTGTGGGGAAAGCCACCTGTGCTGCCAGGCCTGTGTGTGCCAGGCCTGTGTGTGCCAGGGGCTCTTGGATGTCTCTGTACCCATGGACAGAAGGCTCTGTGTGTGCCAGGGGCTCTTGGATGTCTCTGTACCCATGGACAGAAGGCTCTGTGTGTGCCAGGGGCTCTTGGATGTCTCTGTACCCATGGGTATGGAATAGCATGGACACTGAAAGTGTCAGTCCCGTTGCTTGCACGCTCCTTCCTTTGTATACAAGACGCATCCATGCATACCCCCATGTACAGATACATTAAAACGTCAGGGAGGGACAGAGATTTCCCACAGGGCTCTAACTTGGGCATAACTCACCTTTTAGCCAGTGGCCAGGGGATTTTTTTTCCCAGCTCTGTGTGAGAAGGTGTCCAGGAGCTGAAGGAGCAGCATTTAGAAGCAGTTTCAGGATTTCTAGGCAGGAAGTGGAGCTGACCACATAACTCGCCGTATTCATCAGGATGTGCTGCTGGTTCTTTGGGAATATGGCCCAATGGAGCCACGAGCCTTGGAAAAATCTCTGTGGGTTTGTGCAAAGGGGGAGCAGCAGAAACACTTTGTGTCTGCTTTGGGGACACAAGGCCCAAGGAGCTGCGGTGGCAGAGGGTGACCTGGGCTGGTGGCAGGTGAAGTCCTGGTTCATGACATCCCAGAGTGGCACAGGACAAAGCTCCAAGCCCTCCCAACCCCACTGATGAAGTCTTTGTGATGCTGCACATCCTATAGGAAAAGCTGCTGTCACACAATGCACTGGGATTTGTAAGTTTCATTTTCAATACTTTAGGTCCAAGTTTCAAACTGCATTATTTTTGTTCTCAAGACACAGTCGTGCACAATTCATCTCTCATCCTCCTATTGCTTCAACTCCAATTAAAAAAAAAAATCTTAATATTGGAAACAAAACCCAAAGTCTTTAAAATGGATGCTGATGTCAGTCCGTAAGATGGATCCAGGCATGAGAACATGCACAAAGTAAATGAGTTCTCCCTTTAAAAAGACCAGTTACCTCTTAATCCAAAGTTCAAGAAGATTTCACTACACATTTGTTTCTTTTTTTTTCTCTTTAATATTTTTCTCGGGTTTTTTGTCTTTTTTCTTTTTCTTTTTAAGAAGATAACACATCCTGAAAAAGAGATGTTCAGCAAAATGAGAAACATTTCTGATAAACAATGAAAATATTTACTCCTCTGTTTGCTTTTCTCTGGATATCCCGATGTAAAAAATCTAGCAGATATGAGCAGAGGTGTCAAGTGTTTGCTTTGGACGAAGCTGGAGTTCAGCACTGCTGACATCCTGATCCAGCCAAGAGTTGCAGAATTCTTTTGCACACCTCGAGCCATGTGTTTGCAGGCACAGCACCTGCAGAGCTGACACACCAGTGCACGTGAATAACTCTGTTACTCCCTCACAGAATTTGGGCTCTGCCCCAGAACGAGGTGCTCCAGCCCTTGGCTCCTGGTTCCCGTGGGGAGCAGCTCCCTTCCCTCTGGCTGAGCTGCTCAGGCAGAGCCCAGCAGCTCCTGGCCCTGCAAGGCTGAGGCTTTTCCCCGTGGTTGGGCACAGACGGATGGAGCAGCACTGCTGAACACGGGGGCACACAGAGGGACCAGCAGCAGCTGCCTTTGGCCACCTGAGGCTCCAAGGCCCAAACTCTGAGCAGACAGGGCTGGAAGAGACTCGCAGGCTCCCTGCTGGCTCTGCTGCCCCACTTGTGCCCACCTGGGAGCCCCCAGGGCCAGCAGGGACTTGAGATGGCAGCCCTGGGCTCCCGAAGGTTGTGCAAGGAACGGAGCTGGGGACTCCCTGTCCATGGGGAGCTTCCAGATGGAAAAGGCTGCTGTGCCCAGGCAGCTCCAAGGGCAGAGAAAGGAGGGTCTCGACCCCTGGATCTGTGCCAGTCCCACAGTCCTGGGCAGCAGCCACCGAGCCCTGGGGGAGCAGAGGGCACAGCAAGAGGGACAAAAGCAGGCAAGGTCAGAGACTGGAGAGAGCCAGACCCGGCAGCAGGAACAGCTGCTCCATTGCACTCTTGGAGAAAGCTCTTGGCTGGTTCAAAGCGCTGAAAGGTGTGCAGGGCAGAGAGGAGGCCACAGCAAACACTGCTCCTGTTTCCACAGCCTCCCCTCTCCGTGTCCCAGACGGAATTGGATGGACTGTGTTCTTCTCCCCGAGTCGTCCGGTTCAGCACGAGCAGCTGAGCACCAGGAGCTGAAGGAGCTGAAGCCTCAGGCCACAAGACCTGGGCCTGAGGAGACTTTGTGAGCAAATGAATGCTGCTAACATGGACCTGGCTGAATGCAGCAGATGGAATCATGGAATTGTTATGTGTATTTTAGATAATTCGTGCTTGTGAGAAATAGATGTATGAAAAATGTTATATTGGTAAGAAATATTCTTTAAGTTTTCTTAAGCACCCCACCAAGGCCGGGAAGGTTGCTTCACAGTATTTCAAACCCGCAGCTGGCAGCAGGGAGAAAAGGACCTAATTTGCAAACGAATGGACGTGTCTGGCTCGGAGATGGGTGCTTTTCAGCACTGGTGGGTTCCTTTGTCTCCCTGGTGCTACACTGCAGCTCCTGGCATGTAGATGTTAGCAAAAAGGATTCTCTTTGAGGAAAGATCTAATACTCAGATCCTTTGGCATTCATCATTTTTCAAGTGTCTTATGTTACATTTTACATATTTGTCGTGGTTTGACATGGAAATGAATTTTTTGAGGAAGTTGGGTCAAACCAATCAGTGGTCAGGTTTGGATATTGGCACACTATTTTGAATTCTTCTGATGAAAAGCACCCACTTGGCTGCAGGCTCTTTACTGCCAAGCTCTCAGCAGGGTGGCTGGCTGGAGGTTTGCTTTGTCCCTCATCAGCTTCAAGGAGAAACAATCTCACCACCACAGTGACTGCTCAATGTCCCAGTGCAGAATTTTTAAAACACCGGGCTTCTGTTCCCCTCCTATTCTCCAGCACTAGCCAAGGTATTTCAGAATGTTTGTACTGATTTGCTGAATCCCTCTGGACATTTAGAAAGTAAAACATTACTGAACTGCTTTGCTGGCTGCTTTTGTTTTATTGGTAGCTGCACATTTGAGCTGGTAAAACGGTTTGCTGTTGCTATTCCAAAATGTGTTCACTAACCTACCATGCTATTCTATATGCTAATCTTTTTGTTTCTCTCTTCATTCTCTTTGCCTCACGCATCTCCATTCTCGTCTTTTTCTCATTTTATGTGCTAATTCCCTTTCTCTAATTCCCTTTTTCTGTGTCAAATCCCATATATAACAAAGTGTCCGAGATTTTACTCTGCAAGTTGTTGTATGTAATAAACTTCTGTATATCTTATCCAGCTGAACACAATGGCACCACTTACACGCCCTAAGTGACATGTACAGGTTTGGAACGCCCAACGAGAAACACGAGAAACACGCTGTAAGTAGTTGAGAGTGAGATAACCAGAACCATCAGGGAGATACATCTGAATACCGAACTCCAGGAGCACGATCAATCAGACGGGTTCTGTTCAACTTGCCACAGTGAAGGAACTCCACATGAATAGGTGCAGCCCAGAAAAGAAGAAAGAGACTTTGCCTCAGGCAAGAAAAACCATCTATAAATCACTTGGACAGAACAGTCGGGGTGAACATAGGGGACCCTATGCTGCAGTGGTCAAACCTGTGTCTCACCCAGCGCCGATCCCGGGCTCGGCACTGACCTTTTTTTGATAGTGGCTTTTCATTGTTATTCTCTAAATTTATATTTGGACAATTTAATAAATTTTCTTTAATTAATAAATTGGAGCATTCATTTATAACAATCTTGAATCCATCTATAACATACTAAAAATCCTAAAGCTTAAATTTCTTACCCATGTGACATACTAAACTCCTCTCTACAATCTCTACAATCTATTTCACACTTTTGTGGCTTCTAGTTTACCTTGAGGCTTTGGAAGTTTTGTCCATGAATGAGGGTCAAAGTCAGTGCTCCCCTGGGGGTCAGGACACCCCAGAGCAGACAGAGAAATACTCCCGGTGTCCTGGGTTTCTACATCATCCCTTCCTCCTTTATTCATTATACACAATTCACAAAGTTCTATTGTGACATTTGGGTCTTGGCCAGTCCTTTTCTGTAGGGTATTCAGTGTCACAGTGAGCAGCCAAAGGTGACATATTAGCATTGTCAGCCTTATTTCACATTATCAATTTTTAATTCTATCTGAAAAAAATGTATAATCATGTTCTATTTTTATATAACTGTTATTAATTATGATAATAATAATATTATATTTCACTTGCACAAATGAACCTGAGCTCAAGTTTTAACCTTCCTCTGTCCCTCCATGTGGGAGCATTCCAAAAGCAATTTTTCCTTCTGTTGGTGCTGTTTCCAATGTGCCATTTACAAACTTCACCCACATATTCCCAAACCCACAATTCTTTTCCTTCTTCCACATGCAATTTTTGGATGCATTTGAAGACATCCAGGGGTTCAGCCTCTTTTAACAGAGTGCCCCACTGCTGACACCAGTGCTCTGACCTCAGCCCACTCCAGAGCCAGGGAACTCCAGGGAAGGGCTTCCCATCTGGGAATTTCTGATGGGACTGATTCCCCACATTTACATTTAAAAAGTGACATTTTGTTGTGATCTGGCCAGACTGTGCCAGTTTTGTTTCACCAGTGGGCAGGGTCAGCACCAAAGACACAGACACCAACTGAAGGACTCAGTGTCATTGACTGTAGCTCAAAGCAGCAAAGAATCACAAAAGGAGCAGCTCAGCAATGCACCCAGCCAGCAGCACCAAAGATTGCAGCAGTGATTAAGAAAGATCCAGCAGCAGTTACCCTCAGGCTTTACCATGCCCCAGATCCACACAGCAGCTGGGGAAGCTGTCCCAGCCAAGGGCTGCAGAGCCACTCCTGGACACTGGGAATTCCTGCAGGTGCCTCCAGCCACAGGTGAGGCTCCAGCCTCGCTGGGAGAGGGCCCAGCTCTGACAGCGCTGAATGAACAAACTGACAGCGCTGCTGGTGCGGGAACATCTGGTTTCATCCTCCTCCTGGGTTCCTCCCAAAGCCTGGCCAGGGCCCAAGAGGAACCAAGGGAGGTGACTTTGCCCATTCAGCCCCAGACAAGGCCAGATGTCAGATTTCATGGCCTTGTCTGGCTTCTAAACACAGAAAGGTCAATCCATGTTTCACTAATGAGTGGATACATCTATCACAGCGCTAATGACCATGCATATTTCATTAGTGAGCAGATACAAAGATAACCTTTGGTTGGAAGGTTCATCCAGAGGCCACCTTTGGCTCAGGGCCTCACTCAGGGCTGTTGTCCAGGCCTTGGCACTTCAGGGACGTGGTTTAGTGCTGGGCTCGACACTGCTGGGTGACCGGCTGGACTGGATGAGCTCAGAGGTCTTTTCCAACAGAAAGGATTCTGTGATTCCATGATTCCATCTGCTGCATTCAGCCAGGTCCATGTTAGCAGCATTCATTTGCTCACAAAGTCTCCTCAGGCCCAGCTCTTGAGGCCTGAGGCTTCAGCTCCTTCAGCTCCTGGTGCTCAGCTGCTCGTGCTGAACGGGACACTCGGAGAGAAGAACTCAGTCCATCCAATTCCTTCTGGGACACGGAGAGGGGAGGCTGTGGAAACAGGAGCAGTGTTTGCTGTGGCCTCCTCTCTGCCCTGCACACCTTTCAGCGCTTTGAACCAGCCAAGAGCTTTCTCCAAGAGTGCAATGGAGCAGCTGTTCCTGCTGCTGGGTCTGGCTCTCTCCAGTCTCTGACCTTGCCTGCTTTTGTCCCTCTTGCTATGCCCTCTGCTCCCCCAGGGCTCGGTGGCTGCTACCCAGGACTGTGGGACTGGCGCGGATCCAGGGGTCGAGACCCTCCTTTCTCTGCCCTTGGAGCTGCCTGGGCGCAGCAGCCTTTTCCATCTGGAAGCTCCCCATGGACAGGGAGTCCCCAGCTCTGTTCCTTGCACAACATCCAGGAGCCCAGGGCTGCCATCTCAAGTCCCTGCTGGCCCTGGGGGCTCCCAGGTGCCTCAGGCTGCTGTGACACCGCTGCACACGGGAGGGAAGAGTGGCAGGGGTTGTGCTGAAAGTCAGCTCCACGTGCTGCTGCTGCTGGGGGTCATTTGTCCAGGCCTGCCCCAGAGTCAGGGATCAGATCCAGGTCCTGCTGGTGCTCCCTCGGGATCAGCCCCAGTTTGGGTGTTGCTGTCTGGGCCAGCAGAAGCGGTGGCTGCAGCAGCGGGTGCTGACAGTGCCTCAAGCCCCGGGGCTGGAGGGGTCCCTAGGCTGGGGCTGGGAGGGAGCTGCTCCAGCCCGGAGTGCACTGCTGAGTGCTGTGCTCTGGGGCTGGGGCTCCCTGCACAGGGGACTGGACTGGTGTGCCACAGGAGACAGAGAAGCTGCAGCTTCAGCCTAACTGAGGTGGGTGCGTGGGCTGGGAAGAGTGGGGAGGCTCAAGGGGATTCACAGAGCTCCTCCTGCTACAAGGACGAGGACAAGGGAGTGGGAACTCAGCAGTGAGGAGAGCTGAGGGCTGGAGAGCAGCTCTGAATGACACTAAAATCCCACTGGACCTCTGAGACATTGCTGCTCCTCAGCCAGTGACAGGATGAGTCCCTAAGCCTGGGGCTCAGCCTTCCTCGTGGTGAGGGGCACCAAGGAAGGCAACAGTGTGATGGAGACTTCCATGGGCTGGGAACTCACTGGGGGAAAAGAGGGAGCAGTTGGGAAGTACAAGGCAGGTGGAGGAGAGAACTGTTCAGAGAAAGACTGAGCTACAGCTTGAGCAAGCTGCAAAATGTCATTTGGGGTCATCCCAGATTGATTTCATTTCAGAAGCTATTGAACAAGTTTATTCTGGGGTGGTGGCATGTTTTCCCTGGGAGGCGTACACTCAGCACACTTGAGCTGTGTTGCTGAAATGCTCCAGCAGGTCTGTGCTGCAGGTCACCCCATTTCTTCTTTGGCTGATTGCGGCCCGCTGCTGAGCTCCAGCAGAGCCCTGGCAGAGCCCAGAGCAGCCTCAGCACCCGCAGAGCCCGGCTGCAAGGAAAGAAACCAGAAAGCGCCCGTCAGCTGAAGGCTCCTGTCCACTTGTCCCAGCCGCCCGCGGTGCCCAGGCCATGCTGGCCGTGCCCAGAGCTGTGCCCAGAGCTGCCCATCCCTGCTGCCTGTGGGAGCAGAGCAGGAGGGCAGGACATGTGCCCAGCCTGCAGCCGGCCACAGCACATCCAGCCCTCAGCAGCTGCCCAGAGCAGGATGCTCCTGTGCTCGCTGCCATCTCCCCAAAACTCTGATCCCACCATGCCAAGCAGACGGGACCCACCTGGCGCCATCCCCCGCTGGAAGAAAAGCTGGTCCCAAACGATGTCCTCATCCTTCTCCAAGGGCACGGCCCATCCACGCCACAGCTGCTCCCAAGCACTTCCTGATCCAGACTGGACCCCAGCTAGAATGCTTCCTCTAGAAAAACACACAACAAATTATTGAAAATAGATTACAGACAAAAAGGGGAACAAGAAAAAAGGTCAAAAATCATATTACTGTCAGGGACTTGAGGAAGGCCCAACCCCTGCATGCCAGGGAAAAACCCACCCACAGGTAAGGGATGCCCAGGCTTCCTCCCTTCCTCCCTGCACTGCCCCCCAAAATAACGGTGATCCCAAAGCAAACAGGGGCAGTGGAGCAGCCCAAGCCCTTCCTTGCCTGCAGAGCAAAGCAGCCCCTGCACAGGTTCTGGAGTCCCACCTCTGCTCCCACCATGGGGGTTTGTTTGTGTCGGGCTGGCTGCCCCAGCCCCAGCCCCATCCCGGGGCACGGTGGGTGCTGGGGCTGTTGGCAGGGCCAGGAGCCCACTCCCATTTCATCACCACCCCAGCCCATCCCCCAGTCCTGCCAAAAGCAGCCTGGCAGCCGACTGAAGGATCAGCTGCATCCGCCCCAGCAAAGGGGGAACCTTTGGTTCCTGGCCAGGCTGTGCAATGCCCAAATCTGGGAGCATCCCCCTGCGTGTGGACTCACCTGCATATTTCCTGTGGAGCCTGGCTTTGGAGAAGGTGCCAGAATCGAAGTCCATCATCCTCAGCTGCCGGTGGCCAGGTGGAGGAAGAGGTTGTCATCCTTGATGTCATCCTTGCTGTCCTCAGCAGCAGCAGCCCCACCTGGTACAGCTCCTCCAGGGGCTCCTTCTCCTTCCCTGGGGGTGAGCCCAGGCTGTCTGGGTTCGGCCCAGGGCCCCAGCTGTCAGGGAACCAGAGAAGCAAACCAGCTCAGATGGTGGCCACCAGTGCTGGGCAGAGCAGCTCAGCTCCAGCACAAGGGCTGCATGTCCCCATCTGATGACCCCTGGGCAGTGACACAGGCAGGACAAAATGTCTGGGTTCCTTTGCTTCTGATTGCCAAGGCATGTGTGGAGCTGCAACTTACCAGGGCCTTGCATCAAAGTGTGCCTGTGGCTCTCTCCCTTCTTCTAGGGCAGATGAATATCCTGCAGCCAGGGATCACAGAACAGCTCTTCTAACGAGGGCCTGTCCGAGTGCAGCATGGATAAACACCGCCTGATCACATCTTGGCACTCTGGGCAGAGAAACCAGAACCCGCCGGTCAGTTGGAGAAGGCTCCTTTTGGCTTTGCCCCACTATTCCCATGTCCAGGCCATGCTGGATGTGCTCAGAGCTGGGCCGAAACTCCCCCATCAATTCCCTGTTTTGGAGGAGAGCAGGAGAGCAGGACATGTGCCACCTCCTCAGCAGCTGCCAGAGCGGGATGCTCACGAGCTGCTGCTGTCTCCCAGCACTGCCATTGCCCCCGTGGCCAGAGATGAGGATCCACCTTGAGAGAGCCGTTGTGGCAGCGAGAGCTGATGGTCCCAGCTGATGTTCTGGCTCCTCCTGAAAGGGTGCTCCCCGCAGACCATCTGGTGCAGCAGGATGCCCAGGGACCAGATGGTAGCTGGCTTGCCGTAGTAAAATCCAAAGTGGATCCATTCCGGGGGGCTGTATGACGGTGTTCCTGTGGAATACAGATGGGGTTCATCAGGGGGATGCTGCTGCTCCCAGAGCCTGGCCCCAGCATCCCTGGGCGTGTGGGGGCTGCCCCAGTGGCACACGGGGTGACCACTGCCCTCTCGCCAGCACCTGGGACTTGTGTATAGACTCGGGGTTGGAAAAGAAGCCACTGGGGTTGGAAGAGGGCAGCAGAAGTCCTGGCAAGGCCCGACCATGAGGAGGAAAAACCCACCCAGTGCTTGGGAAAACCATGCCTTTATTCTCCCTGCCTGCACTGCCCAAAAACATCATGAATCCAAAACAAACCAGGTGAGTGGAGCAGTCCAAGCCCTTTCTCACCTGCACACCAAACTGCCTGGGACACAGCTTACGGTCCCCCTCTCTGCTACCCCCACCCACCCGTGTTTTTGTCAGGCTGGCTGCCCCAGCCCCAGCCTCAGTCCTGCCCAGAGAGGTGGGCAAAGGCTGCCAGCAGGGCTGGAAGCTGGCTCCCCACCCAGCCCTGCTCAAATGCAACTCAGCTGAAATCTCAGTGCCACGAAGGGCAGCAAAAGGGAGAATCCCCGCTGCCACACCCAGCTTGGGCTGTGAGATGTTGGGCCATGAGATGCCAGGACCGAGAGCACACCCCTGCGTGGGCTCACCTGCAAAGCGAGTGTAGGCTGTGTCTTGCAGGTAGGTGCCACAGCCAAAGTCGATCAATTTGGCCTGCCCAGTGGCCAGGTCAACCAGGATGTTCCCTGGTTTGATGTCCCTGTGCAGGACCCCGCAGCTGGTGCAGTGCTGCACGGCCTCCAGCACCTGGCGGAACAGATCCCGCGCCACCTCCTCAGACAGGAACCCCCGTGCCCGAATGAAATGGTGCAGGTCCTGAGAGTGCTCTGGGCGTTCCAGCACGATCAAGATGTCGTTGGGGAGCTCAAGCCACTCCAGCAGCTGGACGACACCGGGGAAGCCAGTGGACACCTTCTCCAGCAGCACGATCTCCAGGGGTGCGCTGGTGCCGTCGGGCTGCGGGAGGAGCACGATGCCATCAGTGGGGCTGATGCCATGCCGGGGGTCAGGAACTCCTCACCCAGCCCGGGATGCCCTTCGCCCTGCGCTGGCCTCACGCCCGCTCTCCCTTGAGGTGTCCTGGTGGCTCCCACCCTGCCGGGCCTCGGCTCATCCCCGCCCGGCACGGCCCGGCTTCTGCCGCTGGCCCCGCTTACTCACCAGCTCGCCCCAGTGCCGGACGCGGTTCCTTGGCACCCTTTTGATGGCCACCTGCAAGCCAAGAGCAGCAGCGGGCTGAGCTCGCCACCCACCCTGCGCAGCCCCAGCTCCATCGCCATCCTCCTCCCCCTTCTCCTCCTCCCCCTCCTCCTCCGCCCCCTCCTCCTCCTCTTCCCCCCCCCCCTCCTCCCCCCCCCTCTACTCCTCCTCCTCCCGTTCCCCTCCTCCTCCTCCTCCTCTGCCCGCCGCCAGCCCCGCCGCTCACCGGGGCGCCGTCCGAGAGCCGCGTGGCCGCGAAGACGCTGCCGAAGCCGCCGCTGCCCAGCAGCGAACCCAGCCGGTACCGCTCCTGCAGGGCCTCCGGCGCCTTCCCTGCGGGCGGGACGCGGCTGTCAGCGCTCGGCCCGGGGCCAGGAGCGGCCCCCGAGCGCCCCCCGAGCGCCCCGGGCCGGCCCTCCCCAGGCGTTCGCTCCCGGCAACGGGACAGCGGCGGCTCGGGGGCGGCGGCCGCGCTGCCGAGCGGCGGAGCTCGGGCCGGGGAAGCCGCAGCGGAGGCGGCGGCAGCGGCCGCGCCGCGTGTGTCCTCCGCGGGGCCCGGGAGGAGCCGGGGCCGGGGCCAGGCTCGGGCCAGGCGGAGCCAGAGCGAGGCGATGCCGCCCCAGCCCCAGGCACCGATGCCCGCCCAGAAGCGCCACCGCCAGCACGGCCAGAGCCGGGCGGAGGCGAGACCCCGGCGGGACGGCCGGGGGCGGGGATGGGGCAGCCCCGCCCGGAGCCGGGGGCGGGCCGGGGGCATGGCCCGGCCGGGAATGGGGAGAGAGAGACTGGGAGAGGAGGGGACAGCGGGAAAGGGAGAGCGGGAGACGGTGCGGGACAGCGGGAGAGGGAGAGGAGAATCAAGAGGGAGTCTCTGCTTTGGCTGCTGCTGCTGCTGCTGCTGCCGCCGCCGCTGCTGCTGCTGCTGCAACTGAAGCTCTGGGGCCGTTTGTCCCCGTGTCCGTTTTTCCGTTGCCTGCTCACCCCCACGCCCAGCCCCCTGCTCCCCGGGGGCAGCCCCTGAGCCTGTCCAAACACGGGAACTTTGCCCTGTTCAGCCCAGACCCAGAGTCTGGACTCCTGCATGGGGGCAGAGGTATCTCCTCGGTCGCTGCTGTGTATTGTCCCCGCTGAGGATCAAACCCTATCGGGGCACATTCCCTGGCTGGAGGATTCCCTGGTCCTGGTCCTGCACTTATGGCTCCAGTGTTGCTTTCCAGCAAAAACTGGAAGGCAAACTGTGTAGCTCATCGTACTTTAGAGTGTCTAGAACTCGCTAAGTCACTGATCTTAGAGGTGAGATGCATTTGGAATTAATGGGATGGAGAAGTAGTGCAAGATGGAAAAAGGGAGCAGAGAAATAAATAGAGGAAAACATCTTGGACTGTTTCTTTCAATTTTCATTTCACTTCTGGAAAGCTGTTTCAGTTTTCCAGGAATCTTTTCCACAGTCCTGTTTGCTCTTCTCAAGAACCTTTCCTGGAGAACCAGGTTGAGCTCTTGTCACAAGATGTGCCACCAACTGCAGCTTCTCTTGGCTTTCCACAGCGGGTGTGCAGCAGGACTCTTGCAGCAGAGCAGGACAAAGGTTTGGAGAACTTGACAGCTTGTCCTTTCTCTTCCTGGAGAGCTGGGGAGTTGTGCCATTGGTGAGGTTTTCATTGTGACTGTTCCAGCCTTGGGAAACAGGAGGTGGAACCAGGACTTGTTAGGGAATACAAGCCTGACTGAATGCAGAGAAGGAATCTCCAGAGCCCGCAGCCAGAAATGGAGAGTTGTGTGATAATCATTCCCACATCTCCATGGACACCTGGAAAGTGATCTAGAACATGAAAATGGGACAGAGGGGGTTTGTTTCTGTGTTCCGTTTGGGTGATTCTACATCTCCTGTGCTGGTATAAATCAAGAGCACAGTCAGTTCATGAAAAGCACCAGAACAGGCTGGACCTCTGAGAGTAGGTGACGGAATGGATTTGAAAAGGAGAAATGCAGGGAATGACTTGGTGGACTTTGTCTGGAAGAAGGGTATTTTTTTCTAATTATTTCTAGTCCATTGCTTCTGCTTTTGTCCTTCTTACAAGGCCATTTGCATCCCAGATTCCTCATGAAATGAGATCCCTGAGCTTCTGGAACTGCCTGAAAGATGCCCTGTTCTTGCAGGGACACTCAGGATGAAACAGGAAGCAATTTTGAAGCAATTGTATTAAACAAAAACCAGTTCTTAAGCAGAGATTGATGTCACTCCCCCCGACCAACCACCATGGGTAAATCTCTGGCTCAGCCTGGAGCAGTGACCTTGAGGGGTGTCCGCACTGCAGGGAGGAATCTCCACAGCCTCCAAGAAGGGAAATGTCAGGAGACACTGCCATTAAAATTTGGGATGGGGCTTTTCTAGTCTGAAGCGCTGCCCTGTCAGTCAGATGTGCCCAGGCTGGGCCAGCTCAGCAGCTCTGCAGGAGCTCCCAGTGGTGTCACTTGGTTGTTCCTTTCTCTGGGGATTTTTTCCAGCCCTGCCACAGCTTCAGCTCCCTCTGAGGATGTGGAACTTTGGGATGGAGGAGTCAGGCTGGTTTCAGCATTATTCACCCCAACAGCAGCGTGACGCCCCTCCTTCATTTCCCACTGGGGCTTTGCAAACAGGGCCTTGCAGGAGTGGTTTGAGCCCATTGCAGGCAGAGCCTCCTGCTCCAGCAGGAACTGCCTTTCCTGTGCCAGGAGCAGGGCAGGTCCCGCTGCAGGAAAAGCCCCAGGCCAGCCCCAGCACAGGGAAGGCCTCGGGCACAAGGGCAGAGTGCGGTGCTGGGAGCTGTGCCAGGGAGAGCCTGAGGCACCAAAGGCGCCTTGGCAGCAGCAGCTGCTTGCAGGGCATGGCCAGAAGCCTCCCTTGGCAAGCCGGCCTGGTGGCCAGCACTGCAGAGCTGCTGCCTCAGGGCTCATTTCTGGCTGGGCTCTGCCCCAGCCCACAGAGTGTGACCTCAGCCCTGACTCTGCCGCGGCCCTTGTGCCTGAGCCCTGCAAAGCCCAAAGGTCACCTGTGCCCCCTGGCTGTGCCAGCCCCTGGGGCAGGGGGAGGAAAGGCAGAGAAGGGGCTGGGTTTGGCTGTGGGATGTGGGGTCCAGCAGAGACCATGAGGAGTCAAGGCAGTGGATGGAGCGCACTGAGCAGCCCCTTCTGCCCATGCAGTCCTGGAATGGTTTGGATGGGAAGAGCTCTGCAGTGCTCATCTCATCCAAACCCCGCCATGAGCAGGGACATCTTTCACCAGATCAGGTTGTTCAGAGCCCTGTCCCAGCTGGACTTGAATGTTTCCAGGGACGGGGCACTGACCACCTCCCTGGGAACCTGTCCTGGTGTATCACCACCCTCATCATCAAACATTTCCTCCTTATCTGTTCTTATCTGAACCTCCCTTCCTTTAGTTTAAAACCACCCCCCCCTTTGTCCCGTTGTGACAGGCCCTACTAAAACCTTTGTCCACCCTTGTATTTCCATGGCAACTGCCAGGACAGGTGACCCAGGTGTCACCCCCAGTGAGGGCTGCCATGGAAACAGTGCCCAGCACTGCCCCTTTCTGTCGGGCTGACCTGGCCTTTGGCCCTGGCCCTGGCGTTTGCTGCTGGTTCCGCGGCGCCTGACCGGCCAGCGCGGCACAGGGCAGGTGGCCATGGCACAAGCCCCCAGCAAGGGATCCCCTCTGGCTCTGGGCAGTGACACCAGCCCTGAGCAAGGGGCCAGGGCAGGTTTCCATGGCACCAACCATCACAACGGCTCCAGGAGCAGAGTGACTCTTGCCAAGGAACTTTGTGGTGCTGTCCCTTAATAGTAAATCTGGTTTTTGCTGATCCCTTGCTGGGGATTTTTTCAGCGCTCTCAAGCCCTCGTTGGTAACAGGGTGAAGGAGCCCTGGCCCAGGCTCTGGCCCTGGGGGACACGGGGACGCTGCCAGGGGGTTCCTGTCCCCCTGTCCCACTCCCCACATCCCCGGCCCCCGTCCCCGTGTCAGGCTCTGGGGTCGATCTCGTGGAACATCCTCTGGGGGAGGCTGCGGCACCGGGGGCAGGGGGACCCAGGGGGACAGGGGACCCCGCAGTGCATGAGCAGCGTTGGACTTCTCTGGGGGAACTGGGAGGGGGGGCCGGGGTGGAGTGACCTCCCCAGTGACCTCACACAGCCCCTGTGATATCACAGAACCCCTGTGATGTCACACAGCCCACTCTGAGATGTAACAGGCCACCTGTGATTTCATACAGGTGTCCTGTGATGTCACAGCCTGCTCTTTGAGGTCCCAGTCTGCTCTGTGATGTCACAAAATCTGCCCTGTGATGTCACAGCGCAGCCTGTGATGTCACAGACACCCTGTGATGTCACAGCCAGCTCTATGATGTCACAGCCACCTTTGTGATGTTATGCAGCCTCGCTGTGATGTCACAGCCTGCTCTGTGATTTCACAGTCAGCTCTGTGATGTCACAACCCACTCTGTATTGTCTCAGCCTTCTCTGTGGCATCACACAGCTGCTCTGTGATGTCACAGAGCCCTTTTCTATGAAGGCAGAGTCTTCTCTGTGGCCTCACAGCCTGTTCTGTGATGTCACAGTGCCATCCTCTAATGTCACAGCCGACTTTGTGACGTCACAACCTCCTCTGTGATGTCACAGCCTGCTCTGTGATGTCACAGAATCACAGAATCACAGAATTGCTGGGTTGGAAGAGACCTTTAAGGTCATCAAGTCCAACCCATGCCCTAACACCACCTCAGCTAAACCATTGCACTGAGTACCACATCCAGTCTTTTTTTAAACACATCCCATGGTGGTGACTCCACCACCTCCCTGGACAGACAGTTCCAGTACTTTATCACCCTTTCCATAAAATACTTTTTTCCTAATATCCAACCTAAATTTCCCTTGGTACAGCTTAAGACACTGTCCTCTGGTCCTGTCAGTTGTTGTGAGGAGGAAGAGACCGACCCCCACCTGACTGCAACCACCTTTCAGGGAGTGTGGAGAGTGATAAGGTCACCTCTGAGTCTTCTCCTTCTTGGCAACCTGGGCACACTGCTGGCTCATGTCCAGCCTGCTGTCGACCAGTGCCCCCAGGTCCCTTTCTGCCTGGGCACTGTCCAGCCACACCGTCCCCAGCCCATAGCATTGCAGGGGGTTATTGTGTCCAAAATGCAGGACTGGGCACCTGGACTGGTTAAACTTCATCTTACTGGAAACCAGTCCAGGTCTCCCTGCAGAGCCCTCCTACCTTCCAACAGATGGACACACACTCCCAGCTTAGTGTCATCTGCAGATTTACTAATGAAAGCCTCAATCCCCTCATCCATGTGGTCAATACAAATATTGAACAGAGCTTGCCCAGCACAGAGCCCCGAGGGACAGCACTGGTGACTGTCCCCAGCTGGATGCAGCACCGCTCACCACCACTCTCTGGGCCGGCCATCCAGCCAGTTCTGAACCCAACACAGAGTGCTCCTGTCCCAGCCGTGGGCTGCAGCTTTTCCAGGAGTGTGCTGTGGGAGACAGTGCCAAAGGCCTGGCTGGAGTCCAAATAGACACATCCACAGCCTGTCCTGCATCCACCAGGAGGGTCACCTGGTCATGAAAGGAGACCAGCTTGGTCAAACACGACCTAGCCCTGCTAAACCCCTGCTGGCTGGGTCTGACACCCTGGCCATCTGTCACGATCCACTTGTGCGGGGTGTTGCGATGGTTCTTTTCACTGATCCCAAAAGTGCAAAAAGGCAAACAACAAGGGACTATCAGTTAATCACAACAAATGTACCTTTACTAAGGGCCAAAACATTAAATGCGATAGTGGGGATCAGAAAGGAGATAAAAGGATAAAGAGAGAGAGAAAAGAGGGGGATGGGAATAGCTACCAACACAGGCGAGATCCTTACAGTTATAGTCCACAGAGGAAAGAGGGGGGAACATGCAGGGTAATGAGAGTCTATTGTAATTGCTGTGGGGGAACAGGTGAGTCCACTGAAACCACCAAGGCAGGACGAACACAATGAAGAATAAGTCCATTGGAATTACTGAAGAAGAACAGGTCGTGTCATTAATGCTTTCCCCTCTCCCTGTGGGAGAGGTCTCAGTCTCAGTCCTTGGGAGGAGGGTTTTCAATTTCCATCCATCTGTCACAGTGGTAACGGGGCAGATGAGAGGCCTTCAGTGAGAGACCACTAGAGTCACCCCAAAAGTTCATTTGGCTTCAGGAGGAGAGTGGGCAAATATGCAGTAGGCCGTTCCTTGCTGGGTTCATGCCAGGTCCTTGCCAATTCCTTGCCAAGTCCTTGCCAGGCCTTGTTCGGAACAGCTAACGTAACGGTGCAGCAGCTGCACCTGCACTGCCGCTCTCTCCAAGCCGGAACTGTAGTGGGGGAAGGGGTTTCTCCTCGTGGCAATCGGTAGGCAAATGTGGGGGCTTCAGACGGTCTCTTACACCTTCCCCGAGCTGTCTGCAAAGGAATCCACATCGGCCCAGGCCGGGCTGGTCAGTGGCCGGTCAGTTCCATTGGCTGGACGTGGCTCGGGACACTTCCCTTGGAGCCTCTTCAGGGAGGGAACGCTGGGGCTGTCACGGCTGGGGTGTCACAGGCAGGGGAACGCTGGGGCTGTCAGTGTTGGGGTGTCACAGACAGGGGAACGCTGGGGCTGTCACTGCTGGGGTGTCACAGACAGGGGAACGCTGGGGCTGTCAGTGCTGGGGTGTCACAGACAGGGGAATGCTGGGGCTGTCAGTGCTGGGGTGTCACAGACAGGGGAACGCTGGGGCTGTCACGGCTGGGGTGTCACAGACAGGGGAACGCTGGGGCTGTCAGTGCTGGGGTGTCACAGACAGGGGAACGCTGGGGCTGTCAGTGTTGGGGTGTCACAGACAGGGGAACGCTGGGGCTGTCACTGTTGGGGTGTCACAGACAGGGGAACGCTGGGGCTGTCAGTGTTGGGGTGTCACAGACAGGGGAACGCTGGGGCTGTCAGTGCTGGGGTGTCACAGACAGGGGAATGCTGGGGCTCTCACTCTGGGGTGTCACAGACAGGGGAACGCTGGGGCTCTCACACTGGGGTGTCACAGACAGGGGAACGCTGGGGCTGTCAGTGTTGGGGTGTCACAGACAGGGGAACGCTGGGGCTGTCAGTGTTGGGGTGTCACAGACAGGGGAACGCTGGGGCTCTCACACTGGGGTGTCACAGACAGGGGAATGCTGGGGCTCTCACTCTGGGGTGTCACAGACAGGGGAACGCTGGGGCTGTCAGTGCTGGGGTGTCACAGACAGGGGAATGCTGGGGCTCTCACTCTGGGGTGTCACAGACAGGGGAACGCTGGGGCTGTCACGGCTGGGGTGTCACAGACAGGGGAACGCTGGGGCTGTCAGTGTTGGGGTGTCACAGACAGGGGAACGCTGGGGCTGTCAGTGTTGGGGTGTCACAGACAGGGGAATGCTGGGGCTGTCAGTGCTGGGGTGTCACAGACAGGGGAACGCTGGGGCTGTCACTGCTGGGGTGTCACAGACAGGGGAACGCTGGGGCTGTCAGTGCTGGGGTGTCACAGACAGGGGAATGCTGGGGCTCTCACTCTGGGGTGTCACAGACAGGGGAACGCTGGGGCTCTCACTCTGGGGTGTCACAGACAGGGGAACGCTGGGGCTGTCAGTGTTGGGGTGTCACAGACAGGGGAACGCTAGGGCTGTCAGTGTTGGGGTGTCACAGACAGGGGAACGCTGGGGCTGTCAGTGCTGGGGTGTCACAGACAGGGGAACGCTGGGGCTCTCACTCTGGGGTGTCACAGACAGGGGAACGCTGGGGCTGTCAGTGTTGGGGTGTCACAGACAGGGGAACGCTGGGGCTCTCACACTGGGGTGTCACAGACAGGGGAATGCTGGGGCTCTCACTCTGGGGTGTCACAGACAGGGGAACGCTGGGGCTCTCACTCTGGGGTGTCACAGACAGGGGAACGCTGGGGCTGTCAGTGTTGGGGTGTCACAGACAGGGGAACGCTGGGGCTCTCACTCTGGGGTGTCACAGACAGGGGAATGCTGGGGCTGTCAGTGTTGGGGTGTCACAGACAGGGGAACGCTGGGGCTGTCAGTGTTGGGGTGTCACAGACAGGGGAACGCTGGGGCTGCACCACTCCTGCCCTGTCCCCAGCAGCTCTGCCAGCACCTCGAAGGGACACAAAGGCTGATCCAACGGGTGAGAATTGCAGAAGGGGCTGAGCTGGGAGGGACCCATTGGGATCATCAAGTCCAGCCCCCAGCCCTGCACAGACCCCCCAACAATCGCAGCCCGTGCAGCCCTGGGAGCGGGGTCCAAAGGCTCCTGGAGCTCCGGCAGCCTCCGGGCTGTGCCCATTCCCTGGGGAGCCTGGGCAGTGCCTGAGCCCCCTCTGGGGGAAGAAGCTTTTGCTGATCTCCAGCCCAGCCCTGCCCTGGCCCAGCTCCAGCCATTCCCTTGGGTCCTGTCCCTGCTCACCTGGGCAGAGATCAGAGCTTGCCCAGAGAAGCTGTGGCTGCCCCTGGATCCCTGGCAGTGTCCAAGGCCAGGTTGGACAGGGCTTGGAGCAGCCTGGGATAGTGGAAGTGGGCATGGAATGAGATGAACTTGAAGGTCTCTTCCAAGCCAAGCCCTTCTGTGATTCTGTGATTTTGGGGGAGATGCTGAAGCTCTGTCTCGGCTTTATCTCACCCAGTGTCTGGACCCAGCAGCAGCCATGGGTGGGATCATCTCCTCCTCCCTCTCCCTGTGGCTGGAACTCACCCAACAGCAGCAACTGAATAATGTCCCTCACGGGGCAGTGAGTGCCAGAAAGGAGCGTTGCTCCTTGGGGAAACACAATGTCCTTGGACTTCAGCAGAGCATTGAAATGGGCCCCCTCGAGCACCTCAGCCCCACTGAAATCTCCTCTTAGTGGACTGAGCCCCAGAGATCTCCCAGAGCAGCTGCAGAGAAGTCGCTGTCAGGAGGAGGGACGTGTATCAAAGGCTGATGTAGATCAAAACAAACTCTGGCACCATTCCACATTTTTGTTTGTCACTGGGAAATAAATACAGATGTCCCCATGCCACAGTCTCAGTCCCCCCAGGGTTCCTGTGTTTGGTTTTATCCCCTGGTATGGAGACACGGGAGCTCTCCCAGCTGAACAGGGTGTCAGGAATCCCTTCCTGAGCTTGACACCCTTGGAGAGGGTGAACAAGGAGGTTCCTTGCTGCAGGAGACTGTGTGGGTTTTGGAAACAGGCCAGACCTGGAGAAGGCTCCTCCTACAGCCCCTCAGCTCCCAGCAATCCCACGTCCTTATTTGTGTGACTGTCTTGTCAAGGCAGGAAGAGGAAGAGAGTAGCCTCCTTGGGGCAGGGAGAGGAGGCAGAGACACCAAAAGCAGGAGTCCCAAAGGGATCTGGGCAGGTCTGGATCCAATGGCTGCAGTAGGTGTGCCATTCCTAAATCCAGTTTGGGAGAGTCATGGCCGTGTTGCTGTGTAAGCTCTGAGGTATCTGCTGGTGGGAGATGCTCAGGTTCGTCCTGTTTGCATCCCCAGTTCCTGCAGAGCCGGTGTTAAACAGCGCCAGGGGATGCTCCTGGCACTGACCCTGGCATGGCTCAGGGTTCAGGTTTCCTCCATCAATCCCACTTCAGAGCTTCACTCTGGTGGGAAGGTTTTAGTGGGTCAGGTACAGCACAGTCCAGAGAATTGGAGGATGGTTTTATGTTGGTAATTCTGGGAATGGGTTTCTCTGGCAGGATGCTGGACACCAGGGATTTCTGCCCTCCTTTCTCAGAAGAGTTTGGGTTTCTCGTGTTAGTGCTGTTCCACAGCTTCCACCATCCCTACTCCTTTCATTGACACTTCCCCAGCTTACCTGTGTCCTTTCTGAGGGGCAAGAAAGGAACCTTGATGGTGGCACCACTTTGCTGCCTCAGACTCCAGCTGCTCCTGGAGTTCCAGCATGTCCGGCACAGCCGCTCTCCGTGGGGCTGGGACTTGGTTCAGGCTCCCACAGGCCCTGCCAGTGGCCACTCCCCACTGGGCTCACGCTTTGGCCACATTGGGCTGCTGAAGGGTCAGCGGGTCTGGCTGAGCACTCCCAGCTCTGCAGTTCCTGACTCACCCCAGGGATGGGGTCCCGCAGCCCCGGTCGGTGCCGTGCTGCCAACGGGGCCCTGTTTTGGGGTGGCCATCGGTCCCTGCTGTTCCTCCACCCTCAGCAGCCCCACAGCAGAAGGGTCCTCTGGGAGCCCCGACAAGGGATTCAGCTGTGGAATTCCCTCTGTCTCCACAGCAGCTCTCCCAAAAGTCCTTTGGGCTCCCTGGAATACTGTCTCCTGAGGTGATCCACGCCAGGGAGTCCCGGGGCCTCTGGGCCAGCCCCAGTGGGGTGTTTTTGCCATTCCCAGTTGTGGTCACTTCATCTTCTGATGTGCCTAGGCCTGAGTGGCAGACCTCAGCCAGAGCTGGCTTACAGGATGAGCCCTGGGCATTGTGTGACTAACACCACCATTTTTATTGAGCTAAAAATAGATGACTGTCCTAGGGTGATGTTATGGTGCTTGTATCCCCAGTCGTGTGTTCTGTTTATGCCTGATATTATGATCTGTGCCTTCAGGACTGACTCTGAAAATGAAGGATTATTTTGTCTTTTTATCAGCCGGCTCACCTCCCCCCATGGTCTGTGTCTAGGAGAGGCTTGGCTTGCTGGCTTGCTTGCTTGCTTGCTTGTTTCCTTTTCGCTTTGCTGTTTTTTTTTTTTTTTTTTGCTTATTAGTTAGTTCAGCTAGGCAGTCCAATTTTTACCCTGGACTGGTTTTTTTCCTCCTTCCCTTTCCCTTTCCTTAATATCATCTGAACCTGCTATGGACCGGCACCTGGGAAACACCAAGAGACACCGAGAGCCTCCACTTTGTGACCTGCAGCAGCCATCCCCTGCACCGGAGACCGAGAACTGGGTGACCACCCCCAGGAGAGACTTTCCGAATTTGTCATCTCTTCAGAACGGTGAAAGAGTTTTGTCATCTGGTGTTGTTTTTTGTATTGGGGAGTGTTTTGCTTGTTAAATAAACAGGATTTTTCCACTTCTCTCCCAGGAAATTCTTCCTGAACCAGGTGGGGGAGGGGCTGTGAGGGGATTTGCTTTCTGGGGGCTCCTTGTGGAGGTCTTCTCCCAAATTTGCTCTAAACTAGGACAAATATTTTGGCGCCCAACTCGTGGCTCGAGAGAGTGGAAAAAACCCTGTTCTAATCATATTTTGGTTGCAATTAATCTGGGCTGGTATAGAGAGTTACTGGCTATGCTTTTTGAATTCACAATGTCTCTTGGGGTGCAGGCTTGCATGTGTTTCTGGTCCCTAGGGTTTTTTGAGGTCTTAATACCTCTATGGTCCTTAGGTTTATTTTCTTATCCCGAAATAGCTCTGGTATTGTCCCTAATATGTAGTTTTTGCAGTAGAGGGGCACTGATCAGGATATCCATTGGGCTGGGCTTGGTTGTAATGGCTTGCAGGAGGTTTATAAAGGTGCTGGAGTCTGTTCCAGGAATGTTTGGTTCATGGTTATGGTTGTGCACCCAGTTTGTCAGAGGAGAAGCAGGAGATGAGGCTTTTCAGCCTTTGCTTTCCTTCTTCTCCTCTGAATCTGTTACATCCCTATTGGAGAATGTTCAGTTTCCCCTGAATGTTAAAGAGACCATCTTTCTGGCATTTAATTTGGTAAGCTTTCTCTATACAGTCTGCAGCTTCTCTAGAATGAGGGCTGAGATTTCTAGAAGGGCTGATGAGACCCCTGACCCAGGAGTAGACCCAGGCATGAGAAATCCTGAGTGGTGTTGGAAATGGACCAAATCTTAAAGGAGTTTTCTGACCCTATAGTCTGGGACTTTCCACGTGAACAAATTCAGAACCTAGCTGAGGTGGCAAAGTACCTGAAAGAGAAGTGCCATGATACCCCTAAGGAGAAAAAGATCATTGCAGTGAGCTGGGCCCTGGCATATGCTTATCGCACCCTGCTAGGTCCTGTAGGGCAGCAGAGGAAGGGGTCAGGGAGATAAATCAGCCGCGATCCCAGTCACTCCGGCTGCAGCCAACAGCCCAGGCTCGAGGCCAGCAGCTAAACCAGACTGTAAGCCTCTATCAGTGGCTGTTGCTACCAGCACAAGAAGTGGAAAGTGCACAGACAAGACCGATCAACCAGTGGATGACGATGATGATTATGATGCAGAAGCAGGACCCTCAACGCCTCCTGACACAAAATCAGGAGTCAAAGAAACTGGTACAAGATCAGAAGCCAATATTGAGTCCTTTTCCCTAAAGAACCTCCGTGGCCTAAGAAAGGATTACACTCGACAACCTGATGAGTCTATAATTAGTTGGTTGGTCCATCTTTGGGATGCTGCAGGAGAAGCTACAATTCTGGACGGCACTGAAGCGAGGCATTTGGGATCCCTGTCACATGATCCTGTCATCAACCAAGGAATGATGAAGGGGGCTAACCCTCACAGCCTCTGGGCACGGGTCCTGGAAAGTGTAGCACAAAGATACCTGTGTGCAGATGATCTTTATATGCAGCAGACCCAGTGGAAGACTATAGAACAAGGGATGCAACGCCTGAGAGAAATGGCAGTGGCAGAGATTATCTTCTCAGATGACATAACAACTAGGAATCCAGACATGGTACCATGTACATCTGTGATGTGGTGAAAACTTGTACGGCTGGGGCCACATGAACTTGCTTCTGCTTTAGCAATAATGAAGCGGGATGAGAAGGATGAGACCGTGCTCAATATGGCCAAGAAGCTCCGGGCATATGCAGATGCTGTGCATGGCCCAACAGACGCCAGAATTGCAGCAGTGGAAACACGTCTGCAGAAATTAGAAGACAAGATAGAGGAGAATCACAAGAAACTCAGGGAGGAGATTAAAGAGGACCTTCTCCAAATCTCGGCAGTACAAATTAGAGGCCCTGGTATCCAACGCAGACGTTCCCCAGATTGGGAGAGAAGGTACAACCCACAAGCTGAGCTGTGGTTCTTCCTGAGTGATTGTGGAGAAAACATGAGGAGATGGGACTGAAAATCTACTGCTGTTCTGGCATTATGGGTGTGTGAATTGAAGGAAGGCAAGACTCAGAGAGGAAGTTCCACCAAAAGGAAAGCAGCTCCAGTTGCCCATAGCCAAGCTTCCAGGTATGATGATGATGATGATGATGACATGTCCGATCCCCTTGAAGGAAGCTCTAAGACATATGCCCAAGGAAAGAAGGATAAACAGGCTTAGAGGGGCCCTGCCTCTAGCCAGGTAGAGGCGAGGGAAAACTGTTTTTTCTGGACTGTGTGGATTTGTTGGCACATCAGAACCACAAAAATAGAAGGCTTTTGTCGATACTAGTGCACAATGCAAATTAGTCCCATCGAGACATGGTGGGGCAGAACCTGTCTCCATCGCTGGCGTGACAGGGGGATCACAAGACTTTACCTTGGTGGAAGCTGAGGTGAGCCTGACTGGAAATGAGTGGAAAAAACACCCTATTGTTACTGGCACAGAGGCCCCATGCATTTTGGGCATAGATTACCTCCAAAGGGGGTATTTTAAAGACCCAAAAGGACTCAGGTGGGCATTTGGGATAGCAGCTGCAGTGACAGAGGGCGTCCAGCAATTGAACACCTCGCCTGAACTGTCCAAGAATCCAACTATAGTAGGGCTTCTGAAGGGAGAAGAGCAACAAGTACCAATTGCCACCTCAACAGTGCATCGCCGACAGTACAGAACAACTCGAGATGCTGTGGTTCCCATCCATAAGATGATCCGAGAGCTGGAGAGCCAAGAAGTGGTCAGCAAAACCCACTCACCCTTCAACAGTCCCATCTGGCCTGTGCACAAGTCTGACAGAGAATGGAGATTGGCTGTGGACTATCGTGCATTAAATGAAGTGACTCCACCACTGAGCGCTGCTGTGCCGGACATGCTGGAACTCCAGTACGAGCTGGAGTCCAAGGCAGCAAAGTGGTACGCCACTGTTGACATTGCTAACGTGTTTTTCTCCATTCCACTGGCAGCAGAATGCAGGTCTCAGTTTGCTTTCACCTGGAGGGGTGTGCAGTACACCTGGAACCGACTGCCCCAGGGGTGGAAGCACAGCCCCACCATCTGCCATGGACTGATCCAGGCTGCACTGGAAAAGGGTGAAGCTCCAGAACACCTGCAGTACATCAATGGCATCACTGTGTGGGGGAACACAGCAGCAGAAGTGTTTGAGAAAGGAGAGAAAATCATCCAAATGCTCCTGGAAGCTGGTTTCGCTCCAAGAAGAGTAAAGTTAAGGAACCTGCTCAAGAGATCCAGTTCTTGGGAGTGAAGTGGCAAGATGGACAGTGTCAGATTCCTACGGATGTCATCAACAAGATCACAGCTATGTCCCCACCAACCAATAAGAAGAAAACACAAGTTTTCTTAGGCACCATAGGCTTTTGGAGAATGCACATTCCTGAGTACAGTCAGATCGTGAGCCCTCTTTACCTGGACACCCACAAGAAGAACGAGTTCCACTGGGGCCCTGGGCAGCAACAAGCTTTTGCCTGGATTAAGCAGGAAATCACCCATGCAGTAGCCCTTGGTCCAGTCAGGATGGGACCAGAGGTGAAGAACATGCTCTACTCTGCAGCTGGGAACAATGGTCTGTCCTGGAGCCTTTGGCAGAAGGTGCCTGGGGAGACTCGAGGCCGACCATTAGGATTTTGGAGTCGGAGCTACAGAGGGTCTGAAGCCAACTACACCCCAACAGAGAAGGAAATCTTGACTGCCTATTAAGGAGTTCAAGCCACCTCAGAGGTGATTGGTAAGGAAGCACAACTCCTCCTGGCACCCCGACTACCGGTGCTGGGGTGGATGTTCAGAGGAAAGGTTCCCTCCACCCACCATGCCAGCAGTGCTACATGGAGCAAGTGGATTGCTCTCATCACGCAGCACGCCCATATTGGTAAACTGAATCGCCCTGGGATTTTGGAAGCAATTACAAATTGGCCCCAGGGTGAAAGTTTTGGTGTCACAGATGAAGAACAAGAAGCAGTGACATGGGCTGAAGAAGCTCCACCATGCAACCAACTGCCAGCAGAGGAAACACGCTACGCTCTTTTCACTGACGGTTCCTGTCACATCGTAGGGATGAATCGGAAGTGGAAAGCAGCCGTATGGAGCCCCACACGATGGGTCGCAGAGGCCACTGAAGGAGAAGGTGGATCAAGTCAACTTGCTGAACTCAAAGCTGTTCAACTGGCCCTAGACATTGCAGAAAGGGGAAGTGGCCAAAGCTCAACCTTTTTGCGGACTCATGGATGGTAGCCAATGCTCTGTGGGGATGGCTGAAGAATGGAAAGAGGCTAACTGGCAGCATAGAGGAAAACCAATTTGGGCTGCTGAAGAATGGAAAGACATTGCTACCTGGGTAGAGAAACCACCTGTGAAGGTTCGCCACATAGATGCCCATGTCCCCAAAAGTAGAGCTAATGAAGAGCAGCAAAACAATCAGCAGGTAGATCAGGCTGCAAAGATAGGGGTGTCAAAGATAGACCTGGATTGGGAACACAAGGGAGAGTTGCTCCTAGCATGATGGGCCCATGATGCCTCAGGCCATCAGGGCAGAGATGCAACTTTTAATTTGGCACGAGACCGAGGGGTGGCTCTAACCATTGACAGTATTTCTCAGGTTATCCATGACCATGAGACGTGTGCTGAGATCCATCAGGCCAAGCGAGTGAAGCCCCTGTGGCATGGTGGGCCATGGTCCAAGTACAGGTATGGGGATGCCTGGCAAATTGACTACATCACACTGCCCCAGACATGCCAAGGTAAGCGCTACGTGCTCACAATGGTAGAAGCCACCACGGGATGGTTGGAGACTTCCCCTGTGTCTCATGCTACAGCCCGTAACACCATCCTGGGACTTGAAAAGCAGGTCCTTTGGAGGCATGGTACCCCTTAGAGGATTGAGTCTGACAACGGGACTCATTTCAAGAGCAGCCTTATCAACACCTGGGCTAGGGAACATGGCATTGAGTGGGTGTACCATATCCCCTACCATGCACCAGCTGCAGGCAAAGTGGAGAGGTACAATGGACTGTTAAAAACCACCTTGAAAGCATTGGGTGGGGGATCTTTCAAAAACTGGGAGCAGCATTTAGCAAAGGCCACCTGGTTAGTTAACACCCGAGGTTCCACCAGTGGAGCAGGTCCTGCCCAGTCTGTGTCCCTGAATAGAGCAGACGGAGATAAAGTCCCAGTGGCACATATCAGAGGTTTTTTAGGGAAGACAGTGTGGATCAATTATGCCGCGAGTACAGACAAACCCATTCGTGGGATTGTCTTTTTTCAGGGACCAGTTTGTACACGGTGAATAATGCAGAAATATGGAAGAACACGATGTGTACCTCAGGGAGATCTGATTGTGGGGTGAGCCTCATATGCAAATATCACTGTTTGTTGGATGTTACTGCCACTGTCTTTACATTAAACCACACAGACATGAGACAGAAGGAAATGTGTAAGTGTTGAAGGTCTGAGTAAGTTACATGGAAAGATGAGTAAGTGAAAGATGGAAGTTTTTACTTGATGAAGTTTTTTCATGATGTTTGGTAGTTATGTTGATGATTTGGAGATATGGGGTGGAATGTCCTAGGGTGACGTTATGGGTCTTGCATCCCCAATTGTGTGTCCTGTTTATGCCTGATATTACATTCTGTGCCTTCAGGACTGACTCTGAAAGTGAAGGTTTGTTTTGTCTTGTTATCAGCCAGCTCACCTCCCCCCATGGTCTGTGTCTAGGAGAGGCTAGGTTTCCTTGCTTGCTTGCTGGCTTGCTTGCTTTCGCTTTGCACTTGCTTTTGCTTTTGCTTATTAGTTAGTTGGTTTTTTTGGGGGTTTTTTTTGTGGTTTTTTTTTTGTTTTTTTTTGTTTTTTTGTTTTTTTTTGTATTGGGGAGTGTTTTGCTTGTTGAAAAAACAGGGTTTTTTTCCACTTATCTCCAAGGAAATTCTTCCCGAACCAGGTAGGGGAGGGACTGTGGGCGGGTTTGCTATCTGGGGGCTCCTCCTGGAGTGTTTCTCCCAAATTTGCCCTAAACTAGGACACCTTGGCATGTCAAGGGCTGCTTCTCATCTGCCCCTGAATTACTGGGGCTCATGGCTTTCCTTCCTATGGGAGAGAACTGTCCTTCTCCTCCAGGGACCCAGGGCCAAAACCAGGATTCTTTCTCCAAATCTCTTTATATGCAAAGATTGTTCCCAGATGAAATCTGCCAGGAGAGACAGGTCTGGCTGTCTTGGCCACCCAGGGGCCACCTCTCATCTGCCTTTGAGACACTGGGACCATGTACTTTTCTTTCTTATGGGAAAAAACCATCCATCTCAACTAGGCACCCATGGCCAAAATTTGGGATCTGCCTCCAGAATTCCCTATATCCAAGGATAGCTCCCAGACAAAAGCTGCCAGGGGAGACAAGTCTGGCTGGCCTTGACTTCCTGAGGGCTGGCACTCATGTGCCTCTGAAACACTGGGGCTCTGTGCTTTCCTTGCTAATGAAAAGAATGCCTCTTCCTGTCCAGGCGCCCACGGCCAAAATCGAGATTCCACTTCCAAAATGCCCTGTGTCCTAGGATAGCCCTTAGATAAAAGGTGCCAGGAGAGACAGGTCTGGCTGGCTTGGCCTAAGGGTGGCCACCTTTCATCTTCTTCCAGAACACTTGCATTTTGTGTTTTTCTTTCCTATAGGAAAAAAACATCCATCCTGACCAGGCACCCATGGCCAAAACTGGGATTCCACCTCCAAAACTCCGTACATCCAAGGATTGCTCCCAAGTGAAAGCAGCCATGACAGACAGGTCTGGATACCCTTGGCCTCTTGAGAACTGCCTCTTACCTTCCTCAAAACACTGGGGCGCGATGCTTTCCTTCCTATGGAAAAGAATCGTCCTTCTTCTCAAGGTGTCCATGGTCAAAATTGAGATTCCTCCTCCCAAATTCCATATATACAAGGATGCCTCCATGACAAACAGGTTTGGCTGGCTTGGCCACCCAGGAGCCACCTCTCTCCTCTTCTGCTTTTGAAACACTTGGGCTCTGTGCTTTCCTTCCTGTGGAAAAGAACTGTCTTTCTTATCTCTGCAGAAATGGCCAAAACTGGGGTTCCAGCTCTAAAAATCTGTATATCCAAGGGTTGATCCCAGCCAAAATCTGCCAGTACCATCCATTCTGGCTGGCCTTGGCCTCTGGTGGCTACCCCTGCCACACTGGGGCTCAGTTCTTTCCTTCCCATGGAGATCACTGTGACACGGTGGGGACCTCGTGGAAGCAAGGGGATCATTGTGGCACCACTGGAGCCCATGGAACCAAGGGGCCATGGTGACACAGCGGGGCTTCATGGACCCAGAGACCATTATGACTCTGTGGGGCCTGATGGAACCATGGAGGCCATTCTGACCCTTCAGGGCCTCGTGTCACCAAGGGGGCATTGTGACACCTCAGGGCCTCATGGAAGCAAAGGACCATTGGGACACTGTGGGGCCTCATGAAACCGAGGGAACGTGGAACAGGTCTGGCTGGCTTGGCCTCCCAGGGGCCATCTGACAGGTCCGGCTGATCTTGGAATTCCAAGGGCTGCCTCTCATCAGCTCCTGGAGCACTGGGGCTCTGTGCTTTCTTTGCTATGGAAAAGAACTGTCCCTCTTTTCAGCTGCCCATTGCCAAAATTGCTAAGCTCCCTAAAAAATTTCCAATATGCAAGGGTATCTCTCAGAAAAAAAACCTGTCAGCTCTAGCTGACCTCTGGCAGTAACCTCTCATCCACCCGGGGAAACAGTGGGGCTCTGTTCCTTCCTTTCTGTGGAAAAGAACCTGGCCTTCATATCCAGGGTCCATGGCTTAAATTAGAATTTGGCCTCCCAAATTCCGTATATGCAAGGATCGCTCCCAGACAAAAGTAGCCACGACAAACATGTCAGGCTGGCCCTGTGCTCTGGTGATTTTCTTAGACTATGAGCTGAATGTTTTCATTTGAAAACACCTTGGAGAGCACCCAGAGATCTCCCAAAGAGGAGTTTGGAGGCCTCAGACACATGACCACTACATATGGACAAAGGAGCTCTGTGCTGTTGTGGTGGTTTCACATCACGGAAGTGATGTCCTGAGAGAAGCTGCTAGCAGTTTCCTCGGCGTCTGACAAAAACCCAATCAGTAATTAGCTTTGAGAGCTGACAATCTGTTAAACCACTAAGGAAACTGCACACGCCTCTGTGAAGACACAAGTTAAAGATGGAGAAGCCTGGCTGGGTCTGTTTCCCTTCTGGCCAGCAAAGAGGTGACCAGGCCGGCCCAGCCCCGTCTCAGCCAGGCCAGGCCGGGCGGCTCCTGCCGTGGGGCCGGGCCCCTTCCCAGGGAGCCGCCAGGCCCCATCGGCTGCCGGGCAGGGCAGGGGAGGCCGCGGGGCCGAGGCCGGGCCGGGCCGTGGCTGCGGTTGCTGACATCTGGCCGCTACCGAGCCCTGCCCCGCCGCCAGCCCGGGCCCAGCCAGGATCCGCCGGGCCCCAGGAGCAGCCCCGGGCCGGGCCGGCTCGGCCAAGGTTCTGCCGCCCTTGGGGTTCGCCCGCAACCAGCGGGCAGGGGAGGAGAAGCCATGGGCCCCGGCCGTGCTGCTGCTGCTGTGCTCTGGCCTGGCTGCTGAGATCCTGGCCCTGCCCCAGCGCGGCCCAGCCTGACACAGCCCCAGCGCAGCCGCTGCAGGAACCTCCATGGTAAAACAGCTCCGGCCGCAAGTACCGAGCCCGGCCGGAGTCACGGAACCATCTGCAGGCCCCGGCTGAGATATTGACTCTTCCAGTGCTTCCATCCTCCCTCGAGTGAGAGAAAAGGACAAAGTGCAGGCACACACAGGAGCAACATGAAGACACCGAGGTCAGTGAAGAGGAAGTTGAGTCCCAGGTGGGAGGAATGAGGAGATGCCTTGATCTTGGTGCTGAAATCCTCTGGTAACGCTATGGAGAAGGATGTAATTGATACATCAGACTCTCTTTTTCCCTATAAAGCATTGAAAAGAATTGGGAGATGACTTGTTCAGCAAAGGCCTCCATGCTAATGTGAGCAAATGTTGCAGTAGCTGTGATCCCATGAGAAGTTTGAACAATGAAAGACAGCAGAGTGATGAGACCCTATGCCCCCAGGGAGAGAAGAAGAAGACCTCTGTTTCCAGAGATGAAGATGATTTCAGAAATAAATGAAGAGAACCTTTGCTCTTAAACAGCTCATCTGTAAACTAATACCTCATAAGTTGACATGGCCCATAAACACAGCTGTGGGAAAAGCTGTGAAAAAATGGGAGGGACTTCACCATTGCAGGCAGCTGCTATTCATGGAAATGAAAAGCCACAAGACAACTGTTTTCTTGTGGAGAAGTCTCCATAACATTTACAAGAGGAACTTCTCTCCCTAAGTGAGCTGAAGAAAGACTATTCTAGATGGTGGTAAACTGACTGAAAATTTAGGATATGTCTCTTTACAAAATTGTCAGGTTGTATGGAGAGAGGAAGTGTTTTGAAAGTTTTGTTCTGATTCTTATTACTCTTTATTTTAGTGACTATTAATAAACTTTTCTTTATACCCTATTAAAGTTTTGAGCCCACTTTGCCTTTCTCCTAATCTTATCTCTGAGCAGGAAATGACTAAGTATATTCTAGTGAGTGCCCTGGTAATTACCCAATCTCAAATTGGCGAACCAAAACCAATACAGAAACTTCCCGATGAACTGCCTCAGACAAGAAAGAAATCAAGGCAGAGTCATGTTTTTTCAGGATTTGTTTGATCCTCATGAGTACCGTGGTGCATTTGGAGCTGAGCCCTGGAACCTCAGGGCGCGAGAGGAGATTGCACAAATCTTTCCAGGAGTCAAAGGCAGAAGAAAACCCCAAAGTGTCTCAAAGCATAAATGGGACCCACTGAGGTCCATCCCCAACACAGGCTCCTCATGGACTCCTTGGAGGAGAGAATTGGAGGCCAGGATGACACAAAAACCTCTCAGAGACTCAAATTGCACAAAAACCTCTCAGTGTGGAAAGGAAAATCTAAAGTACCTTTAAAAACTTGAGTATCTCAAAGCATTCATGAGCCCCACTGAGTGTCAGTGCAAAGCTCTCAAGGGACTCGTTAAAGCAGATAATTGGGGCCATGATTGCACAAACCTCTCACAGAGTCTGGATCAAAAGGGAAACACCAAGTACCTTAAAAGAACTGAAGTGCCTTGAAGCATTAATGAGCCCCACTGAGTGTTGTTCCTGACAAAGCCTCTCCAGGGACTAATTACAACAGATAATTGGAGGCCATGACTGCACAAAGCTCTCAGAGACTCCAAGGCAAAAGCCAAAGCCAAAGTGCTCTGAAAAACCTGCAGTCCCTGGGAGCATGAAGGAGCCCCCAGGGCCATTCCTGAGCAAGGCTCCCCAGGGACTGCTTCCAGCAGATCCTTGAGGCCACTGGGATGTGGGCTAGGGGGGGATGCAGAGGGCAGGACAAGGGGCTGACAGTACCCAGCCTGGCTGGGGCTGTGCCAGGAGGCCCCAGTGCCTCAGGACAAGGTGTCTCCTGACAGCCCTTGGTGGCACAGACCCTGCTATGCCCCAGGGCACCAGGACTTGGCTTCTCTTTGTCCCCACCTGTCATCAGTGCCTCCAGTTCTCTGCTCTGCCTGGGGCCTAGGGACACTTTCTCAGTCGTGTCCCTCAGTGGGACCCATTAAAAGTCAAAGAAACTTTGGAGTTGGATTCTGACTTGGAGTTCTGGAGAGGTTTCTGCAGCTCCCTCTCAGGGCCTGATGTTCAGGGCCTGAGCACAAAGCCCCAGAGGGTCATTAAAGTCCTTGTGCTGTGTCTGTGCTGCTGAGCTGGGCCGGGCTTCTGGCACAGAGGGTGATCCTGGTAACCAAGGAGAGCTTCAAAAGCACATTTCTCTGGATGAGCAGCTCTTCTCCCAGCCCAGCAGGGCTGGGGCACTGCCTGCAGCCAGCCCGGGCACAGCACAGAGGCACAGAGAGCTTCCATCAGTCAGGGCTGGGAAGGTGCTGAGAAGTGCCTGGGGCAGAATCCCTGGCAGCCCTTGGCACAGGAACCTCTGGCTGCAGGACAATGCTGCTGCAGCTCCTGGTGTGATCTCCTACAGCTGGAACATCCCAATGCCCACAGACCCTGTGAGTACATTCTCTGATCATCTCTTGTGCAGAGCAGCGAGGGGTGCCCAGGGCTGTCCTGCAGAGCAGGGTCCTGCAGCCCAGGGCGCTGTGCTGGGCCAGGGACTCTGCTGCCTGCCAGGAACAGCTCTCAGCCGGCCCGGGGAGCTGCTCCCAGCGCTGGAGAGAAGCTGTGGGGGGAAGGAGCCACCCTGAGCAGGGCAGGTGCTGCTGCTGAGAGCTGCTGGCTGGGCCAGGGCTG